>NW_024065902.1:1664253-2057830 GCF_011947395.1 Colletotrichum karsti
CCCCCCCCCCCCCCCCCCCCCCCCCCCCCCCCCCCCCCCCCCCCCCCCCCCCCCCCCCCCCCCCCCCTCTTTGTAGACTTACAGACTCCACGGCCGATGAAGGAGAAGAGGAAGGAGGCGTAGCGGGACACCTGGGGAGGAATCTGGAACTCTGCGATTTGGTTAGGCGGGGCGTTTTCGAGGGGTTGGAGTGGTTTCTAAGTACCGAGCAGAGCGGTGCCTGGAGTCATTTGTTAGCTTTTGTTCTGGAAGCGACCGAGGTTCGCAACAGGCGCAAACTTACAGAGACCAAAGATGATGACGTAGGCGCCAATAATGATACCCTGGCTGCACGCGATTATTAGTTGAAGTCTTACAAACAAACAAATAGTTGCCCCTGTTCAAAAGCCTTTCTTTCTTTGATGCGCCGAGCCGTGCGCGCTGCAGGAGAGCTCAGGGCGACGAGGTCGAGGGCAGATAGGAGGTCCGGCGGGGGCGGCGATGCGAGAAAGGGGCACATACAAGTTGAAGTTGAAGAATTGGGCGATACCTCCCAGAACCATGATGGTCGCGGTGACGAGGTTGACAATGCGGCTAATCAGGACGATACGTTAGTCCGCGAATGCGATGGTGATCAGCTGCCCGGAGCAGGTTGGAGACAGGCACGTACAAGGCGTCGGAGAGCTCCATGTTGGGCAGTGTAGCTTGGTGATCTGGCTAGTCGGGGAGGATGTTTGGTGGAAGAGAAGGAGAATAGAGGAAGAAGAAGCTGACGTGGATGGATACGCCAGGCAACTGGATATCGCGGGTCTTTGAGGATGGATGTGTGTGTGTGTGGAAAAGACAAGGTGGGTGCAAGAAGTGTGACGTCCGGAGAAGAGGCTGACGAGTCAAGGTCCAGTGCAACTTGTGCTGCTTGCTCCTGAAGCTGGCAAACCTGGCAGATTAGATACAAGGAGTGCAGCTGTGGAGACGGGAAGGGGGAGGTACCTGGACTTTTTTAGCTCCAGTGAAATAACCCGAACACGTAACAATGCGCAACGGGCGGACCGCTCCAGCCACAAGCCCGCCAGCTGGCCTCTCACAGAAGTTTTTTTTTTCTGACACTGACCGAACGACAGCTACGGACCAGGAGCTTGGTGACCGCCTTCCAAAGTTGGGGTGGCATGGGTTCTAGATTCGCGACCAGATGATGTAAAGTACCTTTACTTCAACAGCTTCGTTCATCGCGAACTGACGGTTTGACATTGACACTTACTCAACAGCAGCAGACTGGACTGGTTGGCGATTTGGCTCCTTACGATGTGAGCGCAATCAACTGGCGCTTTCTTTTTCTGACGAATTTTACCACAATTTTGTTTGATGTTCCCGTCATGTTAGCATTGAGAAATTCCGTGTCCCGGCAGAGCAACCTGGGCCGCTTGCCGGGGAGAGCTCTGTATTTCGGTGTGGTGAGCTTCCGGAGGTCGATGCATACGCCTCCTGTGCAGACGAAACATCACTCTGCAATAAAGGACATTAGAAATATTGGCATCATCGCCCACGTCGATGCTGTGGGTTTGATCCTCGTGGATATTGAGGATGACATGACTGATTGCTTGGCAGGGCAAAACGACGACTACTGAGCGGATGTTGTATTATAGTGGTGTAACTCGTCGGGTTGGAGGTAAGAATCTCATACGGGGCGAAATTCCGCGGTGCCTCTCTGCTGAGTGAGAACAGCGGATGAGCTCAGAAGACTTTGCATGAGTTTAAGCTAACGGATGCACGCAGATGTCGATGCTGGGAACACAGTTACAGACTTCCTAGATTTGGAGAGAGAAAGAGGCATTACGATTCAGTCGGCCGCCATCACCTTTAACTGGCCATTACCGGAAGACTGTCAGCCAGGAACGCATCCCAAGACGATCAATCTCATTGATACGCCCGGCCATCAGGACTTTAGATTTGAGGTCGACAGGTGTCTCCCTGTTCTCGATGGAGCTGTATGCATCATCGACTCGGTGAAGGGTGTAGAGGCTCACACAGAGAGAGTCTGGGCTTCCGCACATGAACACAAGATCCCTCGCATCGTCTTCGCCAACAAGTTGGACCGAGAAGGTGCATCTTTCCGCAAGTCGGTTCTTGAAATCGGATCCCGACTGAACGGATGGCCCCTCGTCTGTCAGATTCCATGGTGGGAGGGCGATCAGTTCGTTGGCGTCATCGATGTCATTGACCGCGTTGGATACCGCTGGAAATCGGAGAAGCAGAAGGTCAAGTACGACACCGCACAGCTCCAGGAGGTGCTTTCGGGCAACCCGCTTCTGCAAGAGATTGAAACCGCTCGGGAAAGACTGATCGAAGGTCTCGCCGATTGGGATGAGGCTATCATGGACCTCTTCGCGGACGACCCGAGCAAGATTACCAGCCAGATGCTCAAGAGCGCCGTCAGAAAGGCTATCCGTACGGGCGACGGAAACGTCATTCCCGTCCTGGCCGGCGCAAGTTTCCGGCATATTGGTGTTGAGCCCTTGATGGACGCCATTGTCGACTACCTCCCCAGCCCAGATGAGCGACCCGAGCTTGAGGTCCGCATAGGAGGCAACAAGCAGGAACTCCAGACCTTGCTTGATAGCCATGACAAGCTCCCGGCTAAGAAGGCCCATGGTCGTGTATCTGCCGTGGCATCTGTCTTCAAAGTCTACACACATCCGAAGGAGGGAGTCCTGAGTTTCGTGAGAGTTTACCACGGTGAACTGCACAGGAACTCGGCTACTTGGAACACTCACACTCAGACGTCGGAGAAGCCGTTCGGTCTTTTGCAAATTTCCGCCGAAAAGACTGAGGACGTGCAGCATCTCGCGACGGGCCAAATCGGCGCTATCAAGGGGCTGAAAAAGGCTCGCACGGGAGACACTCTTCTCACATCTGTTGGCAACAAGCAGGTTCCCGATAGCCTCAAGCACATCCACGTTAGACCGCCCGAAATCCCGCCCGCGGTTGCTTTCCTGGCCATCGACGCTCAAAGCAACACTGCCGCCCAGGAGCTTGAGATAGCTTTGGAGAATGCTTCCCGAGAAGATCCCAGTTTGAGATGGTACCGGGACGAGAAGACAGAACAATTCATTCTCCAGGGTATGGGTAAGCTCCACCTGGACATCGCCGTCTACAACCTGAAGCAGAACCCCAAGGTGCAGGCAGACTTCGGCCCCATCGAAGTCGATTACAAAGAGTGCATCACCGCTCCGATCGGTCCTCATCGTGTAACTTTCGACAGAGTCGTCGCCAGCAAGTCCGGCATGGTCTCCTGCAGCGCGACGATCGAACCGCTCGAAGACCACCACCGCGAAGCCGCCCTCGAACCAACTGTCGAGCGCGATGGCAACCTGATCCACATCATCATCGACCTCCCCGACAGGAAAGGCTACATCCCGAGCTTCGACCCCGAAGAGGCCCGTCAACAACTCCTCAACGGTGTCGTCGCCGCCGTCGCCCGTGGTCCCCGTCGCGGCTCTCCCGTACAGGGCTGCCACATCACCATCACCGTCGACGCCGAGGAGGTCGAGAATCCTTCAGGCGGGCACTTCACCGGCGCAGCATCCCGCGCGGTCCGCGAAGCCCTCCGCGAGGCGCACACCGGTCGCCAGGCTGTCGGTGTGATGGAACCCGTCATGCTTGTGAACATCAGCTGTCCCGAAGCGGCAGCGGGTATGGTGCAGCACGACATCAGCTCCGGCGCGGGCGGACACGTTTTGGAGGTCAACGACAAGTCTGCCGAATCAAGCTCGACGATTGACGTGAGTAGGATCTACGCGCCTCCGGACCCGTACGAGAGCGTTGCCTCTCTGAGGGGCAAGAAATCATTGGCCAGAACGGTGGAGATCGTGGCCAAGGTGCCCTTCAAGGAGGTCCTCAACTTTGATGAGCATTTGAGAGGGAAGACTGGTGGTCGACACTCGATGACCATGGCGTTTGATAGCTTTGATCGCGTCGTTGGTTCGAGAGAGAAGGATCTGTAGTATCAAAGCATCAAATGACCGTGTATGATAGATGATGAAAAGTTGGATGTTCTAAGAACATAGGCCGTGTGCTGAAATACACTGCGTTCTTCAACGCAGCTCAGACCTCTATCGCGTGCGTGGTTGACGCACAGCTTCGCTTGAAGAGTGTCCATGTTGGCTAAGTATCAGACGGTCGAGACCACTTGTTGAATAGGGCATCACCAGAAGATGACTCATCGCATTGGAACGATTCTCTTTACTCAGTTTACATCTGCAAAAGCGAAAACAAACATCATGAACCAGAAAAGGCAAAAAGATAACGACGAGGTCGTAACATGGAAAAAACAAAACAATTTGCTAGCACGACCTGGTTTCGATCCAGGGACCTCTGGGTTATGAGCCCAGCGCTCTACCCCTGAGCTACCGTGCTTGGGTTATTGCCAGTCGTCGCAAATTTTGCACCTATGACCCCTCTCGCTAGTGGGGCGCAGGTGTCACTATCGCCACCCGTGTCTGCGAGGGCTTTGCATGTCCGAAATAACGTTGTAGAAGCGTTGGGTAGCTTTCTAGCGAGCTACAGTTTTTTATTCAGGTATCTACATCTATATTCAAGCGTTGTGGTGAATGACCATGGCCGAAGTCGCGTGGTACTCAGGCCGGGTTGAAAGGCTTCGCAACCAACAAGCCGACTTCTTCTGACCGTCGGGCAATGGAGACGGACCTGTCAGCATTCTATTTAGAATTGAAGACTCAGACACAACCGGTGCGAAGTCTCTTCGGGATCTCACGTCTGACTCTGCACTACTTGACAATGATTGTGCTGAACAAAGATCACCAATATCCAGGACACCAGGCTTCCAGATTTCACGAAACAGTTCACGTCAGGATATTCTCGAAGTACATGACTTGAACGTTAAGGGAAGACTCGCAGTTTCAAGATATGGTCTACAGGAAGTTGCTTGTTTCTACAACCACAGCCACCGGTTTAAGACGACTGGATGTTGTAGATCCCACTGTGATTACGCAAATAACCGAGTTTCTAATCTGGTCTTGATTTATGTCAATACGAGCCACCGTAAGCAAATGACAGCCTGATCTAGAGACATGGCGTCGCCACAACAACTGATCTTGAAGCAGGCTGCCTTGGCTGTGCGGAGGAACGCCGCAGTGCTCCGTCGCACACAGGATTATCTGGCTTCAGTAAATTCTCGGCCACCCCTACTTATGCTCGCAATCTTGCGAACTTTCAGCTGATGAAACGCTCACAAACTAACTGTCGCCTGCTTTCTTCGACAGGCACAATCGGCCCTCTGATCTACGCTATTCGCAAACATGAAAAAATCTCTTGGGCAACGAACGAGCAGTCTTCTAGGCAGTACAACTTCGGTCGTTCACGCATTCGTTGCTGCGGGCCGTTCTCTTGCTGGAAGAGAGAGCTTCTATGCGTCGACTCCGTTTACTCCCAGCAGAGCTCAAGGCTCGAAGAAACATCACCGATGGATTCCTAGTGGATGGAGAAGAACGGCAGTTCTCAGTATAGGGCTGATGTTCATATCGGTTCTACTTCTTACCTCTCTTCTGATTATTGGGATGTCTGCGAATGACAACTTTCAGCAGGCCTGGAAATTCTACGCTAACGACTGCAGAACTGCGAGTACCGTCAACACCTTTCTGCACCTATTGATCAACGTACTATCGACCGCCGTTCTTGCATCTTCGAATTTCTTCATGCAAGTGCTCAATGCTCCCTCGCGAAGAGATATAGACGTCGCGCACGCCCAAGGCAAATGGCTAGATATTGGTGTCCCGTCGTGGCGTAACGCCTTACGACTGTCTCGCTTTCGGATGCTTGCGTGGCTCATGCTCTCCTTTACGTCGATACCGATACATATGCTATTCAACAGCTCTATATTTCCAATAGGCCGACGCATGGGGGATTTTCATCTCACGATTGCATCTGAAGGCTTCATCAACGGGGGCAGTTATTTCCCGCCAGGCGCTAGTCTTTTCGCGAAAGAGGATGCCTACAATCAAAATAAACTCAACGGAGTGGACCAAATAGCCCGGTTCACCTTCGAGGAGGATGGTTTTGGTAATTTGTCGATTATGCCAACGATCGAAGATTTGCTATCCAAAAGCAACTACGCACAGGCTTTCTCGGAAACGGCAACCCAAGCTTCAAACTGGGAACGATTGGACTTGTTCGAGTGCCAAAGTCTGTACTTCTCTAGCAGATGCACCGGCTTGGTGGAATATCGCAATGTTGTTTTGGTAACCGAGAAGCCTGGCTGGAGAAGATCAGCCGTATGGAATTTGTCCGGAACCGCCGAGGATCTCTGGAATGAAGTCGTCCCTCCAGATGACTTAAATACCTTATGGTTCGACACGCAATGCCAAATGGAAGGCCTTGTTCGCGACTTCGAACCTTACTGCGTAAGCAACTGTTGGCGAGCACTGGAAACAAGTAGGCCATTTACCTCCGATTCACTGCCGCGCGGGGATACCTGGAATATCAGCGCGCAATATTGGTTCCAGAAGCATGTCGACAGTCTGACGAACGAGACGTTGCGGATCGATACTCTTGTCCAAGACCCAAGTCTCTTTCCGATCTCATACTGCTTGGCGGAACCGAGAAACGCCACCTGCGATATTGCTCTCTCTAAGCCTTTGCTTCTTATTGTCATCATTTCCATCTCCTTGAAAATGGTTACTGGTGTTACCGTTATGAGAGTTCTCGGGTCGCAAGAATCGCTCGTCACCTTAGGGGATGCTGTTGCATCCTTCCTTTCCGATCACGACGACAACAATACCGTGTCGGGGATTACTACGCAATACATGGCTCGAAATAGCGACCTCTACAGGCCTCCAGGGCCTCGGATATGGGTACATTGGTGGCATCGAAGAGCTTCCGCTATTCCTCGGCACGTCTGGTATACAACTTATGCTCTCTTACTCTTGGGGGTATATGCTGCTGGGCTTTTATTCTACATTGAACTTCACAGCGGTCTAACGATGTGAGTACATCACCGATGGAAGCCAGAAGTCACAATCAAGAATGGTTGTCTAAAAGCTGTTTGGTCTTTGCTAACTTTGAAAAGCCAATGGTTCAAGTCGAATGCCTTTGAGTCGAACGGTCCGCTCTTGCCGGCCGGGGCTAATCTTATTGTTTCGGTTATCATCGCCAACACGCCACAAATCTACTCCTCACTATGCTATCTTGCGTACAATGGGTTGCTTACCCACCTTGCGATGAGTCGAGAGTGGGCGTCGTTCTCACTTCAATACTCCCCTTTACGGGTGACTTGTCCGCGGTGAGTCCCTTTCCAAGATGTTTTGATGGACGAAGCTGATAACACTGTAAAAGAGGCGAGCAGCGCGCTACCTATCGTCTCCAACTTCCATACAAGTACAGCATTCCCTTGATCGTATTCAGCATCCTCTCGCACTGGATTATTTCGAATGGCCTCTTCATCTTCGTTTCGCAAGGCAGTTAGTGTGATCTGCATCGCAGTTTTTTGGAACTCGAACTGATTAAAATGAACAACAGCATACTACTCGGCAGAAGAATACGGCAAAGACTCGGCTTACCTGCCAGAAGATGCCGTCATTGCGATGGGATGCGCACCTTTGCCCGTTCTGGGTCTGATTATCATTTTCGTAATCCTGGCGCTTATTCCGATGCTGTTGTCTCAATTGCTCCTGCCTGGCTATATGCCAGTCGTAGGCTCAAACTCCAAGGCAATAGCTGGGGCGTGCCGCATATCCCCGTTGGCGAAAGTACCTCGGAGCTACAATGACAAGCATGGCGGGCCCGGTTTTGAGCTCGAAAGGCTTGTCCAAGCATCCAATGAAGATCTGGAAGTCACGGATGGCTCGAATAGTGGAAAGGAAATAGTACTTCACCGTCTGAAGTGGGGTGAGATCAAAATGCCGGAGGAGTGGTATCGTGGGCAAGGATTTGATCAGAAGTCCGGTGAAGTTGGACGTCTGGGTTTCGGAACTATCTTGGATGATCCACAGCCTCCGACCGAACGTCGTTGGTATGTATGATACCGATCAGCGACCAACCCGGCTGAAGCTGAAAAACATACTCAACAACTGACTCAGCCATACATGGTTACAACGTAGGGCAGTCGGACTGACCCAGGCAGTTGACGACAATAGACAGCAGCTAAGTCAGCGACGTTCCTAGGTATTTAAGACATGATACCGAGGCCTGCTTTCGATGCTTGTGCATGTTAGCGGTCGAGGGTCGGAAGTAAAGAAGCAACTCTGTCACAGCCCATTATAGTGCTCACTCAAAACGCTCGACGGATTTCTTTTTAATGGGCAGTACAGACTAAGCTGGGCGTGTTCTGAAGAAACGCAGTGGATGACGACGAAATCTCCACGTCAGCTTTGGGATTCATATCAGCCAAGACGCAATAGTTGCAGCACCGGAAAGGTCATGTCACCCATGGTGCCCTCAGTGCTGCATCCCCAGCTGTAGTCTGGTCTGTTAAATCATTCTTCATCGTGGTTCAAGTGGAACTCATCGTCATTAGGGAAAGAACATCAAAATCTGCACCTTACACAGCAGGTTACTCAATCCTACCGATTCTATGAATGAAGATGGTGTCACCCCGTTATGATGCTCCCGAGTTTCCGTCTCTGCCAAACCTCGGGAGACCCCATGCCAAACACTGTGAACTTTTGTCGGCGCCCAGTCAGCCGAGATATTCCGGAGGAATCGGTGCGCCACACTCTTCCTCTTGCGATACGTCCGGGACCAGCGGGCTTAGCACCGAGCAGGACCAGCCATGCGGAACGTTTCCCGTTAGCTGCAGAGAAAGCTGTGCCTGGTTTGAATGTCCAGAGGTGCATGAATGGGCGTCTATGCGGGACTTGTGTGGATGGGCTGGGTAGCTGTGCGAGGGTGAGCCGGGTGTCGAGTGCTGGGCGTCAGATTCTAGTGTTGTCGGGCCAAGCAATAGCCGTGATCCTCATTGCCTAGCTCTTATTTTGCCATGTCTAGTCTGGTGAGATAAGCAAAAATGAATGAGAGGCAGCGGTGAGTGGGGACTTCTCGCATCACATTAGTTCTGGGGCGCAAGGTCGCTAGCCAGCTTCTGTGAGCTGCCACCTTGGATGATGTCTTGGCATGGTGAGGTCGGCTGGCTCGTGGCTTCTGCGGGGGTGTCATAGGGCTGAGAATGAGGTCTTGGTTAATGAATCTGTGTCGATCAGTTGAATTCAAGATGAATCGCATTCGAGGAGACAAAGACATCAGATCGTCCGAGTCGAATATGTGATCGTCATGATTGATGCATGGAAACTTCCCGCCGAGGCCGCCGAGTCCAGCAAGCGCTGATGTCTGTAATACCATGACGGCGTGTGGAATATTGGCAAGATAGGACGAGCAGTTCTTGATGAGCCTCCACGTGGCCGCGGGCGAGGGACCCCGGGATGACAGAGATCCGCGAGGCGTTGACGATCACAAAAGAACGTTGGCATGGTTGCGGCCGGGGGTCGAGCGATCCTCCATCCGGCCTCCATGTGGCAGAGACTGATTCTCGACCTAAAAATGCCAAGCTTTTTGTTTCGATTGTCAAAGGAAATCTAGGTAGGTCGAGTTGGGACGAAATAAACGGTCCCTTCGCTTGTAATTATTTTTAGGCGGCGATTGGGAAGAAACAAGCGCGCTGAGGGTGGTGTGCCGTGAGCTTGCATTGGCCACGCAGGCCCTGCACCGCCCTGGAAGTCCCGGGTTGGACGCGCTCCGGGGGGCTGACTGGCCAATCAGAAATCGAGCGCAACTCAGCCCGCTTCTGTTCTAAGAAAGTTTACTTCCTTCTCCAATCCACCAAGCCCCCCCCCCCTCCCCAACCGTCGAACAACACTTGAACATCTCTGTGTCTGACCAATCTGAGCAAAGACAGCCCGGCCGGACCTATCGCGAACCTTGGGGATTCCAACTTCTGCAGAGATTGGGACCAATGACACCAAGCTAGCGCTGACGACGGGAAGCAGGCTTCCACTTCGTCGGACTACACTACGTCCGGGACCAAATCGAGAGCCACGCCGCATGCCAGTACCCGCGTGCCTTGCCTTGTTGGCACATACTCCATCCTATTCATTGCTCACTGCCTACCTACTTCCTGCGTCTACATGGTGAGATGGCGGTCGGGTCTTTGGTTGCCGTTGCTAAGTCCATCCCCCAGCCATTCTTGGGAGGCCGGGGCCATGTCGACGTTGGGTGAGTTGCGTTGACGCATCCAAAATAGAGTACACCACCATCCAGAATAGAAATCTCAGTATATATCAAAGGCTCTCGTCCCTCCTCGATAATGTCTTCTCTTGCATCTCATCCCGCATCATCTAATCAGCCTAGCATCTCTCGCGATTTCCTAACTGTCTACTTTTCCTTATTTCCTACAGTCTCTCAGGTTTCTTCCTCATCGACATCAACCTAATTCTCAACCCAACAAACACAAACAATAATCAAGATGCTCTTCACTCCTACCGTCGCTGTCACCATCCTGGCCTTCGCCTCTTCGGTTCTGGCCGGCCCTATCAGCACTCGCGATCAGACTCCCGCCTTGAGCTTGACTCAGCAACTCTTCCTCGCCGATACGTAAGTCGTCAACTTGCCACAGCAATCCAATCAATAACCGACTAACACACACTCCAGTGCCGCAGACCGCTTCAAGCTCCTTCCCGATGACAAGCAGTTCGTCTTCGACTTCAACCAGAAGCAGGCCAACCCCGGCAAGGGCGGCGAGCTCGTCGCCGCCAACCGCAAGACCTTCCCCGCTCTCGTCAGCACCGGCGCCGGCATGGTAAGAGACACCACCTACTCCATGTACACCAATCTAGCATACTAACAGTTCCACAGGCGGTCGGCAGAGTCAAGCCTTGCGGCATGAACACCCTCCACGTCCACCCCCGCTCCGTCGAGCTCCAGATCGTCACCCAGGGCCGCCTCATCACCGAGATGGCCCCCGAGAACGGCGTCCTCGCCGCCGACGGCAAGACCCGCCGCGTCATCCGCACCGAGCTGGGCCCCTACATGATGACCCCCTTCTACCAGGGCTCCGTCCACAGCCAGTTCAACCCAGACTGCGAGGACGCCATCTTCGTCGCCAGCTTCGCCGCCGAGGACTTCGGCACCGGCCAGGTCGCCGACACCGCCTTCGCCTTCAGCGACGACCTCATCGCCGCCACCTTCGGCCAGAGCATCGACGGCGAGGACATCGAGATGGTCCGCGCCGCCATCCCCGCCAGCATCGCCCTCGGCGTCGACTCGTGCTTGAAGAAGTGCAACATCAAGAAGCGCGAGATCTAGACGGGGGATGAGGTGTAGATGGTGTGTTACAAATGGGCTCGGGTTTGTCAAGGCATAGCGTGGAAGCGTGGGCGGCATTTTATTTAACGGCATATGGCGGCGAATAAGCATTCTGGCTGGATTTTGGTTTACTTGCATTGGGAAGGCGTTCTTGCATAGCTTACTTCAATTTCACTCAAATGTTATCAGCATCGAAAGTGGATCTTTAGATATTTTGAGATATTAGAAAAACACATTTCATTCCCTTCAGCCTATTTCTCTCGTAATGTCTGTAGCATTCTTACAGACACCGAGCTCCATTTACTTACGCATGAAAGCAAAAGGGGGATCTGATTGTCCCAGGCTATGGCCCAAGATATCGAATGCATCGGGGGTGGCGAGAAATCTAGATATGAGTTTCGATGAGTATGCATATGCGAGTCATTCATAACACGCACACTAGACTTATCGAACGCTCTTCTGTTCTCATGATCTCGAGATCGAAGTATGTACTTGACGCCCAAGACTCGGTGTCAGAAACATCTCAGGCCAGGATTGTCATATGGAGCGTCAAATTTCGCCCTTGACACCCTGAAACAGGCAGCGACTTCGTAATTGACGTATCCGCCATGGTCAAAGACATCGTGGGCGCCTCCAACTGGCCATATAAACGTCTTCGGCGTGGAGGTTGGTGGGTTTTGATTAGGCTCGTGCTTAAGAGCCAAATCCAGGCTGAAAGTGACGTTTTATATACATAATGACCGTCCATCCATCGTTGTGCTGCATCCCGAGGTATTGTGACCAGTGAAAAGACCGAACGCTGTACCGTCAACAACGCAACTCGGAAGGTTTTACTCGAAACGTTGATTTTCACGAGTTAAAGAGTTAGGTTCGGGGGAACCTTCTGACAGATGAACTGCAGACCTTTGAACTCTCAGCTCGTGCGTTTCTATCGTGTCCTGCGCAAGAGAGGGACAGATCGTAAACCCGGTGCTGTGCGGCACACCGGATCAGCATTCTCTCCTAAGGTAATACTGCCATCTGGACCAAGGCCTCGTTTCGGACTTTCGTAGCTTCCTGTCTCATTCGTTATGAACTCGATGAAGTCGTCGAAGGTCTCTGGTGATCATAGCGACGGCCTGTTTCCGTTCGAACCATCGGTCTTCAAAGCCTTCCCCAATGGCTGAGATGCTTGCTCACAAGAACGAAGTACCGAATGACCGCTAACTCCAATAAGCCAACGATGAAGGCTGCAAGAAATGATCATGCCGGGTATGGAGTACTTTAAGACAGCCATCTTGCTTCCCCCATCACATCCTCTTAGCCGACACCGGCTGAGGCCTGATTCTGAGCCTGGCATTGTGGTTGCAGTCTCTGGCGTCCTGCTGCAGTTACTCTTTCCTGCCGTCGTTGTCACCGCTGATCTTGCTGCCACCCCAACTCCAGTTAAATAATGATGATCAGTAAGAACAACGATAATACGAGATGTTTGCCCGACCCAACTCCATGACTAAAGGGTGCCGCATAGCCGTGGGGGCCCCATCTACAGTTTTTGCGAATCTGGTTTTGGCTTTGCGAGGCAAACAGAGGTAACATGACTTCACATGTAGCCCAGAGGCTTGCGTCTAACAGTTTGCAGAAATCTGTCGGGCATATATAGTGCGAGATTAGTGTCGTCCCTACCCCAGTGTTGGTTGGACCCAACTTCGGAAGCACAAATCTTGACCAAGTTGCTTCCTTTCCGCCTTGATGGCCCAGGGGAGAACAAGACGTCAGATCAAGTCTGAGCAGCGATACTCCACGCGGGGACGAGATAGATCCATCTCATTACAGAAAACGAGGAATAGGGCGGACATGGGGTGTTTTAGCCTGTCCACAGGGCCCATTAGCGCGTTGAGGGCTGTTGCTGATTACCGCAAGTGATCAGCGAGTAATTTTTTTTGGCGTCTGACAGCAAATGCAATATGCCGCTCAATACAATGCAGCCACCCTTATAATCTGGCCATTGATATCATCTCACCATACCCAATGAGTACATATTTAACATTCAATATTCTGAAAGAATCAAACTCTGTCCTGATAAGCTTCCTGACGTACTTGGTGGCGTGAATGGCCTCACTCCCAAGTTGGCGTCTGACAGCTGGGTGCGAAGCTATCGATTGTTCCTCCTACAGGGAATATGCAGACTTCCCAACACGCGACGCGTCTTGTTCTTGGCAGCGGCGGTCTTCGACGGCCTCTAATGATTTGAGTTGCCTGAAGCTGCGGGGATCGCGTGGGCGCCAAAACAGCTGGTGCAGAGGCTTGGCTAGGCCAACTTGGGTACAGCCTGATGTCGCGCAATCTCCTTCCTCTGGCGATGGTGGCATCTGCCATCCCGGGTAGATGATAGATCGCATCCGATGCTCGGTGACAGTTGCTATGCTGTTGGCTCGTTCACCTGTCCGAGTCAACGAAGGATGGGGCTGGAGATTCCTCGGAGAGAAACGAAGCTCGGTCGCGTTCCTGGCCAGAGGGCACGTGGGTTGAGAATCCCTAACTGAGAAGCCCTGGGACATGAGGCTCAATGCACTATGTCCACCTTTGCCGGGATCAGCGCCCTGCTCCAGAATAATGCTTGGTTGTGCTCAACAAGGCTCACTCAACAGGAAGCATCATCCGACGTCTTCGGGCACACCTCTTGGGGGTTGACAACTGAGAACTTGAGAAGGCAGTCAAACCTCAGTAAGGTATCGGTAATAGTTTCGGTCTGTGGTGTGAGGTTATTGGTGCAGCGCCGTCGACGATATTTGGCTTGGCATGGATGCTGGCTTCACTGTTGACTTTCAAGCGGTAGGGGAAATGGCCCACTAAGGAGGCGCTTTCTAGGCTTCGGAGTAGTGGAGCTTGTTCCAGATATCGTGAGGTGCTCTGCCAGAAAAAGAAGGTATGGCCGCCGGATCGTGGCGTCGTCGGTGCTGAAGAAGACGGTTTTACCGCAGGGGGCATTCCGCATTCCAGGACAGAGAGAAATGTGGTACTGCAACGCTGGCTCTTCCGTAGAAGAAATGTGATTCATGCGACGTCGTGATCCACGATACTGCGACGATTGAAGCCGTGATTAAGCTCAGGAGGTTGCAGTGCTAGCCAGGTGCGGTGCCGTGTCAGGGGAGAGAGAAAAATTCGAAATAATCGGCCGAGCGAGACGAGTACCTACCTTACTCTGTAACTTAACTGATAGTCACACGTGGAAATAAGCTTGATGGATAAGATTGGATGACAGGCGCGCTTGTGACATTACGACCGACGGTTTTCATTCAATTCTTCCAGTAAGTCGGCAGCAGGCTTCTTCTCGAAAAAGGCCAGCGACAGGAGCCTCATATGAGTGATGGCCCAATGCGGAAACCGTCCTCGCCGGTCAACAAGCGGCGTCTCCTTACCCTTGCCAAGACTAGGTCATCCATTGTGATTATGGAAAACTTCATTGTGTGGCAGATATTCGGCCGAGACGCACCAATCAAAAGTGGTACCTGCGTCAAGTTATGCATACTTATGCAGGAACCGGCCAACCATGAGCTTCTCCGTTGGGCTGGGCCCGTGCTCTCATTTCGTTTGGGCCAAACGCCGTGACGCCTTAATCGCGCGGCGCGTCTCATTGGCTCCTTATCAGAAAAGGTCAAGCTTTGCCGAGATGATGACCGAGTCTGATTGGCGAGTCTCTTCATGGTCAACGGCCCCTGTGTTTTTCATTTCCCCCCCGGGTTGACCATCCTTGCCATGGACAAGGCCTAGTTCACCCATCGAGGCCAAGCCTCTTCTTCCACCCTGGTCATCACCAGTCACCACCGCCCCAATGTCGCCATGACCAGCCAGAATCCTTGGGTCCGAGGTCGAGGTCGAGTCCTCCTCCTTCCGACCAACAGGGGGACTCTGGGCAGATCGCCTGTCGCCTGCAAAACTCAATGCTCCAATGCCTGTTGCCCCGAGTCCGCCCTCGCCCTCCCCCGTCTCGATGGTCGTTGCTCGCTCATTTCATCGTCGGCCCATCCTGTCACCTCCACCTTCACTCAGGCTTCTCCTCTTCCCTTCTCTCGTCCTTGCACCGTATCCTTACGACTTGCCCAGTCTCCATTTGGGGACGTTCCGCTCTTTTCACCGACATTCGCTTTCACAATTCGTTTTCAACCGATTCACGCTCGTTACCGAATCAACACGCGCCCACTTCCGTCATTGTCCAAGTCACCGACTCGATGTTATAGCACCAGACCCGACGCCTCAACCCATCGCTGTTTCTCACGACTTTGCGCGACGCGCCGCTGACCGAAATTTCCATCTCTGAACTTTCGGAGCACTTCACCACAACTCGCCACGAGACCCCGCTTCCCATATGAAGCTCACTACTCTTCAGGCCGTCCTCGGCTCGGCCTTGGTGTTGCTGTCCGCTCAGCCGGCTACCGCTCACGAGTCTTCCCACCGCCATCTTCACAAGGCAAGGCCTGCGCGTGGCCCTGTTGAGGAGATTCAGCAACTCGCTGAGAGGGAGGTAATCAAGAGGACTGCTGACGGCAAGGCTATTTGCAGCCTCCCCAGTGATGGCGACTTGGTTAGGGTTCCCGGTGCCTCTAACAATGGCTTCGCGATGAGCCCCGATCAAGTCTGTACTGAGGGTTCTTACTGTCCTATTGCTTGCAAACCTGGCAAGGTTATGGCGCAATGGGACCCGGATTCGTCCTACGGTACCACTTCTCGCATGGTGAGATTCTCTCGGGCATTCCTACTTTTGTTTCAACCACTGACCAGGCCAGAATGGTGGCCTCTACTGTGGCTCTGATGGCAAGGCCACCAAGCCAATTAAGGGCTCCCCCTACTGCGTTGACGGCGCCGGCACCCTTGAGGTCTTTAATAAGTGCGGCAAGACTCTGTCGTTCTGCCAGACCGTTCTTCCTGGCAATGAGGCGATGCTCATTCCGAGCGTCATTGACAGGTCTATTACCCTCGCTGTTCCCGACCCCAGCTACTGGTGTGGCACGGCTGCTCAGTGAGTGCCCAGGTTTCTTGTCGAATTTCCAAAACTGACCGTTCCAGCTATTATGTCAACCCACCCGGTGTCACAGATGAGGGCTGCATCTGGGGTGATCTGTCTAAACCAGTTGGTAACTGGGCTGCCTACGTCGCCGGAGCAAACCAGATTCAAGACGGCAGTACCTACGTCACCATCGGCTGGAACCCCATCTGGTTAGGTGTTGCCACGCTGACGAACACGAAGCCTACGTACGGCCTCAAGATCGAGTGCCCTGATAAAGGCTGCAAAAATGACCCTTGCACCATTGACCCCTCTTCCACTGCCATTAACGAAGTCAAAGCCGACAAAGTGGGTACCGGAGCTGGCGACGCCAAGTTCTGCGTTGTCACTGTCGACAAGGGCAAGAAGGCTCGCATCACCGTCTTCCCTCTCGACGGCTCCGGCGGCGACGACTCCGGCGAGAAGAAGGACGATAGCAAAAAGGATGAGAAGAAGGAAGACAAGGTGGAAATCAAGGTTGCCAAGTCTACGCCTTCGCCAACCCCCACTCCTACGCCTACGCCTACGCCTACGCCTACCCCGACGCCGTCCTCCTCCGCGGCCCCGGACTCGACCAGCTCCAAGGCAAAATCGTCCAGCTCATCTGCCTCATCCTCTACTCCGACTCCCACTGTTATCCCGGGTATGTTCCACGAGAACGACACGACCACGACGGCATCCGAGGATTCCAAGATTACCACCCTCGAGCCCACTGCTGCCTCCACAACCGAAGAAGCCGCCCCCGCGACAACTTCCAAAGAGAATGAGGGTGTCAGGCAAGGTGGTGGCGCCATTGCCGGCCTTATCATTGCGTTTGTCGCCGCCACCTTCTTGTACTGATGGCCCTCCGACTTCAGAAGGCCCTTCTTCGTTTCATTCCAGCCAGCAGCAGCTAGTTTCTCGCTTCAACGTTCCACGCTTGTCAACTCGATACAGCGTCGTTTACTGCTACACTGCTACTCGCCGACCTCGATGTCTCGGACCGAGTCCGCTCGGTCGGATGTATCTTCCTGCTCAAGGGCAACCCGCTTGCCACGCACCATTCTCGCTGCTGGCTCTTCTTCACTTCACCCCGTCGCTTACGAACATACGACAAACTTTACATATACGCCGACAGCAGATGGCGACTTCATCTTTTTGACGCATATCTCGGAATCCCGCGATCATATTGCGGCAGTTTAGTGTTTATTGTTTTTAGCGATCTCGCGCCAACGGCGCGAGCTGGCAAAGGCATTCTTCCGGGCCCTGTTACCCGGCCTCCCGTCAAAGGGAGGCACTTACAACACTTTTGGATCGGCTTGCTTCTCATATACCCATTTACGTCCGCATTATTACTAGTATTATTTCGTTTATATCTTTCGAGAACACGTGGAGGAAGACATGTGAAATGGAAACATCAGTCATGACATGACATGAAGGGGGTGGAGGTGGCCTTGGACTGGAAAATCTACTTCTTGAAAGGGGAAGCTTTGTAGGACAGCTGGCTTGGGGTCAGAAGAGTAGTGGATGAGACATGGAGAAGATGAGATTTGAGGAATGAGACACAGTGACTCGTGTGTTGAATCCAATCTACCCAAATTCGCTCGCCTGGCTGGTTTTGCCAGATGGACGGACTTGATAGACAGGCCCTGCCATTAGATGGGCGAACAATATGAACGATTCCAAGTCAAAAGTTTTCGCCTTGTCCATGCGCTCGCGGATGCTTGTACGCTGAGTATTACTTGAATATCTGTCTCAGCTACCTGTCCAAGTAGCCCCTCGCGTCAATTGTCAACTGGGTATCATTTCTTTCTCAATCTCGTACTATCACTCCCCTCTTTACTGGCGGGAGTTCTTTCAACCCTTCACCCACCCAGGCACGTCGTCCAGATCAACATCCTCCTCGTACCCCCTCTCCTTGACAGCGACCCACGGCGTCGGCCACCCGGCCAGCAGGGGGCTCTTCTTGGTCGCGCCCATGACGGCAAAACGCCCCTGCGAGTGCGCAATGTACCCGTGCATGAAGCCCAGCTGGATCAGCACCGCGACGTTCATCTCGACGTCGTCCATCTCCACGGGGCTGTTGCCCCAGACCAGGCCCTCGTTGGGGCGGAGCTTCTTGGGGCCCCCCGGCGGCGGGACGAGCGTCGACGTCGCGTCGTGGGAGACGGCCTTCATGAAGGCCGGCGTGGCGTTGGACGGGCGCTGGTGGTGGTGCTTCGAGGGGATGTAGCCCTCGAGCCGCCGCTGGAGGTACGTCGCGGTCGTGTGCAGGTCTGTCAGGTCTAGCGTGGCGGCGCGGCGGGAGGGCGCCGCCGCCGCCGCTGCGGGGTTCGCCGTGTCGTCTGGGCCGGGCGAGTAGGTGAGCAGGAACGTCTTCCTGGCGAGGGAGCGCCACAGCAGAGGGCGGAGGCGGTGCGTCAGGACCAGGAGCAGGCCCTTGTCGAAGAGCCACTTCTCGTGCGCCGCGAGGGTGGTCTGGAGGAGGACGAAGTCGCCCTTGCGGATCGCCTGGGCGAGGGGGTGGAAGATCGGGGCCAGGGTCGCGGCCTCGGGGCGCGATAGGAGGAGACCGGAGGGGAGGCGGCCGAGGAGCAGGTTGCAGGGGATCAGGTAGCTCAGGACGAGGCAGCGGTGGGATTGCAGGGATGGAGGGATCTGGAGGTAGGCCTCCTCGAGGCAGAGGGCGGCGCGGAGGAAGTGGCAGTTTGCGAGGTTGAAGCGGCCCAGGTAGTAGAGGAAGGTGACGCGCTGTGCGGCCGGGTAGAGGGATAAGGGGGGAGAGTTTGTGGAGATGTTTGTGAAGATTTGTTTTGCGAGGTGTGTTCTCCGGCACTTATATCACTGGCTGTCAGCATCTGGTTCGTCCCATGCACACGAACTTTGGGCAACTACGGGGACAGAGACATACGGCGAAGAGGAGCTTCAGGACGAGGTTGGCAAACATGTAAACGCCGACCTTTTTGCCCTCGGGCTTGCTGTAGCGGGTGCTGGAACGGTCCGTGAGGCAGGTGGTGAAGATCTTCTGGATGATCTCGGCCGAGGTCTCCGCGATGGATTTGCGGTCGTCGGCGTCGACGTTGCGGATCTTGCGCGTCAGGTCCGGCCGCTTGCTGAGCATCATCGTCAGGCGGGACAGGGACTCGCAGAGGGACATTGCTGTTTTGAGAAGCATGCCGCCGTAGGTCGGGTGGGCGAAGGCGGTGCTGCAGGAACTGAGTAATGATGTTAGCTTTGGTTCATTTTTAGGAATTTTGATGTAGCATCTCATCGAATTGTCGAAACTGAATGAAGTTTTGTGAGATTGAGTGAGATGATAAGAGAGAAACTCACTTCACCAGCCCGCTTAAGAGGGTATGCGCGCTTAGCAAATCATCATAATCGACGTCGCGCCAGAAGAGCATGTAGTCCTTCATGAAGGTCACGAAGCCCGGCCAGGGCGAGCCTTGGCCCTCGGGCACGTCGTCCTCTTCCGGGAGGCATTTCTCGATGGTGTCCTCGAGGCCGCTCCCCGAGCGGAACTGGTTGCGGAGCTCGGCGGCGAGTTGGTGGTACTGCTGGTTGGCGTTGGGCTCGACGAGCAGCCAATTGCGGAGCTCGTCGCTGTTCTGGGCGCGGACGAAGGTGCGGATCTGGGTGAGGAACTGGACTAGGAGGGCCATTGCGTGGGTTGTTTGGCCTTCCTCGCGAGTCGAAGTTGCGGGCGGCGCGGGCGGGAGACACGTGAGCGCGGTTGTGAGTGAGAGAGGTCGCGATGTGATGAGACCCGGGAGAGGTTAAGGTAAGGTGTGAGGTGGGTTCTTCGGTGAGAGGGGACAGGGGTGTGGCGTTTCGGTGAGGTTGGTGCTCCATTGCCCCACCAGGACCCCATGAACACTGAATTCCATTCTCCCGTCAAGATATCACCCACGCAACCAACATTTCTCACCATCACCGAAGCCGCTAATCATGGGGTTCTTAAGGTCAGTCTAAGGGTTTGTGCTTTTTTGCATATGTGGGTTATTCATGTACAAATGTACGCCGCCCAATAATCCTGCGCCTAAAAACTGTCGCTCTCCCGCGTCTGAGCGCTACCCAACTCAAAGTTGCATCTTGCAGCTAAACATGCAGCCTCCGTCCTGAACCCGAGCTGCACCTAACCAGTGCTAGGACACTGACGTCCGATCTTATCATCTTCTACACAGACTCGACGCGCTGCACGACCAGAGCGGTAGCGGCACCTCCTCCGTTGCAGATCGCGGCAACGCCGTATTCGCCGGGCTTCAGCTGGTGCAGCAGCGTAACGAGAATTCTCGATCCGGAGCTTCCTAGGGCGTGGCCGAGGGAGATGGCGCCACCAAGGGGGTTGACACGAGCGCCTTCCAATCCGAGAATCTATAGCAGTCACAGTCAGCAAGAAGTATGCTTCGTTGTCAGTTAAGAAGCACTCACCTTCTCATTGGCCTTGATCACAGCGGCAAAGGCCTCATTGAACTCCCAAACGGCCACCTGGTCCTTGGTGATGCCGGCTCTCTCCAGCGCGATCGGCACCGCCTTGGCCGGGGCGATCGGGAAGTCAATGGGGTCAACCGCTGCATCCGCCGAGCCGCAAATCTTGGCCAAAACTCGAGAACCGGATCCGTACTGTTGCGCGATCTCCTTGCTTCCCAGAACCAGTGCGCTTGCACCATCGTTCAGCGTGGAAGAGTTGGCGGCGGTGACGGTACCCGTGCCATCGCGCACAAAGGCGGGCTTCAGAGTGGGGACCTTGTCAAGCTTGACATCAAGGTAACCCTCGTCGACCTCAACAACGGTGTCTCCTTTCCTTCCGGGGACCGTGACGGGAACAATCTCCTCGGCAAACGCCTTTGCCTTCCATGCGGCCTGAGCGCGCTCGTAGGACTGAATCGCATACTGGTCCTGCATCTCGCGGGTGATCTCGTACTTTTTGGCCGTGTTTTCGGCGCAGTTACCCATGTGGAATTTGTCGTAGACGTCGGTGAGACCATCCTTGATCAAGCCATCCTCCATCTGTACGTGTCCGAAAGGGGGAAGACTCGACGATCTGGGGACGTAGTACGGCACTTTTGACATGTTCTCCATGCCTCCGGCGATCTGGGCCTCAGCCAGACCTAGTTGGATGTTCTGCGCGGCAAAGACGACCGCCTTCAGACCTGATGCGCACACTTTGTTGATGGTGATGGCCTCGACACTGGACGGAAGACCCGCGAAGATCAAGGCCTGCCGAGCCGGCGCCTGTCCGACCGATCCTTGCAATACGTTGCCCATGTAAACGTCGGAGATCTTGGAGACGGGGACTTTGGACTTTTCGAGGGCGGACTTGATGGCGACGGCGCCGAGCTTCGGCGCGGGGACGCTCGTGAAAGATCCATTGAACTTGGGAATATGTCAGTCCATTGATCTCAAGCTGTGGGCTTACTGCGAAATCCAACCTTTGCCGTTGGCGTTCTGGAAGCACTGAGGATGTATGCGTCGCGAATCTCTTGCCTCAAGGCAGATCTCGTGGAGAACTGGCGAGCGGCGGCTTGTTTGGCGAATAGGCTCGGAAGCCTCGAGGATTGTCTCAAATACATGGTGACACGGGTGACGAATGACCTAGAAAAGGATTGACAAACGACGGCGGCTTGAGACGATCTAACGGGTACAGAAATAGATGGGATGGCTGCAGCTATTTCACAGAGGGATGGAAGCGGCGGCGAACATGTGGAAGGGCGCGGGCGGTAATAGCTTACCCGATGTGAGTTCCCTTCTTACCCCAGGTATGCTGCGGGCTTCCTCGGCTTAAGGAGGGGGAGCGTGCGGGCGGGGCCGAGCTCTGTCGGTGACTTCACCCCCAAACCCCAGGTTGAGGTTGCAGTCTTGTTGCGGCGGCAGGTATTTCGGAAGGTCACTTATGAACCGAGTCCCCCACCCCGGGCCGTGGGATTATTTTGTGTCGCAGACAGTCAGTTTTCTGCAGCTGCATCCCGACTGCTCCCCGGGATGCCGGAACGGCGGAACATCGCGGCATGTGCTTTTCAATTCCGAAGGGCGTGATGGCCAACCTTTAATAATTGTCATGTTCCCGATCTCAACGCAGTCTCAAGCCAAGTTGAGTCATCCCACCAAGGACGTCTGTGGCCTTGAATTTCTATCTCATTATAAATCATCAGTCATCCGAAGCGAGAAGACGATTGGTCAGCAACATGACGAAGAGGCGATATTGAGGCTGTTTGCCTTGACAGCATCAGAAGCCAAAAAGAGGCCATCTCGAGACTCGCAGAGTGTCACTGAGAATGCTCGAGTCGTGTGCGCACTGGTCCCCGGGGTCCACTCCAGCGTTGGTTTGGTCTCGTCTGATTCGCGCTGAATTTCCACGGTTTTGATTGGTCGTAATAAGAAGGACCCACCCATCGGCCTAAGCGGCAGGCGGTGGTGAGTGCTTCCCGCGCCATCCTCTTGGGCTGTGAATTCAATGGCCTACGTCTTGCCTCTCCATCATCGTAACCTCATCTCTGCAAAGCCCCGGATTCGTAGCATTTGAGCATCAAAAACCAGACATTCGGATTTACGCCAACGCCTCTTGAGCCTTCTCTCTGGTCCTGTCCCATCGTTTTGCGACAGCCACATCGCAGGCCTCCGACCCATCAGTCTTGATAATCAGTTTCCGACCGCCACCATGTCCACCGCCGCTCGACGTCGCTTGATGCGTGACTTCAAGGTGAGTGATGATGGTCTTACGATACTCTCAGGAGTCATCACAACTGACAACGTCGGCAGCGCATGCAAACCGACCCTCCCGCTGGTGTCTCTGCTTCGCCAGTGCCCGACAACGTCATGACTTGGTATGCCATACGAGCGATCGACTGCACCCTTTGCCACGACATCACTGACAGAAGGCTCCAGGAACGCCGTCATCATCGGACCCGCCGACACACCTTTCGAAGATGGGACATTTAGGCTCGTTATGCAATTCGAGGAGCAGTACCCGAACAAGCCACCCGCGGTCAAATTCATCAGCCAGATGTTCCACCCGAATGTCTACGCTACCGGAGAACTCTGCCTGGATATCCTGCAGAACAGGTGGAGTCCCACATATGACGTCGCTGCCGTCTTGACGAGCATTCAGAGGTAAGGCGATATTCGCAGCGCAGGAATCGTACGTCGGCTGACAGTCGCAAGCTTGCTGAACGACCCCAACACCGGCTCTCCAGCGAACGTGGAGGCTTCAAACTTGTATAAGGACAACCGTAAGGAGTATACCAAGCGGGTTAGGGAGACGGTGGAGAAGAGCTGGGAGGACTAGATTGCAATGATACCACACAAACACACAAACAACACACGTACGACTTATGATCAACATCCACAGCCTCGCAGCTGCAGCAGCAGGGTATATGGCCGGCCAAGGGCGGATAACAGGCGGCAAGGCTGCGTCTTGGCACGAAAGGCCAAACGGGTTTGAATGTGTCAAGGCTCCTACTGCGTATGACACGGCGATATCCAGGGCTGACCAGACACATGTCTTGGTTTGGCTCGCATTAAGCAGCTGGGGCATCTGATGAGGTGGGAGTGGGGGGTTTTGGCGTTTCGGCTCGTGCTGTCCTCTCTGAATGGCTTTGGGGGGCGACCCCATGTTGCGGTTGGCGTTTCGCGGTCGTGCTTCTTGTCGGTGACGTTCGTCCTCATCTGGCTTTACAGGGGAGTTCGCGGGAGGCGCATATGGATAGCGAAATACCAAATCTATTGTCCATGATGCGGCCCGAAGGTTTTGTTTATTATGTTCGTGACTAACCACTGCGAGAGCGGAGCAGCCCACCCAAAACTCAGCAGACAACAGGGAACCAACCGTGCAAAGACGCCAACTTTCATCTTGGGCCTGTCGCGTGCTCGGCCGGTGTCCCTAGTGCGCAATGCGCCAGGCCGTCTGTTGTGAAAGAATCAGGGAAGGGATGGCTTATTTGACAACCCGAAGAGAACGCCTAGCATTCTCGAGTGCCTTGGGCACGGAATGTGTCACACAGCATAGAAGTGAAATGCAAAGTCGACGAAAGCGAAGCCAAAAAGTGTGCTCATATGTAGAGAGTCTTGAATAAAAAAGGGGTGATGCACGCAGACGGCGATGGTAACGCAGGTTGGTGGCCAAGAAGGCGCTGTATGCGCTGAGGTGTGCTTTAGCGGACGGACAGGGGACTTATCCCTCTGGGACGGACCCCTCGGCTGTGCTGGTGGTGAGGTGGGGATGAAACGACCAGTGGGCGACGTCGACGCTTCTTTCTTTGACCGACTGGACAGGACGACTTGGGTTGACTTGAGCTGACTGGGTCGGGCCTGTGACTTTGTACCTTTCCACAGTAACCTCGCCTTGTCGTGACTTTTGTTGTCTTGCAGCGAGCGGCGACCGCAGCGCAGCAATCAAATATTCCACGCGAATTCTAGCGCGACCCGTCATTTGCATCCCAACCCCAAAACCTCCCAAACAATCTCGCAATCTCTCCTCCTGCCCTCTTTCCGCTCCTCGACCGACTGCCTGGCTGGCTGCAAATTGCTGCTGGTTTGTGCTGCCGATACAGTTTTTTTTCTTTTTTTGCTCATCGCCTTGCAAAAGACCTGCGATATGTCATTCTAGCAGTCATTCCCATATTTCTGCACACCGTCATTTCATCCCCGCCTTGTTTGTGTGGCCTTTGAACACAACCCCCCGTTCCGTTGCCGTGCCGCGACCGCCTCGTGCTTCGCAACCGCACCCGCAACTTTACCCCCTCTATCTAGCAACACCGCGCCGATCGGAATCCATGACCTCGGCTGCGACGCCTTTTGGTCTTCAATACCGTCACCATGTCTAGCGCAAACAGCATTAAGGTCGTGGCCCGATTCCGGCCCCAGAACAAGGTCGAACTGGAATCGGGCGGCCAGCCCATCGTCGCCTTCAATGGCGAGGATACCTGTACCCTCGACGTAAGTCCCCTCTTCCCGAGCCGACTCCTGATGGCGCGCATCTATGCGGGCACCCGAACTGACACTATGCCTCGCAGTCCAAGGAGGCGCAGGGTAGCTTCACCTTCGATCGAGTCTTCGACATGAACTGCAAGCAGGCCGACATTTTCGACTTCTCCGTCCGCTCCACCGTCGACGATATCCTCAACGGCTACAATGGAACCGTCTTCGCCTACGGTCAGACCGGTGCCGGAAAGTCTTACACAATGATGGGTTCCAGCATCGAGGACGAGACCGGCCGTGGTGTCATCCCCCGCATCGTCGAGCAAATCTTCACTAGTATCATGTCCAGCCCCAGCACCATCGAGTACACCGTCCGAGTCAGCTATATGGAAATCTACATGGAGAAGATCCGCGATCTGCTCGCCCCCCAGAACGACAACCTTCCCGTCCACGAGGAGAAGAACCGAGGTGTTTACGTCAAGGGTCTTTTGGAGGTCTACGTTTCGAGCGTCCAGGAGGTCTTTGAGGTCATGAGAAGAGGTGGAAACGCCCGTGCTGTCGCCGCCACCAACATGAACCAGGAGTCTTCACGTTCTCACTCCATCTTCGTCGTCACCATTACGCAGAAGAACGTCGAGACCGGCTCGGCCAAGAGTGGTCAGCTCTTCTTGGTCGATTTGGCTGGTAGCGAAAAGGTTGGAAAGACGGGTGCTAGTGGTCAGACGTTGGAGGAGGCCAAGAAGATCAACAAGAGTTTGAGTGCTCTCGGAATGGTCATCAACGCCTTGACTGACGGAAGATCGTCCCACGTCCCATACCGCGACTCCAAGTTGACTCGTATCCTGCAAGAATCCCTCGGTGGTAACAGTCGGACGACCCTCATCATCAACTGTTCTCCCAGTAGTTACAACGACGCTGAAACCCTGAGCACTCTTCGCTTCGGTACACGTGCGAAGGCAATCAAGAACAAGGCCAAGGTCAACGCCGAGCTCAGTCCTGCCGAGCTCAAGTCTCTGCTCGGAAAGGCCAGAGGCCAGATTTCCACCTTCGAGACCTACCTCGCGAACTTGGAGGGAGAGGTTCAGCTTTGGCGTGCTGGAGAGGCAGTGCCCAAGGACAAGTGGGTGCCGCCTATTTCTGCAGATGGCGTCGCCGGAACCAAGGCTGAAGCCAAGGCTCGTCCGTCAACACCATCCCGCCTTCTTCCCGATAGCAGATCCGACACACCAGCCATCTCAGAGCGATCCGGAACACCAGGCCCGCCACTTGACAAGGATGAGCGAGACGAGTTCCTGCGCCGCGAGAACGAGCTCCAGGATCAGCTCGCCGAGAAAGAGTCCCAGTTCACCACAACAGACAAGGCTCTGCGAGAGACCAAGGAAGAGCTCACCTACCTCAAGGAGCACGATGCCAAGACGGGCAAGGAAAACGAGAAACTCCACGCCGAGGTCAACGAGTTCAAGATGCAGCTTGAGCGCTTGCACTTTGAGGGCAAGGAGGCGCAGATCACCATGGACGCTTTGAAGGAGCAGAACGCCGAGTTGACGACGGAGCTCGACGAGGTCAAGCAGCAGCTCCTCGACGTCAAGATGAGTGCCAAGGAGACGAGTGCTGTTCTCGATGAGAAGGAGAAGAAGAAGGCCGAGAAGATGGCCAAGATGATGGCCGGTTTCGACCTTGGCGCCGACGTGTTCAGCGACAACGAGAAGGCCATCACGGAGGCCATTGCTCAGCTGGAAGCTCTGCACGAGATTAGCTCCACTGGAGAGATCGTCAACCCCGATGAGCTTAAGGCGCTCAAGTCACGATTCGTCGAGATTCAAGGAATTGTCCGGCAAGCTGAGCTTTCCGTGTACAGCGCTTCCTCCAGCGAGGCGGACGCCCGCCGCCGTGCCGAGCTTGAGGATCGCCTCCAGACTCTCCAGCAGGAGTACGAGGAGCTGCTCACCCGTAACCTGGGAGAGACCGACGTCGAGGAGATCAAGTCTCGCTTGGAGAGTGCTTACTCCGACAAGCAGACCACCTCCATGCAGCTCGTCGATGAGCTCAAGGCCGAGATCGCCCAGAAGGCCGCCGAGAACTCCAAGATGAAGGCTCTCATCGAGGACCTCCAGCAGAGAGTCAAGGCTGGCACTGCCGCCCCCATGACCAACGGCAAGTCCATTCAGCAACAGATTGCCGAGTTCGACATTATGAAGAAGAGCCTCATGCGCGATCTTCAGAACCGCTGCGAGCGCGTGGTTGAGCTTGAGATCTCGCTCGACGAGACAAGAGAGCAGTATAACAACGTGCTCCGGTCATCCAACAACCGGGCCCAGCAGAAGAAGATGGCCTTCCTCGAGAGGAACCTCGAGCAGCTCACCCAGGTGCAGCGCCAGCTCGTCGAGCAGAACTCGGCGCTCAAGAAGGAGGTCGCCATCGCTGAGCGCAAGCTTATCGCTCGTAACGAGCGCATCCAGAGCCTCGAGAGCCTGCTACAGGATAGCCAGGAGAAGATGGCTTCGGCCAACCACAAGTATGAAACCCAGTCGACCCCTGTCTTTTTCCACACATCAACTGCAGTCAACCCCTCAAGCAAGAAGACCACCGGAGTCCCTCATATTCTCTTCTCGGTGCTCATTCTGTGTCCTGTTGCTAACGACTGCCTTATAGATTCGAAGTGCAGCTCGCTGCCGTCAAAGAAAGGTTGGAGGCTGCCAAGGCTGGTAGCACTCGCGGCCTGAACTCACCCTCCCTTGGAGGATTCAGCTTCTCCGGAGCCGGCAGCCGCATTGCCAAGCCCCTCCGTGGCGGTGGTGGTGACAACCAGGGACCTTCTATCCCCGTCATCTCCAGCATCCAGCAGAGCGAGGGTAACACCGGCAAGCGCAGCAGCTGGTTCTTCTCCCAGAAGTCCTAAGAAGTTCCCTCTTAACTAGCCCTCAACCCCCACCGCCCGAGATGAACAAAGAACATCTTGGGAACGCGCACCCTGTAGAAACGACAAAGCATGCAATTAGACAACAGCTTGGCGCGGACTAGACCGCTATACCCCCTACTGTGTTTAACAGGCGGCAGCTGTTCTTTTATCCCCTTTGCTGCACTACTACTACTACTACTACTGCCGCTGCTGTTGCTGCTCTGCCTCACAGATTCATTTTTCTTTGGTCATTATACTGGAAGAGAAGTTGATTAGACGGCAAAGATTCACAGACAAGGGCCACATGGTCACTTAGGGAGAGGCACTCTTTTTTCTATCGTTTCATCTTCCTCGGTCAGTCGGCTCGCGCGATTGGATTTTGCTCAAGCCAAGCGAGCAGTTCTGGGCGGTCTTTGTCTTTTTGGTTGCTCTGGTCTGGTTTGGGGTGTTAAGATTGGAGGGTGGGATGAAGGGGTTCAGGAAAAAGCGGATGTATATGAAAATATGACGACGCTTTGGAGGTGTGTGGATGATGACACAGAGAGAGTGCGAGAGACAAGGGCTGGCTGGGGGGGAGGATGATGATGGATGAGAAGACGGCTGAGACAGCAATCGTGCTGCTGCATACTCTGGGGCAGTTTGTGTTATGACACGACAAGACCAAGACCCCTGTTACGAACCCAAAGAAATTTCACGGCTAATGACACTAGAATATTCAAATCTGGTATGCTGTGATTGATCAAAACGATTTGTTCTCTTTTCTGCTGTGCATGTGTGTGGAAATAAACTAAACTCTTGATGAGTGGGGAGGGTATAGCAGGAGATGTGCCTCCTGGCCTCCTAACAGTCTTGACAAACAAAAAATCCATCTTCCACCAGTTCCCATGATGTGATACCAGCCAGCTAGAGAGAAACATGTCCTATAAACCTGATACTGGTGGCAAAAAGTCTATTCAAGTCTAACTAGTGCTCAAGGCGCACATTTGAGTCATGAATGTTTCTGACAAAGAAGCAACCAGGATCCATATAACCGCATCTTAGTTCTTGGGAGTAGACTTGCTGGCCATCAGGATAACCTCGGGGATGATGACAGCAGCCATCAGCAGGAAACCAGCAGCGGAGACGGCGATGACCTTGGCGTAGAGGATGACGAGACGCTTCCACGCGGCGCGGGAGAAGGTGGCCCAGGCCTGGCCCATGGTGGCGTAGCCCTTGCCGCCGACGACACGCGGCTCGACCTTGCCCTCGAAGGAGCGATCGAAGGGGATGATGGTGTCGGACTCCTCGGGGAGCAGGGAGGCCTGGACGCGGACGAGGACGACCTCGGCGGGGATGACGACGAGGATGTGGAAGGCGATGCTGATGAGGGTGATGACGATGCTCTTCCAGGCGTCGGAGTTCTGGGGCTCGGTGCCGGGGACGGTGGTGGTCGGGGCGCCGAAGCGGAAGTTGGGGAGGTCGAGGCCGAGAGCCCAGCCGACGGCGATGGGGACCCAGGTGGCGACCTGTGTCGCGAGCCAGTAGGCGGCGACGGGTCGGGCGGTGGCGTCGAAGGTGCGCTTGAAGGGCGGGAGGCGGGACCAGAAGTGCAGAGGGGAGCGCGGGGTGATGACGATGTGGACCCAGGCGGTGCTGAGCTGGACGAGGGAGAGGGCGGCGAGGAGGGTCGCGAGGGAGGCGAGGATGTTGGGGAGAAAGGCGGAGAAGACGCCGTAGAGGACGGCGGTGGCGATGCCCTGGGCGAGCATGCAGAAGAAGCCGCGGAAGTTTGCGCGCCAGCCGCCGTTGGAGGTCAGGAGGCGGTTGATGGAGCGGAGGGAGGAGGTGACGGTGGTGGGGCGGCCTCCGGTGGGCTTCGGCGGGATGGGGCCGACGCCGGGGACGTCGGCGGCATCGTCCTCGTTCAGGTTGACGGGGTCGTAGGCCGGGGGGTTCTCATCCTCGACGATGGCGAAGATGGGGTAGACCGTTTGGATGGTGTAGGTGAGCTGGAGATTAGGTTAGTCATGGGGGCGGGATCGACTGGAGAAGGGAGACTTACGATGAGGATGAGGGGGAGGAAGACGATGAAGTCGGCGAGGATCACGGCCCAGGACCACGAGGGGAGGTCGTACTGGGGAGTGCCGTCGGCAGCTCTCTTGTAAACCGAGTGGGCGCCGTCGGTGGCTCTCTCGTAGAGCGCGTTGGCGATGTGGCGCATCATCTTGGCGGCGGGCGAACTATCAGAAGAAAAGACGATGAAAGGAGGAACTATTTGACGATGATTGAATTTATGAGTTTGAGAAGGAAAGAACGGTAGTCGGGGTGGGTGTCAGACGTCAGAAGATGAAGCGAAATGGGCGCTGGGAATCCTTATTAATGAGTCGTTGGCCTCTGCGCTGCTTCAAGGCGAAAGTCTATGAGTGGTCGGTCCCCCGTGCAAGGTACGTAAGTGTCCCCCTACACCACCGATTAGTGCCAACGCGCTGCTGGGGGCGCTGGGATGGCGACGGCACCGCATTACTAGGCAGCAGGCTGACACAGCCACGCCGTGCCGCCGGCCCACAGATCCTACATTTCGCCCAACACTTGAGAGCAGACAGCGCGAAGAAGATGGCGTTTGTCTCGCCGTCTAGGCCGATTTTTGGCCAGGCACGATGCCAGTCGCCAGGCAGATTTAGGCAGGGCTGGGGCTGCTGGGGGTGGCTGCAGACGCCATGTCTGATTCTGGTCATCTACGAACGAACGAAACGACGGGGTTGAGCCTGTGGACGGCCGTCAAAGTTGATTATTGACAAGGCTGCATGGACACTGCTTCGGATTGTTTCTCTGCCATCCATCGCATGGGAGTGACAGTGAATACGGGCGCTTGCATGAAGGCGTGGTGTTCACGACGTCGTCTGAAGAAAAGTGTGTCAAGCCTCGTATCTCCTTTTCCGATTGTGTCCGAGCGATTCTGGCCCAACTCTGTCTGACCTTCGGTTGGTTCTTGTGTTGCCATTTTGTATCGCTGGGATAGGATATCCATAGATAGAAACAGCTTCGGATTGTTGATTTCTTCATCCGACAGACCGATAATAATGCTTGATATTGCCTCTCTCGACAAATATCTCGTCCAGCGAGGCGAGGATAGGCACGCGACGACGCCAGATCTGCGTTGGTCCGCCAGCGACGGGCGAGCTAAAAAGTACCGCTCATCAATCAGCAAACGCCGATGCAGCCGGAAGGATTCGAGTGTGCTCCATATACGCGAACTGTGCCGGCCACTGGCGTCAATGGCCACCTCAGGGGTCTCTTTCTCGACTTTGCCGTGAACACCTCGTGTATTCCTAAATTTGCATCTTCGAGCCCCTCGTTCATTCGTAAGATGCGGTCTAATGATGGACTCCTGGTGTTGTTGTTAAACGCAGATTCGAAGCCACCTGCATTCTGGCGGGGCCGCCGTTGCATCGTTTCACGCCTCCGATTCAGGGTCCAGTGCGCCCAGCAACTTTCGTTACCTACCTAAGGTTAGGTGCATCTGCAGAACACAAGGTCTCACAGCATAACAACCGAGTGGACTGTGCGCTGAGACTTCCGATTGACATGGAGCCAGCCGCCAGGCACAGCTGGGCTCTCCACTGATTGTACTGTGAAGACCCCACCTCTCAATCCCATCCTGCCTACGTCACTCCAGGTCGAAATAGCTTCCAACTTAACCCCTCTCTCCTGACTCAAAACATCTTCACCACCCATGGCCGGCAGCGCGATCCCGAATTTGCTATCTCTTCGCGGTGCCAGGGCCGGGCGAGGAGCTCGCGGACGTGGAAGGGGTGGCCGTGGTGACGGACCTTCCTCCGCCGGCCCGACGCACGATCAGACGATCCAGGGCACCGACGACGATGCCGCCGGATCCCGTCTGAGTGCCGTTAACGTGGGGTACCTCGACGACCCGTACGCGCGCTTCTTCGTCGACGGTATGGCCGGGCCTCCGCCAAGGAGGCTGCCCATTATCAATCGAGGTCCGTGTCCAGGGTCTGCTTCCGTCGAACATGGAGGCTGACCTTTATCCCAGGCACTTACACGAGAACCGTCGCTCTCGACAGCCTTGTCGACAGTTTTCTTTCCGACGTTAGCGATGGTACCAAGCAGAAACAGATCATCTCGCTTGGCGCCGGCACCGACACGCGCCCGTTTCGGCTGTTTTCTAGGACCAATCGTCCGGGCCTGGTCTACCACGAGCTAGATTTCCCAGTGACGGTGCAGAAGAAGGCCCGTATAGTGCAGGGCGTTCCGCCATTGCGCCAGATCTTGGGGGTTCCTTCGACAGAAGAAAACGGCTCATGGAGTTGTCAGCCATCACCATCAGACAGCTACTACTGCCACGCTCGTGACCTTCGAGAACTCGTTCAAGGAAATGCATCGAATCTTAACGGACTTCGAACAGACACCCCGACACTGATCATTTCGGAATGCTGTTTATGTTACCTTGAGACCGCAACGACCAAAGATCTTGTTGCATGGTTTGTGCAAAAGATTCCCAACATCGCCATCATCATTTACGAGCCCATCAGGCCGGACGACCCTTTCGGGAAGATGATGACGTCCAACTTGGCGGCCAGGAGAATCCGTATGCCAACTTTGGAAAGCTACAAGCTCCCACAGGACCAAGAGCAACGCCTTCGTGAGGCCGGCCTCGAGCATGTCAACGCGTTAACGGTTGAGCGGATTTGGGAGCGATGGGTGTCGTCTGAAGAGAAGGAGAGGGTGGATCACCTGGAAGGGCTTGACGAGGTGGAGGAGTGGAAGCTTCTTGCTGACCACTACGTCGTGGCATGGGGATGGAGAGGCTCAGGATTTAAGCTATTTGATGCTGGCAGACAGCAGTAGTGAGAACTCGCTGATGGAGCATCTACTACGTAAAAAGATACCACACTGATGAACAGAGACATCAGGCAATGTGAGACTAGCTCGGCCCATCCCAACCAGAACGTCGATATTTTACGTGCAACGATCAAGATCCCGAGCTTACAGCAAACGGGCTTCTCTCGTCGCGTCGCGACGAAAGAGACCACTGCAGGCCTTGGTCTGGTGGCAGTTGTTGGTTCTTGGCCCCCATTTGCTTGGGATGTAAACCCTGCTACTGGACGCAGTGCATGCAGGTCAGGCAAGGCAACTGACAATTTTAAGAACACTCTCATTGGCTTGTTGGTCCAACAGCTCTAATTCATCTCCCCGTTCTTTCCCTCGCCGGCTCACACACAAACGCAGTCCTCTCTTGACGCAATTTACCAACATGCCGCATAACAAACTGAATCATCTTCCCATCGAAGCTCTCATCAACATTGCATCACTCATCGACAAACCTCCAGAGCCAGATCTGTCCTCGTTCGCCCTTGCCGGAAAATCCTGCAACGCCGCCGCCGCCTACTTTCTCTTTCAAGAAATACACATCCGACTGACGACGCCCAAGAAGCTGCGTCAAGACGTCGCGAGATGGCTCACCGTTCTCCGCCGCAACTCGTACGAGAGACACGTCCGCCTCCTCGACGTCAAATTTGACTTCGCCACGAAGAGCCCCCCGGGCCCCTGGGAATTCATGCACATGTACACCAGAGAAACTCATTGGCAGTTCGACCGTAGGGTTGAGTACGAGGTCCGCCTCCAGTTTGGGGCTCCCGGGGCGTGGGATCCCCTAGTGGAACTGCTGTGCGCTCTGCCCGGCCTGCGACAGCTGGCCGTCGACCACGACACCAGCTTCTCTCGCCAACTCATCGAAACACTCGGCAGCCATCACTCGGAGTGCCGGTTGGATCTCAGGCGGTTTAACATGCTGCCCCTATACGTGGCGATGGGGAATCGGGCACCCATCGACCGGCACGACGTCGCTCTGCTTCTGGTGGCGCAGTTGCACGAAATCGGTATCGACGAGTATAGCCGTGACAGCGGCAGCAGGAGAGTCCCTAAGCCTCTGCACGTCAACGAGATTGCTTTGCGCGAGCTTCTCCTCGCCGGGCTCGTACCGAATCTTAAAGCGGTTCACATAGGTCCCAACGTTCTCTTAGACAAGCTGCTAAATCACTACCAGTCCGTCGTTTCCGACGCGCCCCGTTTCAGAGAGCTATTGTCCCAAGAACTCGGGAGGCACTCATCGCGCCCTCAAGGGCGCGCGACGGGCGTGATAAATACAGGAATCGGCTCTCTGAATTCACTGACGCTTTACACCCCAGGGGTTCGCAGATTGGATGACTGGTTGGAAGCTACAGACCCAACGCGGCTACGTCGGCTGGAATTGTTCATAGATATGGACGAATACAATATTCTGGACAAGGGCAGGTATTCGCTTTTGAGTTTCACCGAGCTCGAGTTGCACCTCAACCCCCTCGTCTCTCTTCAAGAGCCAGAGTACTGGAAAAAGCAGTTTCCGAAACTCCCGCCGCTGACGTATCTGTCGCTCGTGGGCATCATTACTCCCATCTCATTCAAGGCCGCCGTGGACAGTCTTGGCAGCTCACTGAGAAGGCTCAAGCTGAAGCCGAGTATTCGCACGCGCGGGGATCTCTCACGCCCTGTCCATTTGAAGGCCGACCAATGGTGGAACAGGGAGCTGCTGACTCTCCTACCTGAAGGGTGTCCACTGCTTGAGGAACTGGTAGTCGAGAACTCTGATCTAGGCGATGGTGCGGACTGGAGCATCTGCGAGTCCTTGGGTCAGAATAAGAATCTGAGGACGTTATCCGTGAAGCTGGGCAGTTCGACCGAGGACAAGGCCCTAGCTACAGCCGCCTGGCATGTAATACGGCGACAAGGGTGCCAGCTGGAACGCTTGCTGGTCAACGGCTGCATTGAGGTCCGGAGGGCGGGTTTCGGGGATTACGAGGCTGTGACGGTGCGACTGAGGCGGGGCGGGAAGATACGGGAGCCGCAAGGGGGCAAAGACATCCTGAAAGTTCTGTATGATGGGGGGCCGGTAGTTCCTTGCGACCCCGAGTATCGTCCTCTGAACTGCTCGGCGTGGAACTGCCCGTTCAGGCATAGTAACAGAGAGGGCTGCAGCCAGTGGGGTCATATCGGAGAGACGGAGATGCGGATGATAGAGGCTGCTGCGCAGCAGGCTTTTTTGGGGGACCGTGGTCTTGTCTCTCAGGGATACGATATAGCCTAATATGTCTTTGGTGGCGTCGGTAACTAAGGTATTAGAGAATCGGGACAGAGCTTGATCATTTAAACTTGATCGATACGTTCGGCTTATTTTCGAGTGCGCAAAGAACAGCAGCACCCCGGAACGAGTTGCGAGAAAAAAGAAGGCAGCGTGGTGGGTGGGATTCCCAGATTCGAGTTTTCAGGGCGTAAATTCAAACATCTAGACATAAATAAAGTGAAAGAAGTATCTATGGAATCAACGATGGGCGTGATTGTATCGAGTATCGGGAACTTATGATGGGTCACTCTAGGCAGGGTCATCGTTCTCTCATCGCCTGAATACCGAGACAAACAGGATATTGTTTTCATTTTCGAAATAAATCTCTATCGAACATAAACAATCAGGTAGACATGTTGTAAAAATTGCCAGAGGCCTCGTTCAAAAAGGCAAGCCTTCGACCAGCCAAGCCCCCATGCGACTTGAAAGCACATTCCAAAACATGCAACCCATCGAACGAAGGTGCTCACATTTTGTTTGCTCCCCAGCTGGGCCCGGGCTGTGGTGCGCTGGTCGGCCGGAGCGGATTCCGTGCGCCGAAGCGACGTCGAAATCGCCCCACCGCGCCGACCGCCGCCGCCGGGGCCTGCATCTCAGAAAAAGCGGGTCTCATACGACTACACACCCGGGGTCCGGAAGTTCTCCCGAAATCGCCAGTATTCTAAAATCACAAGGAATCATCATACTTTCCAATAAAGCGCGAATTCGCTTCACGTAAATGCTTCTTCATCACCGATGTATGTCTGTCCGGACCTTGCACAGCGCACTCATCTCATCAATCGTCAGTCACACCCAGCAGTGTGATGTCGAAAAGGTCAAAACGTTGGTCATCTAGTGGAAGAGCACGGGGGCTGGCTGGCTGACCGAGACCCTAGCCAATTACTGGTTTTCTCCGAGAAGTCCCGGCGTAGAAGGAATATGCATCCATTGACCTACCAGATTCCCTCCCGCCTTCACTCGATGCTCCATGGCCCAACACCAGACCGTGTCTCAATATGACTAATATTGAAAGGCGCATCACTGAAGAGCATAAACAGGAACACAATCTACAGATCTAATAGTATTTTATGAAGCTCAAAGAATCTATGTATGGCTCAATGTTCTCATCGAACACTACCAGTAAAGGGCTGGAGCCTAAACTATTAACAGTGGAAGCGGGACAGGCGTGCTCTCCTTGACGAAGTAGATCAAACAACAATAACCGCAGCAGAGCGGGGAAAGGAACCAGGCTCTTTAGGAAAAGACATCCGAACAAACGCACTAAGAAACAACACTACACACGCTTCTTCACATTCTCCCCTTCCCCTTCCCCCTCGTCTCCAACACGGGGAACTCTTCCTGCTGGAACGGGTCCTGCTCGACCTTAAGATCTGGATGACCGTTGGCAGTGGCCTCTTGAAGACTGAGCCTCAACGCCAGTTCAAAATCGTCTTCCTGCGGCGGAGGTCTGCTAGACGACCCGGCGCTGAGCGCCAGCGCGAGTTCCAGATCATCGTCGCGCGGCGTCGCTCTGCTCGAGGACCCCACGGCGTTGGACCCAGCGACGGGCGTGTAGCTCGCAGACGGCGACGTGGACGAAGACCGCTTCGTCTTCTTCGCAGGCTTGGGCTTGTACTTAAACGCGACCTCGTAGTCGCCGGAGCTGTTACCTCGCGGCGACGCGCCCATGTCGTTACCGGATTCCATGAGCGAGAGTCGAAGCGCCTGCTGGATCTGCATCTCATACTCGTCCTCTTCGGGCACAGGAGGGGGCGGCGTGAATCCAGTAACGCTGGGCTCGGGCGTGACGGTGTCGACGGTGCTTTCGCTGAAAGACGAGGCAGTGTCCAAGCCACCGTCGGCCGCCGAGCCCGTGTCGCTAGCACTGGTACGACGCTGCTCCTCAAGCAAGAGCGTCTCCTGGGAGATCATCTCTGCATACTGGATGGCTTCCTCCTCGGTCAAGTCGCCGAATGCACCAACACCGAAGCGGTTACGCAGCCAGGCATCTTCACGAGCCTTCTGCTCCTGCTCTCGGCGGAGTTCCGCAGTTTCGGCGGCGATGTATCCCGAGACGTTACCGCCCTGGCGACGTGTTGCGAGGCGGCCGTGGATATCCGAGTGACGGAGGCGACGCTTCCGGCCGGGTGGTTGAGTGGTGGCACTGTAGGCCCAGTAACGGAGGAACGCCCCGAACGACGTGATTCCGCGCAGGACTGTCGGGTCGGGATCGAGGTAGATGGCGCGTGCAGCCGGATAGGTATCGCCGCTGAGAGCAGGGTTCATCGTCAACATATGACGAGGCACTCGTCCCGCGGAGCGTGCGTTCAGGGTGCGGAGGGGATCAAGGGATGAGGCCAACAGGTCCCATGCTTGAACCAGCCCATCACTCCCACCGTGGACAAGGTAGAGAGCTGTCAGGGCCAGGCAGGTAATTTCCGGCGACTCCGTCTGGATTATTCGCAGAGGCTCGACCTCGGCGTTTTGAGGCTCACGCATGTTCCAAACAACCACGCCACCAGTCTTCGTGCCTATTGCCAGCATACGAGTTCTCCGTCCAGGAATCTCAGCGACCGACTCAGCAGTCTGCGGCGTCATGGTTGGGGTGGCTGCTGATTTCTGGCCGAAGTGAAGAGGGTCCTCGTACAGCGTAAGCAAAGCGTGCGAGGAAAGATCCACGGCCGACGCTGTGATCTCTGACTTGCTGTGGAGGCCCAGCGCCATGGAAGCCATTGTCCATTCGTCCAATGAGCTGAGTGTCGCCGGTGGAGTCAATGAGCCCGTAGAAATGGGTGTCTCATGCCCCTTTGTCGCGTTGTGAGTGATCACAGGCTTCAGCTCGACGAACCCATCTCCGAATAGAGAGTTGGAAGTGGGAACCGTTTCCTCGGGTGGTTTGGCGACTTCGTCTGCACCCGGCTGGGGCGCCTGCGAGACGGACCTAACACACCGCGTGATTTGCGGTTGGGTGTTGTCAATACCGCACCGAATAGAGACGATGATCTCGCCGGCGCCGCTACCGTCGTCGTTGGCGAAGTCAACCTCAATTCGCCTGCGCATATCCCACCCATCGCAAACCTTGCGGAAGTGGGAGGGCTTGTAGCGTAGAAACTTGTCAATCTCGCGAGCTTCCGCGACGAGCTGCTCCTTGCTCAATTTCATGGCGTCCGCAGGGGAACGAGGCGAGTAAGCTCCTCGCAGCGCATGCTTGTCGAGCTCGTCGGGTCGTGCCTGACGCCGAGTGTGATCGATGAGCTGCCAATACACAGTTCGTCCAGCGTACCAAGCATTCTTGGTGACGTCTTCACCCTTGGCTCGATCAACAAGCGACTTCGGCACGTCGACTAGGTAGTAGATCTCACCCAGCGCATTCAGAGCAACTGCCCAGACTCGCTGGGCAGTCTTGCGCTTCTGAGTGTACTGATCATCGACCTTGATGGAGACGATCGGGACGCCTGGACTCAGGACCCAACGGGCTGTCATCTCGCCATTGGTGTGTCGTGGACCACTGCCATCACCCCCTAGAGCGTACGATGTTACGATTCCGAGGGTTGATCCAGTCATCATGCCAACTGTCGAGTGCGTCATGTTGGGTACCGCGGTGGATTTGGCGACCCAAACACTAGAAATTGCTTCTGACAGTTCCGGAATCTTTGGGATGTCGGGATAGGTATCGATGACTCCAGTGTCACTGCCGAGGTATCGACCACGCAGCTCGTTCGTCGGGCGGTAATAGGCACGCCCGCCGGGGAAGCCCTCGCCAGAGAGAAGACCATACGGTTGGCTGACATCCATGACGTTGGGGCAACCAGCAGGTCCGTCGCCAAGCCCATACGGCTCCAGGTTTGGCATCACCTCGTCCAGCTGAAGCGTCGAAAAAGGATCGCTAAAACCCCATTTCTCTACCCTTCCGTTGGTGGGATCGCTGATCGTGCCAACGCCCAAGTCAGCCGCGCCATGAATGGCCATAGGGGGCTTCTTCGTTGCGGCGGCGGAGAAAACGGCGTGTACATGGGTCACAACCCAAGGCAGCTTAGAATTGTAAGTCAGCACGGCGCTCGACTTCTTGCTGCTGCGACTTGATGAACCAATGCCAGATCCCGGCTTGCCCCTCACAAGACCCCTCAAAAGACGAGTTCTCAACAGGTATTCGCTTCTCCAAGTTGCCAAAGGCGTCAGACGCGCAAAGTAGCGCGCTTCGGATCGCACGAATTCGGAGACATCTTGTTCCAGAGGACCCGAGCGAGCCTGCTCTTGCTTTACAGCTAAAGCATCATGGCCAGGGAAGAATCGCAAGAAGGCCATTCGCCAGGCATGAGGGGTGGTGACAAGTGCATAGAAGCGTTTCGACACGAGCGCGACGGCCGAGTGAGAGTCGGGGTGTAGGTGAGATAGGATGTGCGTCAAGATCTCTGCGACACTTGTTAGCTAATCTACCAGCCCAAGATCGCGGAGACATGGCGCACCATTGGGAAAGTCCGCGAGCTGGACACTATCGGGGTGCGGGTTGGATCGCTTGATGACTTTGAAGCCCATCGCCTGCTGCGGCGACGGCGTGTGGGCATTTTCGTAGTCGATAACTCGCTGACCGGCGATGAAGGGGTGAGCATCGGCGGATTGGCCGCTGGCGAAGCTCAACCTGCGAAGCTTTTCGTCGAGCTGAGCAGCACTGACGGCGTCAAGTGACTCACGGCGGCCGTTGTCCGGGACAGAGTGCGGGGATGCGCTGCCCGGGTCGGCGCGGCGAAGCTGGTCGACGCCGATCGGGTGAGAGTGACGAAAGCCATGCTGACTTTGGAGAGAGGTGTCCGAGGGATTGTCTTGTTGGTTGCGCGTTTCCGAAGACTCAGTTGGCCAGTGTTGCATAAAGCTGTGGTGGGGGTGGTGGTTGGCAAGTGGCGGTCGACTGTGCAGGGGCAATATGCACAGTCTCTTGGGATGGGAGAATATGGGTAGGTTGGCAGAGATGCGCGAGATGCGTGATGGAATGCGATGTGGATGCTGCTAGAGCGGGAGCGTGTCGTCGTGTCAAGGTGTATAACTGAAGCTTTTCGTGGTCGCGTTTCGTGACGAAATCCCCGGGAGATTGCGGGCGATGGATTATCTCCGGGCCGGCTTCTTATCAGCGACCTGGAATTTTAAGGTAGGTGCTCGGACCCTTATCATCGTCACAAAATGTCACCAACAAACGCATGAACAAACAACAATGTCATCATCAGTTTGCAGCTCATTTTGAGTCGGAGAATTCCTTCTAGAGTCACTGGAAATTCATCGAGAAAAGTCATAATAACAAACAGAGGTCAAAACGCCGGCGGCGAGTGAGATCCAATCAGGCTTGCCGTGGAAAGCTGACTCCGCCCGTACCGTTGACGCACAGCGCCACAGGACTAAGGCGTCCAACATTCATACTTCACAACATCGTACGTATGGGAAGTGAGACAATCCAAACGCTTCTGACAAAACAAAAACGAGGGAACAAAAGTACAACCGCTGCTTGTGAGCAAAAATGAAGATGCGGCCAGTGTGGATTGAACACACGACCTTCAGATGAATTGAATGAAGTTGACTTCAGTCTGACGCTCTCCCAACTGAGCTATGTCCGCCACGATCTTCGAATTTTGATGTTGAGGATCCGGCCAAGCCCGCTCACAAATTCATGCCAGGTGGGGGCTAGCTCCGTGGTCTTGAGCTCCACTGTGGAGACCGCGTATTTGGTTCAATGAACGTGGTTCCTTCCTTTTCCTTTGGGAATGACTTCGGAAACTCCTGTCAGACAGACAGCTTCGCACAACGGCTCCTGCGTTAGGCAGCTTAGCGGCGAGGTACGAAGAGAGGAAAGGGAAAAGGCTGCGAGTTGGTGGGGCTCTGCTGTCGTTCCTGTCAGCTCACCAATACTTCCGCCTCCTCCTCCCTCTCTAAAGTCCCTTTGCGGACCCCCAAACCACAACCAAGGCGTCCCAAGACGAATGATTCGCGCACATGACAGGTTCTGGCAGGTTTGACACATGCAGAGTCAAGGAGGTGCGGCTGACAATAACCTGACAGATGGATTGGCAACAACCAACAAGCCCGCAATTCAGATCCATCACTCAGGGCACCATTGGGAAGTCAATATCCGTCGTCCTGCTCTCGCCGGCTCTGGTCCACACCGTAATCAACGTCTTCTTTTCGAAACAAGTCCGAGGTGCCAACTTTACAAGACGAATCCTTCAGGCCCCGTCCTCTCAAAGCGGAAAATGCAGATGCCAGACTGTCGGGTCTCCGAATCCCTGAACCAACTTTCAATGGTTCGCTCCATGATTTAGCGGCCGACGAGCGAGCGGCCTGAATGGTGACAGTCACCGTTTGCTGCCAACCGATGTGGTCTCATCGATGCTCTGGGGTCCCCGATTTAGATACTCCAACCCCAGCGGTCTGGTTCAGTATCGTGCCATATCGAAATGGCCTCCGAACACCGACATGATCGCATACGGCTCCTGAGCATAGGGAGTCGATATCGCTACTGCCGTCCAACCTCGACGACGTCTCTCGTTCATCACGTTCAAAAGGCACGGGTATCAGCGATTCTTGCAACGACTCATTGCACGGCCGGAATTCCGCACAACACGAGTCGTGCAGACAGGGCAGAGGACAATCAGCCTGGCACGGCTGCTACCAACACACGGGACCCTGGACTGGGCCACGTAACGATGCCCATGAGTTCACTCCCCCTCCCATTTCCCCTTTCTCTGATCGACCCCGGCTCGAACCCCCAATGTCCATCTTCGGTGGAAGCCCTATGAAGAATGAGGCAAGGGGTGACCCCGTCTTGTCTCCCGAAGCCCAGGGTTCTATTCCTCGATTCCGCGATGATTGACTTCCGACGGTCACTGCACATCCGCGACAATTCTTTGTAAGCTCCGTTTCCGCCTTCCGCGCCCTTGCAGCCATTTGAAACTTCATCACTTCAAAAAACCAAAATGCGGCACAGCACGACGTGACGTGCTCAGCCTGGCCCTGAGATCACGCTGTGGTCGCACGGAAACACAGTTGCTACGGCTATTACTGAAGCACGCGACTACAACGCTTCGATTGCTTCAACCCCACGGAATCGGATCAGGCATTCACGTATCTCGCATCCCAAGATTTCCTCCAGGATCAATCATTTTTCACAAAGCCCGTGCTCGCGGCGCACTGACAGAAGGACTGAAGTCAGGGAAAACCGCGTCAAGAATCCCGACATCCGGACCCGGATCCGGACCACAGGTTAATCTGTGAGCATTGGCCTCTCATATTCACCAAGTCCACTCAAACACAACCCACTTAAACTCACAAAACATAAGACGGAGTCAATCTGAAAAAGAACGAGCTTCGTCGACCCAGAGTGACGTAGGTCTCCGCCCGGTCACCCAATCCCTTGGGCCGCGCTCTGACACTGACAGAGTCCGAAATCACACTCTCATTCTCGGCTCCATCGCAGCGTAAATGAAATGGATGGGGAAAGCCACCCGTTCAGAAACCCCGTCGGCAATTTCACTCGGCTCTTCACCCGCGTTCTGGACTCTGAATCCAGATCATCAAACCACGTCTTTTCGGATTTCTTGAGACGGGCAGAAAATTGGGCAACGAGGAGTACTCCGGCCATGTCGGCAAACACTGACACGTCGAGACGAACGCGGAAGCTCCAGTTTTGACCCGTTTCCCGCTCACACCTCCTTTACCGTTCCGGGCGTAGCGTCGCTGTCAAAAAACGGCTGTCAAAAGCCAAAACGGCTGTCATCAAAGAAACTTTCCGGCATCCAAAGTCTAAACTTTGCGAAATCCCATCAAGATCCAGGGGCTGGTTTGCTGGTCCCTGGAAGCCACTCAAGAAGAGAAAACTAAAATCCAGGGACTGTGAACTTTACCGCCAGGAAGGGTATCGTGTCTCATGAGGAAGCTGGCCAGCTGTGAACTCTCTAGCAGAAGCCCTGGGCAATATTTGCCCCCTTGCAAACACACGTTCAAGGAGACATCAGATCATCCCACCGAGAGACGACAAGTTCAAGGGGAAACGGACGGCTCATCCGCACATAGCCTCGCCCTTTCCCCTTTGCAGTCCATGTCGGCCGTCGCTGGCTGCATTCCGTTCCCCGCGGTTCCGGCGTCGCCTCTCGAAATCCAGAAAAAAAACGTTCAGGTCAAGTCTCTAGTGTAGAGAAGGGCCCCCGCTCGGTGAAGGATCCCAGTCGCGGGAGTTACGAAACTAAGAAAAATCGACACATCGGTCTCTTGTCAACTTGACAAAAGCTGCGGCGAATCTGACGAAAAAAAGTCTCTAGCTCGTCAACAAAGTTCACAACTCGAGATCCAGCAACCCAACCGTGCCTGACCGGACCCGAACCCCTGGTCCGTCTCCCGCGGGCCCTCCCGCTCGCCTCCGTTGCCCTCCAGGCCAGATGGAGCATCTCTGGGAATACACAAGTTTCGAATACCCACCAACCTCAGAAAAGGCCAATGATGCCCAGAACACGGATCCATGGAGGCAACCCCGGCGACAAACAACGGGAACCTCGTCCCCCGAGAGTGGGATAATAACAACAGAAAAAGAAAAAACGAAAACAGGAATTTCTCATCTTCGACCCTTGGTCGTTGACACCTTGAGGTTGCAATTGCATACAATGTACAGCGACGCGGTGCATGGCATGGCCTGGCCTGGCATTGCACCTTGCCTCGCCTCACAGTACCGTACGAATCGCACGCCACGCTCACTCGGAGCTACTTCTCCTAATCCCCGGCCTCGGCCCATAACAACTTTGGCACCACAATCCACATCTTTTGATTGTTTCTGGCATCTGGTATCTGCAGTTGTACCTGCCTCCCTCCCTCCCTCCCTATGCATACACGTGTACACTACCATGTATCCTTACGGACCGCTGTCACCGTTCACACGCAATTCGCCGCGGCCCTCCCGTCCCAAAACGGGCGACCCGTTCGTCCTCGACCTCCCCACCGCGCCCCCAGCCCAGCCGTCGTGCCGCGGCTCCGGAGAACCTCCCGACATTGGACGTCATGAACGGGCAGATTGTCCGTTCCGACTCATCTCAGTCTCATCACACCTCTGCCTGCCGCCTCCGTCCCTCCCCATGCAACAATCACATTGACCTGGGCAGCGCAGACCACCCCTCCCAGCGAGGCTATGAAACGGCCTTGCTGGTCTTTCCCCCCAGTGAACCTCACCAGGCCCCCTAGACCTCGGAACATGAGCCGTAAAATAGGTAATAATCCCTAGCCCGGTCTTGCGCCAGCCGCCTTTGGCCGCGGTCTCATTGGCTCGTTCGTAAGAGAGACTAGGCGCCCTCCCCCGTGGCTGGCCGATTCTGAGACGCAAATTGCTGCACATCATTCGGGTGCATCTTCGCAGATTCGAAGACGCACCTCAGATCCCGGCGCCGCCGAGCACGTTGTTCGAACACGTCGGAGATTGTTTGGACAACCAAGCAACCCAGCCCAGCCGAGGTTATTGTGTGAATTCCTAGACGCTTGTTGCCACTGCCCGTACGGGAAATTCGATTTCTGCAGCTCAGGTTTCGTTGGATATCGACGGCACACTTCGTCGACAGCACAGAGTCACCACTCGGTGGATCTCGACCCGCAAGGCCCGGTGACAGCACACTGCGAAGACAGGGCAGTTATGCCAGGTAGGTAGCAGTCCTCGACGACCAAGACGCAGAGCCCACGCCGGAATCGTGCGCGGATACCACGCCGTCGTCATTGAGCAATGAGAACTACCTGATCCCCATTAACCGGTGAGGCAATGGATCCGGATCCCATGCTCAACGCGCTTCGATTCGACGTCAACGACAAGTCCTGGTCTCGCCAGCGCCGGTGGATGTCTGCTCTCGGAGTATCAGCGGAGAACAGACTGCAGAACAAGACCGACCATCCGGCCTTTTCGCGGTGCACTGGACCACATGTCGTTCAGACGTAAACGCAAGAGCCTGACAGCGCGTTGCATGCGGTTGCCGTGCTTGACTGGCCAGGCATACGCCGCGCTTGATCAACACCACCATCGACATTTCACGCAATGCAGCCCACGTAGAGAAAGAGAGATGTCTCTGTCATGACCAAGGGTGCCTTTCTGAGTCGACGAGCTGATATACCCCTTTCCCCGGATCCCTAGCATCGTGTCCGGACCCCAATCGTAGCGAAGCTTCTTTTCCAAACGGGCGCAGGCTCCTGTGGCCTCGAAGGCTAATAAATTGAAGTCGACAGGCTTCGCAAGGTCGAGAGTCGAGAACTAGTGACGACCGAACCACCGACTGTACGGTTCGCCCGCTGTAAGAGCCAGACAAAAAACAGAGTTTAAGAAACCATGCTCGACATAAGGTTCTGACCGCAGCGAACCCTTGACGTCGCAGTCTCCTTCATCGGCCTTCCCTTGAAGAGAAACCTCGAGGATTTTCCCTCTGGCGGAATGCGACCCGGCGGACACGACGGCCACCGACGCCGAAATTCTCGGCCGTCCAAACTGCTCAGCCAAGAGACTTCGAGACGCGAGCTTGCCAGCGTAGGTGACCAGCACCGCCGTTGAGGTCTATTCTTGGCGTCCGAACCAGCCGTAAGGATTCGACACAATCTCCGGAACGACCCTGTGCTCTCAGCTTCTCCCCACGTTCTCTAGAGACTTATAGCTCAGAGTCTAATAGAGTTGCGACAAACTCTATCAACAGACGTCGAGATACTAGTGTAGTCCGCAACACGGATGCGATACGTAGGAAGGCAGGCTGTACGAAGTGCACTAGCACCTAATCAGCACCTGGCAGCGTTGCTTCGTTGCAGCGCTGATCAAAGCCCGGGGGTCGGTTTTCCACGCACACCTCGGGATTTGAAAGATGGCCGCCGCCGGTAAGGATCTTCAGCAAGGACCTCACTCACTCACGCTTTTGGAGGGTTGCTGTCGGAGTTGACTGACAAACGGGGAAACCTCGCGCGGGTCACGAGCGGAAGACCCGCCTCCATCCCCGCGCATCCGATTCTCTTGTTCTTTTTCGGGCGCTTGGGTTGCAAAAGAAAATTGGGGGCGGTGGATAAGGAGAAAAAAACAAATCAGTGTTGACGGTTGAAGAGACAAACGGTTTGGTGGCGAAATCGAAAAAAATAATCAGCGTCTGAACGGCGTCCACTTGTGCGGTTCGTCCCCGCACTGGAGGGGACGGGAAGAGAGTGGATGGGGGGCGAAGAACGAGAGCCTCGTCTCGGGCCGTCCTGACAAGGACCGGGGCGGTTTTTTGCAGAGCTTCTAGAAGGGATGAATGACTGACCGGACGATGCCGAGCGACATCATGAACCACGGACGTAGGATGAAGCGAGGAAAACGTTCGATTCCCACAGAGATATGGTGCGTCCACACTCGTGGCCGTGTCATTTTGGATGAACTCTTGAGCGGACGCCGCGGCTCCGCATCATCGCATCTGCGGCCTGCCCAGCCATGCATTTCCTGCTTCCGGATCAGTGACCAAGAATGTCGTTCCTGTGCCAGCCGGTGGATTTATCGACCAAAAGGAGGCAATTGACCAAGAAACAACACCGCGCGCGACAAGATGTGATTGGAAACCCCGATTTAGCAACATCGGCGTGTCCAGGCATATCGGGAGGCGCGAGGACGTCATCGATCAAGCCGTACCCCAAATAATGCAGACACACTGTAGCGTCTCATGATGGACGCCTTCGGCGCCAATCACTTCTCCCATTCAAGAAACGAGCTACGTTACTGAAACCGTTGAGAGCGCGCCGCCAGGTCGGAACCTCTTTGCTGGAGGTGGCGTATCCGTATGTGATCCGGAAATAACAGCGGCTCGGCTGGACTGGGCTGGGCGGCTGGCGATACAGCTTCAAGACGCTGGCGGTTGGCGAATGTCTCGCAGCTGAACGACTGGCTGGCGCGATTGAATGAATGAATGTGGCATACGACCCTGAAAATCCGGGGAGGCGAATCGACAACTTTGCCTCGCAGAGGTTGCCAGACCCCCCCGTGGCGTTGATGACAAGCGTCTTTGCTGCCGTTGCATTCGGAATTCAAGGGTTCAGCTTTCGACACACAACTGACTGGCTCCCGTGTTTGATGAGTCTGCTGGACCGGTTGCCCTGTTTGAAAACAACCTTCTCCGACGTTGCCACCCTCAGCCTTGAGTCGCTTTCGTGTAACAATTGGTTGTCGACGAGATGAACTGGCGCTTGCTCAATTGCAAGGGTTTGAAAGAGAACCTGCGTCCAAGTCGAGTTGTTGGTTGATGTTGTTGGTCAATTGACAGAAGTGCCTCCGCTGGCGGGCACGCCGTCCCACGTAAAGCGACCAATGGGGGCCTAGAGAGGGGTAAGTGGAGTTGTCCAGACTCAACAGGCACGCGTATTATTAGTTTTTGAAGAGGTTAAAGCTGCCTCTTTGAGCCGGAACTGTTGCTCTGGTGCCTCCTCGTGAACGAATCCTTCTCCGTGCCGGCATCCCAAGGCAATGGATCGTTTGCTGATTGGTCTCAGAAAAGCGGTGAAGGGGGCAACTGTTCTTGCCTCGTGCGTACGGACACAGCAGGGGGAGCTTGTGAGGCTATCATAAGTCGCCGCGGCCGAATCTCAAAGACGAGACGGGAGCTGGGCCGAAAGCAAGCAAACACCTGGCCACCGAGGACCGATTACCACTTTGCTGGCGATTCTTTCTCCAGTCCGGACTCTGGTCGGCTCAAGACCCGGTGCGGCGGCAAAGTGCCGCCTGTTGCGTTTGACTGGTTCTCAGCTTTCGTTCCCCGTCGTGCCGCAGCCACCTGATGTCAGTTATTCCAGCAGGCCGGTAAGTCACAGGAAGGTGCGTCTCGAACGGCTTTTGACGTCTACCGCAGTGAACAAGACGAGTCTCGTAGTCTTGCAGCCGTATCATCATTCGGCGGCCGTCAGAACTTGGTTCATGATGTTAAAGTATCCGTAGCGTGGCACGATGCGCCGACAACGTGCTCCGTAATTAGGGGAAAGGGTCCAGTCCAGCGGGTATTTAGCACACAGGAACGTCGATCCGAGCTAAATCTTTCCGTAGCGCCACAAAAACCCGCGAAGCACTCTTGATGAGCGGGGATCATCGACCGTCGCTAGGGAATTTGTAACATAGCACCTCTGGAGTTAGGTCTGGCCGGAGGAACTGTCCTTGCACTCGGGCAATCAGATAGCTGGATTGTTTGGTTGTCTGTTGATTGACCAAACCCAGCCGAGGTCGCGGTGACGGTTCGAAGAAGAGGGGAAGTTGCAGCATGTTATCAAAAATATTCCCAGTCGGTACATAGACGGACACCCACTCAGAGGGGGCGAACGAGACGTAGCCGCTGCAAGTCATTCGAGTTGTGCGTGACATGACGACACAAAACGCAGTTGTTGAGTCTGTTCTGGTTTAGCCGTCACGACTTGCCCTCCCGCGGCCCCCGCTTCTGCGCTTCTGCAGAGAAATCCGTTTCCAGTAAGGTCTGGTGCCGGAATTGAGGCCAGTTGCATCGACATCGTGGTATTTGTGCGGGGCTACCGGAACCTCTGAAGGTTTTGGGACGACACCTCATCCATTCCAATTCGAGGTCTATCTCTTCCACCAGCTCCTAAATATGTCAGCAGCGGCAGAATTCTGTTGAAGAATCTATCGACCCGACTGGCCAGCCTGCGTTTTGGAGTTCCATCGTCTCTGGATCGCCAACCTCGACGGGCGGCGGGTCATATGCGGCTGTTATGCGGTTGGTCCAACAGCTGCTGCTCGTTGGCCAGAATGATTCCACGTTGCGGCCGCGGAACCATGGTTCGGAGGCTGGTCGCTGCACCTGACGATAACACCTGTACGTTTCTCCAGGAACGGCTTTGACGAGGTGGATTTTGCGTTGTTGTTTGCACGTATTTGCAGCCCGGCTGTAGCGATGGCGATACGTACGCTTAATTGGACAAGGGGATGCAGGCGTCAACTTGTGCCTCGGGACGTGTCATCTCTCACCTGCCACCAAAAAATCGCAACCGGTCGGTATGCAGCTGGACGCGTCGCCGAACCGAAGTATTGCTTTGCTCCGTTTTCCAGACTGTGACAATCTGCAACCCAAACCCGGGTACGAGGGCGCTTATGCTTTGTTGGAGCTAGTTGGGTGTTGCAGCTTGTACTCTCAGTCATGGTCGGCCGAAAGACTGGCAAACCTGAATCGTACAGGTGGAAGATGGCCGGGTCTGGACTAAGGTTGAGGGTAAGATCCAAAGGCTGAGCACACCAACAAGCTAAGTATGTCTATTTGGTGAGACAGCCATCTCAAGCAGAGACCCGACAGGGCGGTCGGGAGCAAAGACCGTGTTCGGCTCGCGTGTTGGAGCAAAGTAAATCGGAGACGTGGCGCCAGGGTTCCGTCAATCTCGGATGGCCTATTCAGCCATGGCTCCAAGCGAGGCTCCCGCGAGTGGCTGGCACCGGAATAGGAGGAAGGGGGCGGCCCCCGACACCGACCTGTGGGAATGGGAATGGGAACAGCAGAGCAGAACAGAAGCAGAGGCAGTCTGTAGCCGATGAAGCCTGTAGGTCTCGCCGGCATGCAGCTTGCGGTGTTCCGGCAGCGATGCAGTGCGAAGCGATGCAGTTGCGGGGTGGCATGATTCTGGATGGCTGTGTCGTCCCAGACAGACGGCACTGGCCTGGTCGTCCAGTCAGATGATGGATATCTCGGTGGCTGGATCTGGCCTTTTACCGAGCAGGAAGGTGTTTGTTGACAGCGGCAGCGGCAATCGTGGTTTTTTGGACTGAGTTGCATATTCAAGGCATTCGTGCGGATGTGTGTACTATAGTGTGTGCGCCAGCATCCGGGAGCGTAGGTACTGGCGGCTGGACGCATAGGCGACGGATTGACGTCGACGGCGACAGTGACATTTGACGTTGACACCGTCCACTGACTCGGCCGCTAGTGACACAAAGGTGAGTCGACACGTCGTACGGTCGGTACCTCGTCCAACGTGCGCATGGCAATAAGAAAGCATGGCGTAGAACTTTTGAAGTTTTCACGGAAGAAGCGTCCCCTTGTCAAGTACGGAGTAGGTAGGTAGGCGGACGGTCGGGTACTGTGCATTTGAAGCCAGCTAAAAGCTGCGAGCGTGTGACGGTATCCGTAGCGGCACACTAATGAGGGAGGCTGCTGTGTTTTCTGGCTGTCCGCTACGTACATAGTAGTAGGAAAGTACTATGTAAGGTTAGGTAGGCAGGCGTTGGTGAGACTGGGCGGTGTTGGTTTGGTGTTGTTGGTCTTGTCTGACCGCTTCTTCTCGTGCGGTGGTCAATCTGTTGGTAATGGATCCGCGGAGCTGGTTGCGTCTTCCAGCAAACTGGTTCGGTTCTTTGAGATCCTGGTGGTCTTGACCGGGTCGTTGGAGAGAGCGAGCAGTTGTCTTGTTTGTCTGCTTCTCATCAGTCTCGTTGAGGTGCGGGCATTTAGGCGGGATTGCCAACGCCAATGCTTCGAGAACGAAAAAGCATTGTCGTGACCGCGACCGTTCGGCCGGGAGCCGGCAGGGGGTGCGGCCGTAAGATGAGGACAGTGGAGGCCCATTTGCCCTTTGAACCTTTTTGCTGGAAACGACCGAGAGGTGAGAGGTGTGGCTTGCCAGGGGTCGTCCACGCCCTAGGGTCCCGGTTTCCATTTACCAAACACTGGAACCAACTGAAAGTAATGGAGGTACGGATAAGCCTGCTGCGACGAACCGCCTGGATGGTTAGCGGAACGGGTACTGGTGATGAGAAGGGAACGGCGTCGAGATCGTGGGTATGCACCTTGGAAAAACAGAAGCAGGAGCGACCTGAGGTAGCCAGCCAAGGCGGTCCTTCCAGAGTCAAATCGGGAGTGGAAGGCGGAATGGAATGTAAGAAGTTGAGAGTGACGACGCCGAGGTGCCTTGGGTATTAGGTAAGCTGGCACGAGTTACCTTAGGTTGGTCGGATTGTGCTTCTGTTGTGCTCGTCCCGGTGCTTGGGCTCTGAACGTTCGTCTCCACGATGCCTGGGCCTCCATGTGCACAGTGAGACTTACTGGAGAGATATTCGTAGGTATCCAGGGAGAGAGACCTGGAGTTCGCCAGCCCATCCATCTGCCCCGGGTAAAAGCCATAGGTATCCATATTCACGTTGGATCCCCCGAAATCCAGTGTCCCACCTCAGGGAAGTCACTGTGGTTCCCGTCCCGTTTCTGGCCCCCTCGCCCCACGCCTTCCAAAGTTGGAACCCCACTTCTCTCTCGTCTAGAGAACCAATCATCATTCCCAAAAACCCAATGCATAACGAAGGCTGGACACTGAGTGCATCCGTCGGTAAGGAACGTACCGGGACCAGCAAACCCAGAGACGTGGAAACACGGGGGATTCGGATTGTTCAAGTGCTATCTGCCCGGTTCGAAAAGGAGGGGCGTGGTCTTGGGAAGAAGACCCCTGCCGGACGGATTTACACTACAGACGTAATAAGGCTGGGAAACGGGAAACCTCACAAGAAAGAAAAGAAGCAACGACATGCTGCTGATGTGACGCCCGTTTCTTCACTTCACACGAGAAATCCCGGGCCTCCGGTCCCACTGTCTTGTTGGACTGACACGTGCGTGCGATCGAGGAAGCGGTAAGCTAGGTATCTTGCCACGCCGCAAATCGAACGAACATGTCTGCATCCTGCATCTGAAGCATGTGTATCCCTATCCGTACGCACGCACGACTACTGTGTACGAAGTAGTTAGAGGTAGGGGATTGTGCCTCCTTCACCCTCTGGGCCTCTGGGATCGGGGATGAACTACTAGGATTGCGGCGGTCGGCGCCCGGGAATAAGGTCAGGAGATTTAGGTGCAAGACATAGGACCAACCTATGACAAGCAAGGGACGTGCCTGATGATAGCTTAGCCTTGCTCCGTACTTGTATAGTATGGAGGGAGCATTCTTGCCTGCTCGAGCTGCGGGTTGCAGGAAAGAATACACATACATCTCACACCGTACCGGAGACTCTGGATCTGTATTCGTAGTGCACGTAGGTAACCTATTCGTGCAGCCTTCCAGCAGGAGCCAGCAGGAGCTTCATCCCGTCCATCTTCACGTCCCACCCCGACTTGCAGGGCTTGGTAACGCGGCCGCTGCGGCGAAGACTACTGCATAGTACCACGAGGATCGAGAAACGGGCTTGCGGCGCTCCGATGAAGCCGACGACGATGCTGGTCGACCCGCGTGGCATTGTTTTTGATTGTGACAGGCACCGCCGGACCGACTCCTCGTGGAGGAGCCTTGTAAAGTTCGTGCGTGGCAGACGAGGGCGCGAGGGGCGACGAGATGGCCGCATCCGTCATCCCCCCGTGTCTGGCTCTGATGAGAGGGATAGGAGAGGAGAGAGAAGAATCGTCGTCGTTGGTCCGTACGTACCTGAACTCGATCGCCGGGCCACGCGCGCGCTCCTGACGAGGCATGCAAGTGTTTCTGTTTGGGACACTAGGCCCGACGTCTCGTTCCGGTGGCCTGGTGTCGTCGGACGGCCGTGAGCGATCCCAGCGGCAGCCGGGTGATGATAGGTAGGCCTTCATGAACCCCCTCTTTTGCGATGACCAATCTTACGGCTCCCGCGTTGGATATTTGGGATTCGACGTACTGCGGTATCCTTACGTAGTATGTCTCTTCCTCGGACGATAACGAGCACCCTGTCGCCCAGAAGTTGATCCCACGGATTGGGCCAGGCAGACTAGGAGAATAGGAGGCGGTGGGACCCCATCATGACTATCCCTTCTTCTCTGTCTCTTCTGTCGACGATCAAGATGCCTTTTTCATCGACTGCATCACAGCAGACTCCATTCTCTCATGCGCGGTAGGAGGGGAGGAAAAAGACGGATGAATGGATACGGGGTGCCGGGGAAGCGTCTTCTGCATCTGAGACTGGCTTCTCTTGCAGTAGCGCACGTAGGTAGTGAGATTTTGCGGTGCGCTGGAGACTGGAGTGGACTTGGTACCCGGTGCGGGAAGTTAAAGAAGGGAAGGGAGGCCCGTCCGCTAATCCGTTTCGGGACCGGCTTGCTATCTAGATACCCGTCGACCGTCGACCGTGGAGTTCGACCGTGGAGTCATGGGCCGTGGCCCTTGGACGACGAATGTCCAGACGAGAAGGAGCACAGTCGTTTTGTCATTGTTGTCTGTGAGCGTGTGCAGTACGGATATCGTACTCACCAACAGAATTCCACTCGTAAAACGTGTACGGGCAGAAATTACGTCGCTTCCCAATTCCCGCCAATTAACAACCGCAAGACGTTTTTCTGTTCCGAGGTTCTGGTTCTTCAACGCCATGCCCACCCCCGTCAAATCTTCCATCCATCCTCTTACCCCCCTTTCCCTCCACCCCCCCTTAAGCGACCGAGTGAGACACCACACACAATGTCCGGTTTGTCGATTGGAATATGCCGGGGGGGTTGGTCTTGGTCGGTCGGCCGCGCGAAAGCAGAGAATGAGGAATTGGGAATCTCGGTCGTGTTTTAATTGCATGTGTTGAAGACCAGGCGGAGCAAGGACAGCCACCAAAAGGAAAGGGCATTCGCGTAGTTGGCTTGGTACGGCACTTTTGCGAGAGCCATCTCCTTGGGCTCGTTGTTCTTGGGCTACTTTACTTTAGTGCGAGAAGGCTTTGAGGCGGGCGCGGCTCGTGGCTGGAGGCGTGCCCATTACCGTACGGCACTAGGTAAGGTGAGTCGAGGTGAGGCACGACCTTACCAAAACCTGAGCTGGAAGCCTGCGCTACGATGTGTCGGGCTAGGTCGCTGGACTTACCGCCCTTCTCTCCCTTGAAGCCATCCGATGCCCAGCTTCTTAGCGTCGAGGTTTCGAGTTACAGGATGAGGGCGATATCCGTAAGCAGCGCAAAGAAGAGACAAGGCAATGTAAGGCAAGACGAGCGAGTTGAAGGATGTGGATTATCGTCTCAAGTTTTTTCGAGGCCGAGTCTCGTTGAATCCTCATCAGGCCTCCATGCCCGAGCCTCGCCATCTGTTGCTGTCTGGACTTGCTGCACATCCATCTACCTACCTACTGCGTACACTAAGGCACCTTAGTAGGTAAGGGACGACCGTCTTAGCTAAGACGTGTATCACGGATGTCAGACCAGGAACGCTCTGCGAACCTGCCAAAGTCAGGCAGGGAAGGCCCCCGATGGGCTTAGCGCCGGACATATTCCAGAGCAGCTCCGTGCGAATCCCCGGGTCCAAGAGGTGGGGTTCTTTTGTGTTGTGGAGCCATGTTCGGCAGGGGTGCATGGTTCATGGTTTCAATGGCTTTTGTGGGGTCTTGTCAGGCCCCCCCGCTTCACTGTTCCCACCTGCAACTGCAGAATGGAAACCTGAAAAGCTCGGACATGCTTCCCAATTGGAAGGGAACAGGTCCCCCGCTTCACTCAGATCCACATCATCATCCATGATCCAGAAAACGGGTTGTGTGCCACGCCTGCCCGTGCCATGGAGAATCAATCATTGCAAGAGCCTGCCGTTACCAATGCCTTCGGTTCTCTTCTCAGTGCTGCGAGAGATTGAATGGCGAGAAGAAGAGGTTGCTGATGAGCCAATCAGTATGCGTGAATCTCCCTCACCCCACCTAAAAGATCAGGTAGGTATCTCAGCTGCACTAGCGCCAGTCCCAGGTGCAGCGCCTGTGCTGACACTCGGTGCTGGCTGGCTGGACTAGGGCGGGTTGTCTGTGTCTGGATATCGCCCCGGGTGTCTGTCGCGCCGTGCCCTGGACGTGGACGTCGGGTGGACCTCCCACCCTTCCCTCGGGAACGGTACGTACCTCAGCATGCCTTGCCTCTGGCCCTCAGTCCCTCTGCACCGGGAACAACAGCGAACTGGAAGACTCCACTGTGTCCAGTGTCCACCTCACGTCCCGTCGCTGGTTTGATGTGGGTCTCGTCTCCGGGATGGGGCCATTCACATTCGAGGGGAGCCACCGTGCTGTGACCGGGCAGCCATCACTGAGCCAGTCATAACTCACCCAGCGGGGTGGGTTTTTAGTGTTACCACTGCACTGGAGTCCACGTTTGGTTTGGCCTGTTCGTCCGTCGTCCCAGGTATCTTTTTTGCTGCCCGCTGTTGGCTGCCCTTGTAAAGACTGAGAAGCTGCAAGCCCCCTCGTAAGGTAGGTAGGTACTGAATGGCACAAGTTGGCGGTTTGCAATGGACTGCACTAGGCTGCTTTGGCTGCTCGCCGTGGAGCAGGAGCTGCAACCCGAGCCTGGTTCTGGCGCTGGCGCTGGCATTGGCGTTGGCGTTGGCGTTGGCGTTGGCATTGGCACCTGCCTTTCCTTTGGGTCCTGGGTCTTGGGTCCTTTCCTTGCCTCCCCTCCCCTTGTCACCTACCTACCTACCTAAGTATTGAGCCTGAGCCTGAGCCTTCCATGAGAAAAGGTACCTACTACGTACCTTTGCACTGGTTGTTTTCCCACTTTTTCCAGACTTCCTTTCAACCACCACCTCCCCGTCCCGTCCTCTTCTTCCTCGTCTTTCCCCCTTCTTACACCACACCCTCTTCCCGGCCGACTCATCCCGAACAACAAAACGCTGCCGTTCGAGGTTCGATCTGTTGTCCTGTCCATTCCTCACCACCAGGCAATGGGAAGACGATAGACTGCCTTTCGCGGAGGATCTTGCTTTCGCCCGTCAACATCGTTCTCAACTGCGCCCTGCTTCGCATTCGCAACAACCGAAGATCGACATCCACTCGTCGCTGATCGACCCCGACTGCACGAACCACCACCAATCTCGTCCTGCACTTTCTCGCCTAGCAGCTCGACCGCCACCAACACGTCCTTATTAAAAGACGCCGCCGCAATTCACGCCTGCTCCTCCGTCTGCCGCATCACCAAAACCACCAATTCCGGCTTTGCTCGATTGGCTTCTAGTCGACCGCAGATCTCACACTCACCACCAGGGAAACCCACATTCGATCTAGGATCCCACGTTTTCGAAACCAACATCTCGCGACAACAGCAATCATGAGCTCACCTGCGCAAGCCGGGCCTTCGGTCCCGAAGGAGAAGAAGGGTTTGGGAAAGATCTTGTCTAGGGCCAAGACTGTTTTCAAGAGAGGCGATGGCTCCTCCAAGCGGATGTCCACTCTGTCCACCGCCGGGCAGCAGCCTCCCGCGCAGTCCACTACTCCTGGGTAAGAGAAGGCACATTCTCTGCTTTGTTCCCCGTATTCGCCACGCTGTTATGGCTCCAGTGTGCATCATCCGTCTAACATCCGCATAGCCAGACTCAGACCCCCGCCGCCGAGACCGCTGCTCCCAAGGAAACCTCGAAGGAAACCCCCAAGGAGCCCACCAAGAGCAAGTACGAGGACATGGAGGGCGTCGTGAAGGTGCCCCGTTCCGAACTCTTCGAAGAGCGCGCCAGGAAGTTGGGCGAGAGATTCGGCCTCGAGATCAAGCAGAGCGAATGGATTTCCACCGAGGGCACCGCTCTCCGCGTCGAGAAGCCCATCCGCATGCGTGTTCACCGAACCTGCCACAAGTGCAACGCGACCTTCGCCGCCGCCAAAGAGTGCCCCAGCTGCCAGCACGTCCGTTGCACCAAGTGCGTCCGTCACCCGCCCAAGCGAACCGAGGCCGAGCGCATCGCCAGCCGCGAGAAGCGGGCTGCCATCCTCAAGGCCCAGAAGGAGAACGCACCCATCGTTCCCGACTACTCGTACGACGCCAAGGATGCGAAGGATATCGTTTTGAAGCGCCCCAGCAAGACTGGCGGCCAGGATCTCATTTACAAGAAACCGAGACAGAGAGTTCGCAGAACTTGCCACGAGTGCCAGACGCTCTTTGTTGCCGGCAGCAAGACTTGCTCCAAGTGCGCCCACAACCGTTGCACCGACTGTCCCAGAGACCCGTATGTTGAACTGCATCTAGTCGTGTCGTCATTCACTGCTAACAACGTACCAGGCCCAAGAAGGACAAGTATCCGTTCGGATACCCCGGCGACGAGTTTGGGCCGAATGCTGTGCCGCATCACGAATGCTACAAGTGCAAGACGATATACCCTGGCGGCGCAGAAGACGGCACCGAGTGCAAGAAGTGTGGTCACCAGAAGGACGCCAACTGTCCTCGCCTGAAGCCACGCAAGGTCGAACCGGAACCAGACCCGGAAATCCTCAAGAGCATACAGGCCAAAATCGAGGCGCTAAAACTCAAGTAATACGACCATCACCTGTTTACACTGTCCGACATTATTGAATTCGACTGAAGGCGTCCGGGCATGGCGGGGTGAATGATGTCTGACCTGATTTGGTGCGGGGAGCGAGTTGCGACATTTCCTATTCATCTTGAAATCACCCGGGGCGCACGTTTTCATCCGATTCTTTCCGTCGAACATGCATTCATCATTCCTTTTCATATTGCAACACTACGAAACCAAACGACCACCCATCATCATCATCATCATCATATCTGCACCACATCACAAATAGTCTCATTCGCCGCCACAATGGTTCCTCTACCTCGAGAACCAAACAGAGGAACAACGAAGAACATGAAGCCTTAAGCACTATGCCATCACGACCCAAGCATTGTCTCGACCACCAAAAGCACCGTTTTCTGCCGACTAATGACCTCCACCTGCTGCATACACCTAGTCCCCGTTGGAGGGAGCGAAAAAGAGAAATGAGAGGAGACGTACCCGGACGCACCTGAACTGGGAGGAGGGGGTGGATCAGGCCATAATTGCGGAAGATGGGACGACACAGACACGGCGGTTGAAGCGAACACAAAAAAAGAAGGGAGTTTGGAGGCGTTGCATTGCAGGGAGAAAGAAAAGAGCAGACAGATGAACCGACAATGTGGGACAAGTCTTGGGGTGGCAGGCCAAGACGTGCGGAAAGCGGATTATTCTTCTCTTTCACCATCTTCTTCACATCTCTCACGAATCATATACATCACAACTTGAACCCAAGGATAAGCTGAATTTCAGAGACCCTTTGGACAAACTGCCAGTTCCGCCCACTTCTCGTTGCTCCGTGAGACACGTCCATGATGTGCCATCGGGCCGTATGCAATTGAGACCGAGACACCGTTAATTATCATCCGATCCTTTTTTCGTGTCGCCTGAATCGTCGTCATCCAGCGATGTCACGTCGGCTCGTGTAACGTGTCATACTCAAACCAGAACGAATAGTAGTCCCAAGAAGAAGAAAAAGTCAGTGTCGACTTTTGTTTGGTGCATGCATGCTCGTACGCACGCAACTTCTCCGGGTTGAGCAAACTTCGCCGGAGCCGCGAACCCGGGACATCCATCTGCCCATATGCCGGGACGTTGGGTGCGTAGGCAGCGAGATTGAATTGAAGGTAGAGAAGGAAAGAAAAAAAAAAACTATGTCAGAATAAAAGGGGGTGGGTGCGTCTTGGTGGTGTGGCGGGTGGTCGTATACGACGGCGTGGCGCGGCACATTAACAAAAAAAAGAATGGATGAATTGGAGGGGGGGCGTGACGGGAGTGGAAAGTATTCCCAACGAATGAGAGAGGGAGGAGTAGAAAGGAAAGAAAAAATGAGAAGAGATAGAACTTTGCCTCGGTGTTGCAGGAAAAGATCTGGGATGATCTGGGGCGGCGAGGGGTGGAACAGAACGACGGGATTTGCTGCGTCGTGTTGGTGTTGTTGGTGGCTGGTGCAGTGTCAGTGTTTGCCTGCCTCTTTGGCTCCCGGGGTCCGGAAAACGACGACCGGCCTGTTGGGACGGAACAGTTTGTTGGTTGGTTGGTGGCCTTTGGTGAGCTGGCTTCCTAATCTGACGATCGTTTTTTCTTCTTCTTCTTTCTCCCCTGGAACTGGGGTCTTAGAGGTTGATGGCCTTTTTTTCCTTTTCTTTTTGTAATGTAGGTAGGTAGGTAGGTCACTTCTCCTGGCACTGGGTGATTGGACGGGAGCCCGGGGAGTGTATGGATCGTGCTGACGGCAGGAAAGTGAGTCCCGGGAGTCTGGGTTCGAGACGAGCGGGTGATTGGTCCGGGGGTTTTCTTCGGTCGTTGGCCACATGGGAAGTGCGACTCCTGGAAATTGTTTTTCTGGTTATTGGACTGTTGTGTATACATCCGGAAGGTGGTTTCGTGTTGTTGTGATTTGTGCTTGGCTGTCGATGGCAATATGTTGGCGCTGCTTTCCGTGAGTGAGCTGCTGGCCGCCCACCTTGCCCTGGACAAAGTCGAATTTCCAGTTGATGAGGGTAAGGGCCGAGTATTTCATCTTGAGTTGCTTCTTGGCTCGGTGTCTATGGGAGGGATCGTATGAATGCACAAGACAAGTCTTCCTCCGTGTTGACGACACGTCATGTTTTCATTGACTATCTGGAGAAAAGACCGACTACTTTTCCCTGACGAAAGACTGTGAATCATGGACAGCGATCGGGGCATTAGACTTGGGCTGCGGCCCGGCTTCATTGACTCTGTTTTTCAGACTCGGTCGTTGTACGTCTGGCGTATCTCGCAAGGCGTCGTACGAGGATGGCTGTGATGCTTCATGAAGAGCAGAGACGTACTGTGAGATGTTGGCATGGCGCCTAAATAGTACTGCCTTTGGCTTTCCAGAATTCAACTTCTGTGACTCGGCGGCCACGAAGACTTTTCATGTGTGGCCAAAAGAGCTTCTTATGACGCTCATCACTTGGATTGCGTTGGCGTTCTTCAGATTTTGTCTCGGAATAGCTGTATGACTTTTCTGGCAGAGTTGCTACTGCCATATGAATGTTCAGTGAGGTCTCAAACATTCACATTCACTCTACCTGCCGTACTTTCTAGGTAGTCACTCAATACCTTACGCCTCGTCCCAGCTCGTCTCGTCCCATGTATCTCGGATTTCGCGTTCTATTTCCCTTGCAGTTCGACTCGATTCGAGTTCTTGCTCAAAGTCATAACGAACGGGTGCTGCCTCCCAAGTATTGTCACACAAGAGTTGCAACCAGCTCGGCGAGGGCGGGTCGGGCTCGAATGACTCCTTTTCGCGGACGAACCAGCCCGCCTTCCAATCGTCCAAAGTCCAGTGCTTGTGCTCCTCGGCCAGCTTCTCCACGTCGTAGGAGTCTCCCCACGCATCGGCCAGTTCAAAGGCACATTTGACGACGGACCTTCCGGCAACAATGTCCTCTACAGCCTGCGGGAAGCCTTCGAACAAGTACCATTTGTTGGACCTCTTCACACCTCCGCTTGCCATGCCCGTGATATTTCTCGGATCCGCCCGTCTCACGTCCCAAGAGACAGGGAGGATGAGCCCCCGCTCCAGACAGACGTCGACGGCCGCTTGCCACGCGGCGTCTCGTCGAACCACCCTTTGGAAGATTTCCGAGATCGTCCAGTCCCCATCAAGAACCATTGTGTATGAACCCAAGGGCATACCAGCAGGCTCCAGTTCTAGGGCTTCTAGGATCCAAACCGCCACTGAATGAGAAATTTGGTCCGCCCCGAGAGCTGCGCCCTCGTGAGGAGAGGTGAAGGTATCGCACGCTGAGCTCATCGTCTGCAAGATGGTTCGCCACATACTAACTCGTCGTTCCACCCGCAGATGAGGGTTCTCTTGACAGAACGGAATCAACCCTTGGGCGTGGCACTCTGCAAATGCAACAGCTGACCAGTCCTCATCGAGTACAATCCTTCTAATACTTGATCTGGTGTCTTTTGGTAGGGATCTGAGAAATCGAATGGCTACTGCTGCAGCTGAATAACGATGTTTGACGTGATTCAGCTGATAACCGGCCGAGCCATGGAGCCACCGCTTCTCGAAATACTTGTTCGGTCCCTTTCCCATGCTGGAAATCATCAGCTCCACTTCCTGGGCGCTAGGTATGGCCCAAAGATCGGGATTGAGGTTGGTAAGTTTCTCAAGTCGTATAGCGTCTGAGATGCGCCGCCCTCTTTCAAAGTTTTCAAACTCCTGCGCGTCGAAGCAATGTCTATGAGACACAAGCGTCTGCAGAGCAGAGCGGACGAATCTCCGGAACACGGAAGGCGTCTCGCCACACGACCCTGGCGGACCTACGTTGTCCACCGCGCGCCGGTCGTTCCAGTGAGGTCTTCTTCTGATCAAATCCACGTACGGCGCAAATTTCGGGTCGATCTCTGATAGTTTCCTCCATAAATCGTCGGGGATGCTGAGAAAGTTCGGATAAATCTGGTTCATTTTGGTTCCTTGCGTGTTGTAGAGAGTCTTGACTAGTTCGCCGAAGCGCCCAGCCGTGCGGCGGTGCTCTTCCGAGAGCTCTGTGGAAAAGTTGAGCGTATTCGAGGATAGAGCTACACCCTTCATCTCCTTGGCGATAGTTTTGCAAGTCAGCATAAGGGTAAGGTCGATTAGGCTTCCGTTGGCGCCTCTAAGCTTGTTGCTGTCAAAATTCAAGATGTAGCCGCCCTGAATAAAGACATAGTCGACGTAGATCATATCCCGCACCTCGCGCGGCAGATCGAAAAAGTGTATCATTGTGGAGGTTGTGCTGGTGAAGATGGCAGCAGAAGATGTTCGAGCGCAAACTTGGCGTGGTGAAACACCGCACTTCACGATCTTATATACAGTCTTCGCGCCCCAGCCACACTTCTCACGGTCACTCCAGTCACGCCAAGTGACTCACATGACATCGGAGACACTTAGTCAGGAAAAGCCACTGGCGCTCAAGGTTGATTGATGTGCAGAAGACATTAAAATTCCAGGCCCCAACACCTCAATGTCTCAATCGCGTGCGCGGGAGTTATCAGAGTCCAATGTCAACATAGATACTGGAGACACCAGGAAGGCCTTCGAAGTCTTATGAGGGGAAACGCACTCACCCTATCGTAACTCAATGGGTACCTAGTCATACTTGCGAAACTGTAAAACGACGGCAGACGGAAAACAAGACAAAATCTTGTCCTGTGAGTCACACAACCTTTATGGTGGCCAGATCTTCAAGAACGCCATTTTCCCTTGCCCTATCTTCTCGCCGTGTCCATGACACTTCTCGATAGATTCTAGAACAAACTAATCCCACCTTCACAGCGTCCAACACCCGTGGATATCAATGTTGGAGTTATCTCGACCTCAAATTACTAAGCTTAGGACCATAGACCAACAGAGAAAGCACGTTCTTAACAAATGACGCCGGTTGAGGATATCGATTGAAGATGATATTTCGGATTCAAAAGCACCAACCTGCCGCCTCAGTGGACCGCCTTTGCGACTTTGGCTTCGTCAAAGGGGCGACTACGAAGTTACTACAACACCTACCCCTTAGCGCTGATAAGCCCCGAAGTGATCAGGAACACGCTCTGTTTTGCTTGTCACTCAAATCAATGATAAGTCTGTTAGCCTCAAGGGTGCAGCTTCCTGTGGTTTTCACAGAGATTCCGAGCAGGGATTTCAGATCTCTCTAATATATTAAATTGATGCTATATGTCCCCCGACATCACCACATAATATGCTGGGCTCTAATCCACATGAGTTCCTTCTCAGCCCCTCCCCCCAGTTGTGGCTCTTAGTCTATTCTCTAGGAACTATACACCCTGGCACAGCCCAACGCAAAAACTTCGCCACTTTCTAGTCTATTGCGAGCTCCGTGGGTCCACCAGACACGACCATATGTGATCTCGAGGCAGCGGAGGCTTTCTGGCGGACCTGAGTCGTCGATGGGCTCGTCATTGATTGAAGATGCAAGATATCGATGTGTCCGCCATCGAGCAGTGCAAGAAGAAGGCTGCCTAGGTTTCTTCCTCTCGTACCTCGGGCCCAAACTGTATGACGCTATTAGGGGGTAATGCGGGACCAATGGTGTCGACTCTGCTGGTTTTGAGACCAATATACCCCGTCTTGAACGTATCTGTACGTTGGTTGAGCCGCTGCTGTGCGTCGCGAACGATGCCCTTTTGTGCCTCCGCTAGTACCTTTGACTGACCCTCGAGCAACGGAAGAAGCTTGTGACTTGGATAGAAACGTCCTTTAAGGTCGCCCTCGCGGAGGACAGCATTGTGTCGAAGAAGGACGCAGCGCCAACGCTCGGTGGGAGCGAATTTGAACCGGAAGGCGCATTCCTCGCGGAGAGCACGTGGTAGCTTGTCCTCAGACACAGGCATGCCACCTACAGGCTGGCTATCGCCACTGATGGGCTGGTAGATGTCGCCTTTAAAGAATACTGACCCAGGCATGTCGACGGCGGTGCAAATCTCACGGAGACCAAGAAGAGCATCTGGGAGGGCCGCAGCAGCTTCGGGAAGGCCATGGTCGGGCGAGATACGGATACGCAGGACGTCGCCGAGCTCTACACGTTCTGCGCCAAGGAATATTCCATTGTAGTCCGTTTTCTTGCCGTCCTCGGTAGTAGAGACGCGAGTGAAAAGGGAGAAAGACTGGCCAATCTTTTGGGCAGCCATCTTGGAGGAATCTAGGAGAATAACCTCACGGCGGTGCGTATCGTCGGCCGAAAGGCTGCCGAGGAAGGATTCCCATGGCACTTGGTCGTAAGGCTTATCTTGAAGCTCAGCGGTGCCCACGCCGGGAACGGAGAAGGCGAGGAAGGGCCGGGCAGAGGCTTCAATGAGATGAACAGGAGACTGCCCGAATAGGAAGTGGGATATAGGAAGAATCTGGAGTGTTTCGGGCTTGCTGTTCTTCGGATTGATAATGCCTGTGGCTGAAACGATGCCGATTCGCCAGCCAGACGACATTTGGAACCAAACCATCTCACCAGCGCGGAACAGCGCTGCTGGCTGTATGCCGAGAAATGGAGGAGGATACGGAGGGATTTGTGGCTGCTGGTAGGGACCTTGACCTACAACCTGCTGAACATGTTGTACTGGAGTTTGTCCCAGAGGTTGAGCAGCGACTTGCGCGGGAGATTGCGTTTGGGCTGGTGTCTGTACAGGAGGCTGGCTTGGTTGAAATTGGGTCGGCTGGATGGGAGCCTGACCAGGCTGTGATTGACTCGGGGCAGGTCCCGAAATGGGTGCTGCCCGAGGTATCGCCGGCACAGGAACGGGAGTTTCCTTCTTGATCGACGGCGTCGGTACTGGTACAGGCGTTTCCTTCTTCACACTCGTCGGCGGTGTTGCTGCTGCAGCAGGGGCTGGCGATGCAGTACGGCTGAGCGGCATCTGTGGCGTAACCTTCCGCATCTTGGACGGTGGTTGAGGGTTGGCTGGTCCTGGCAGAGCACGTGGGGTATCCGTTACCGTTAGCTCTTCGATGTTCGGCACTTCTCGAATGTTGCAATGGATGCAGCGGCAGTCCATGCGGTCCGTGGAGCTGGAGAGCAGCCAGAGAAGATGGAGGCCAAACTCTTGGGGGCTTTTGTAAAGCTTCGACTTTGAAGGGTACCCGGAAACCCATAGATGCTTCGATTTCTCGTAGAGCCAGTATCCTCGCGGGAAGTTGAGGAGCCAGGGAAGACCTTCTGCTGGATGTTAAAATAAGGTTCGGGGATACTGGTGTTCAGACCTACCTGTAGGACTCAATTCCTGCTTCAACAAGATACCCAGCTTCACTCGCCATTCCTGAAATCTCGGATCATCTTCAGCCAAACGGACCATCTGAGGCTTCGCCCTCGGTATCTTGTCCACAGGCGCAGTGGTCTTTTTCGCGGCCTTCGCAGCATCTGTGGGTGCTGGCCAGTACCCCGGACCGGTATCTTGGCCATCACTGCGACAGATATTTACTACCGCGAACTCCGTGAGATCGGACATGGTGGAGCCCGTCATGATGAGATGAGATGTTGCTGAAGCCGATAGGGTGATAGGTTGACCGCCTCAGGTAGCGGCGACCTTTGAGCTAAATAGCCCAGGGAACCAGAAGAGCCTGAAGAGGAATGAAACAAAGTTCAAAATCCTGGGGAAGATTGGGCGTGTCCAATATGCTAGCACATGCTGCATCAACGATGCTGTGTCCTAGGCGGCTCTGTCGCAAGCCGGAGGAGTGGATCTGGCCTCGTGGTGGATTCCTTTCAGTCGGAGCCAATCGCAGTTTTTGTCCGGCTGAGCGCGACAAGTTCAATCTAATCGTGTGACTTGATTTCTTGATAACAAGTGTACATGTTCCGGTTGATAGCTGAGCTTGTTTCGCTGTGATTTGTTTGTCGTCAAAATGGAGCTGCGACGTGAAGTTGGAAGAGGTTGAATGCTAGCTCCAGGGTGGACGTGCACCGCGCTAAACGTCTTAGTCAGCAGATCTCATTGGACCTCTCTGCTGTACCCCGGCATGGTGTTTGCGAGAGCAACCACCACGATGTTCAGGACTGCGCAGTCGGTTAACTATGCAAGTTTGATGGTCAAGTTGCACTCTGGCTCATAATTCTAGCCAAATCACTTATTTCGCAAGATTTGTAGGCGGACTACAATTTCTCACTCTTTTCGTCTCAGCTACTCCGTTTCTCTCCATGCCAATATGTTGAGTTCCTAGAAGCAATGAGATTGCCGCCTCGCAAGTACGCATTCTAAATCAAAGATGGGCTTGAGCCCACGTGGTATCATTTTAGTCGTGAATCATAACTACTGTTTTGAGTACAAGTATACATTGTCAGGCTTATTCGGTTCCGCCACCAAAGGCCGTAGATCATCCTCGCCAGGCTTTCTCGCGGAGCCGTCGCCGTTCAACTCTCTCAGTTGAATCCCGCTGCCATCGCCAGTGGGGGTATAGACATCCAAGTCGTGTGCCACGAAGGTGTCGAGTGAAAGGCGCGGAGGGCGCGAAGTGCTTCTTTTTGTGAATGCTCGAGACAATCGAGCCCGCCGGGGTGAATGCTGCTTGCTCCTTCGCCGAAAGCGCTTCGGTACAACCTTTGCAACCATGTAATCTCGAAATGTTTTGGTAGTCCCAAACACGACAAATGTTAATAAACTCGTGGAGACGCCGGGCAGAAAGAGTATGAGGTCCAAATGGAGGCGCTCCGTGCTGAGGTCTGGGCTTTCACTCAGCGAGTCGCGGTTGTTCTGGCGCGCAGACGCCACCTGGAATAGAATCGTGACTACCTGGAAGACCCTGGGCCAGTCAGTAGTTGAACGCGATCGAAAGTCAAAGGAATATTTCTCACGCCAATGCCACGAACGCTATGCTGAAGCGAACGACGAGCCATCTGTCATAGATGCTTTGGCGGCGATTCTCGGCACTGCTGTCAATGACGAGAGTATCGCTGCTCTTCGTACTGTTTGAACGTTGACCGTAACGGACGTTCCACGACAAGAGGTTGCGGCGCGTATGGATGTATTTGACCAAGATGACGATAAGGAGAGCACCAGTTCCGCTCAGACAGAAGCCCACTGGACACTTGGGGTCAGAACAATAATCTGAAAGCGGGCGAAAAGACTCACTGATTGAATCTGCCAAGAGCAAGAAAGTGACAGATTGCTTCTGGACAGCATCTAAGCGGAGAATTCCCACTAACAGAATGGGCACAAGAACAGCTGCAGCTTTGGCCGTGTAATTGGCTTGTTTTCGCGTGGACTTGACAGCTTTCATCTGAAAGATGGATTGTGTAAGAGCAATCGACCTTGTGGATGTTAGAACGTAGCCCAGCCATTGAGGTCCGGTGCTTACCAGAAGAAGGCCAACGTCGCCTCGACGTTATAGCTGTAATACTCTTGGGAATGTCAGCGAAAGGTTACAAGAAGAAACAAGTAGTACTAACGGATGTAGAAAAACACGAGGTCAAGACCTGTCGATTGTCCAGCTATGGCCAGTTCAGGGTTACCAACGTTGGCAGCCGAATTTTGGAATTGGGCCAGCTTGATGTCTCTCCATCGCACAATCGTATGCAGTTGCTGCGCTACTGAAGCGGCAGTAGACAGTCCGGTAAAGTACGATACAAGTGCCACATCTGCATCAGTGTTGGTTAGCTCGATGAACTGATGGGGGCGTCAGTCAAACTCACAGCTGAGAGCCTCGCGATGGGCGAACGTCAACCATGCCATGACACAACTACAAGCCAGGCAGAACAGGGAATAAATGAGAATCCCTATAGCTGTGCCTAGCTCTTCTTGAGGCATCTGGATGGCCATATCGCCCCCGTGGATATTGTTGGCCAAGTAGGCCAGACATGAATACGGAGTCTTGAACCGTGGCAGGGAACAAGGTGACGGGGAACGAGAAGAAAGAAGAAATTAAGAACTGGGGAGCAAGCAACGGCAAGGCCATGTTTATCATGCAGCAGCCTTGAGATCACAGCGATCGCACCCCCTGCGATCTGCGCATGGATGGAATCCCCGGGTCCGATCTTGTTGGTATGAACTGGAGGAAATACCACCAAGATTCAGGAGCTTGGGAGGCTGACGACCCTTGTTCGGCGCTCGCAACTGCATAAAGTGCGACCAGGACACGCACACACATGGGCAGAATGATGAGATGGGACTTCCCACGACTCCGGAGCAGGACAAGGGGTTTGGGCCGAATTACGAGCCCTCCATCACAAAGCCCCCAATCCTGCATTTCATGGTCCAGAAATGTCTTGGCTGGGGATCCTCCCACCCTGCGAAGGGGCCTGCGGGGCCGCTCGGGATGGTTATGAAGAGATTTAACATGATGTAGGTGGATAATACAGGTTGAAACACGACAGTGTGAGAAGACTATCATCACAGCAATACTCCCAAGAGCGAATAGCTTCGGAGGTTGCCATCGCATGTGTCATGGCGAGACAAGTGACACTGACGCATTCTAGCCGCTTCTTGGTGGCATTCTGGCGGCATCTGCCGACCACAGACTCAGTGGCACGCCGACCCGAGATGAAAACGTTGGACGCCACTAGCCGTCTAAGATGAAGCCATCATTAGCAGGGTTGGTTGGGCCGGAGGCAAGTAGCAATGCGCAAGCGTCGTCGCAACTGTCGCTAAGAAAGCAGCCCATAGGTTGATGACAATCGGACTAAGCCATGGTGAGAGTTGGCGGCATGGCAACGTACGAGTTCGACCGAACTGTCCGCAGCAAGGTTGTGGCCTACCAGAGGGTTCGGCTTGGTTTGAAGCATCGATGGCTCGAAACACGTATGGCGAGTGGAGGCTGGGCTCGCAGGACAGATTCGCTCGACAAATGGGGCTTGCGGGTGCGTACTCGCCGCGGAGGACATCCCGGACCAGCGTCAACCCGGCACAGACGACCGGACCGACGGGGCAACAGACGGGATTGCCCCATACCGTGATGGCGTTGTCGTGCAAGCTGCTAGTGTTATCGACTTCGTGTCGATTCAGCGGCGAGGGCTGCATAGGCTTCTTCGAGTAAGACATAGATGACATAGATGCGGCTGATGGTAGAGTTTCCCAGCTTCCTGATCATTATGGCAATCATATCATCTGATGCTCCATCCGCGATAGGGACAGATCCTTTACCATCCGCTCGGAGCTTGGAACTGAGGAAGAGACAGGGACAGCCTTGGAATGAGCTTCAGCTAGCGGTTTTGTGTTGAACTTGGCCTACTGAGTCAGAGAAGACAATTGACTATTGCCCAAAAGAGCCCGAGCAATGGAAATGGCTTCGGGTGTTGGACCCAATTTGGCAAGCTGGGAGTCGCTAGCGCAAACTGGGAAGCATGCTCAGTTTCGACGGCGCAGATTGTTGAGATGAAAGACGGCCGGCATGTGGTGACAGGCTGCCAGTCGGAAGGTTGCTGAAGACTTTACTACGCAGGCTGGATATGAGGAAAACGGTCGGACCACGTGCCGAAGATGAATGAACGTTGGATCCGAGTCGTCTTCGGCACTATCGCAGCGGCTGAACGCAAGAACTCGCTAGGTCTGTCGGTGCCATTCGGCCAGCTTGAACCGGAGGGTATGATCAGCAGTCACAGCAAAGTGCCGTGTCGTCGGCAGGTGGCATCTGCGACTTCAAGGTTTTGTCGAGTTCAGCTCGGCATGAAGGTTCAGGGGTTAACGATCTAGACCTCCACTCTGGAGAATCCTTTCCACTGCTGCGGAGAGCCCCTGTAGAGCCCCTTACCTAAGGAAGGTATCCATATCTTAAGAGAGTGTCGATGTCGTTGCAAAGCGATTGCGCTGTGCTGTACCTCGCTGCCCAGAAGGGGGGCAGCGCAAAATCTTGCGGTTCTCCGATTGTGTATAAGAAACAGAGTGTGTATTCGATGCAATCTTGTCGAAAGAAAGGAATGTCCAGCACCATGGTACACTACAGAGGGAGTCGGTCCACTTTCTCGGTACCTCGGGGTAAGAAAGTGGTTGGTTGCATGCCCTGGCTGATCAGTGGGGCTCAAGCTACCTACCTAGGTAACCTCTGTATCAATCTAATTCTGTGAGCCAAACGCGTTCAAGTCGCGTCAGGAAAATCACCCCTCCCCCACGATAATCATCCACGACCAGCACGAATTTCCAAGCATCGTTCTACCTGTAGACGCCATCCGCAAACAAAACCAGACATCACTGGGCGTGTGCGACGCAGCCCATCGTTTGCTGCCATGCCCATCGTTCCAGAGCACTACAACGACGGCAACCGAGCCTTCCTACAAGCCTTCCTAGCCCGCGGCACCCTGACATTCGAAGACGCCCAGCGCATATTAGCCACAATTTTTACCATCGAGTCCGAGGATGGCGAGGAGGTCACCCCCGATCAAGTGACACGCGACGACTTTGAGTCCTACGTCGGCGCCGCAGCCGAGGCTGCTTCCTTCTTTGACTACGAAATCCGAAGCACCGTTCATCAAGTCAACAAGAAGCGCATCTTCGCCCTCGTGAACACCGCCTCCGACCCCATGACGCAACTCGCGACGACCTTCAACGCCGAGCAAATCGCATTCACTAAGAGATTGTTGGATGCTATGTTCGAGACATACAATTCTAAGCGCATGGAGGTCATGGCAGTTACCGACATGCAAGCCGTCAAGCTGGCCCGTCCCCCGCGTCAGAACAACAACCATAACGACGAGAACGGCGAACCGGCGACGCAAGCCGCTGCAGATAAGGGATTGAAGCACAGCGAGGTTGAGGAGATGCTGGCAAACCTAGTGAATCAAGGTTGGCTAGAGAAGTCGAAGGACGGTTTCTACAGTCTGAGCCCGCGATCGCTGCTCGAGCTCCGTGGAATGCTCGTCGATTCATACAACGACCCCGACGCGGCGGCAGAGGAGTGGCAGCGAATCAAATTTTGCGAAGCGTGCAAGGAGATGGTCACCGTCGGCCAGAGATGCTCCAATGTGGACTGCAATGCGCGATTACACGACACGTGCCAGGAGGCGTATTGGCGGACGCAGCGCAGCCGGAAGTGCCCGCGGTGCTCCAAGGAATGGGACGGTAGGCTCTTTGTTGGCGAAAGGGCGGTTACCAGCACAGATGCCTACCAGAGGGGCCGCCGCAAGAGCGGTGGGCGTAAAAGCAACGCAGCGGACGAGGTCATGGATGGAAACGGGGATGAAGAAGAAAGCGAAGTCGAGGAATGAAGAACAAAGACGGAACAAACTTGAAATTCAACTCGCCGAGTAGTTTCTACGAAAGATACCCCGTACTTGGCTGCATTATAGCTCAGTCAACCAACCACTCAGTTCCAGGTTGCCATAGCTCCAGGACAGCTGTCAATGCATGAGACGAGCCGTTGCGTTCACTGTCACTCGGTCGTCAAAATGAATGGCCGGTTTTCTAAGTGGCCACCCCCAAAAAGCGGCCATTTATTTTGACGACCGAGTGACTGTTCACAATCACAGTTGGCTCTTGTCCCCCGCCTTGAGGCGACACCCATAGACTACCTAGGTGGAGGGGCCTCCGAAGCGTGGCGGTGCAAGGACCCCTAGTGGCGCGAGCCCACCTTCATCCATGGTCTCGGCCCCAACAACCGGGGGCTCGCCGACTCGCTTAGATGCGGTTTGTTTGATGTCGCGCCGGAGGGCTCCAATCGATGGGCATGAATGATCATCAGATGGCATTGTGGTGACATCACGTGTGGCTGTGCAAGCTACCCAACTGCCGCCAACCAAATCAAGGTATCCTGTGGCTAATACCTGAGCTCTCACAAGAAGTGATACAAGCCTGAACAGCAAGGTAACCAGGGCCTGCGAAACTTAGCACCACATGTGATTCAGAAAAGCGCTTGGCCATCGAATAAAACCACCGGTCCGACCGCTCTACTACGACGACTTCCCATCGACGTGCGCAACTCCCTCAACTTCACCTTTGGCTCTTTTCATACCACACTCCAGCACAGCTCTTGGTCCATCGCCACCAGCGACTCGCCCACGATGCTAGAATACTTCGGCTACAAGCAGTACAAGAAGTACAAGACGGAGAAGGAGGCAAAGGAGGCCGCCGCAACAGACGGCAACGATGCCGCAACTCAACACCCCGCTTCGAGACCATCGCCATCACGGCGCCAGACCAGCTCCCGCTCGCTGTCGCCGGCAGGCAGCGCCGCGACCGATCGCACAAAGGGCGGTCCCGCGCCAGTCCTGGATCGCAAAGATGAGGCCTTCTTTAGGCGCATTCTCTCCGACCCGGACGCCGAGGACTCTGATGACGAGCACCTCCGTCCTCCTCTGCCGCCGCGCAGCAAGACGCCTGAGTACACATGGGAATCCGACGAATCGCGGCGTACCGCCCCCTTGAAGGAGGAACCCCCAAAGAAGGCGGCGACAGTCGCCGTCGACCCCAAGGCCGATGGCAAGAAGCCCAACAAGATCGCCTTCCTCTTCTCGAAGGTCAGAGGTGGCGACGACAAGGACAAGCAGCTCGCACCCGTCAAGCCCACCGCCGTGCCTGCGGAGGAGGAAGCCCGGGAGAAGGACGACCTCTCTCGCGTGCTCGAAGATCTCAACCTCTCCGCCAAGAACAACAAGGCGATCCCCCTCTCGGCAGAGTCGTCCGAGCTCGTCCAGCAGTTCACCCTCGCTCTCAAGGATCTCGTCAACGGTGTCCCGACCGCCGTGGACGACATCAAGAGACTCGTCGAGGACAAGGACGGCACCATCAAGAAGTCCTTCGACAAGCTGCCCAACGGCATGAAGAAGCTCGTCACCAACCTCCCGGACAAGTTCACGGCCTCCCTGGGCCCCGAGGTACTGGCTGCAGCGGCCAAGAGCCAGGGCATCCACCAGGCGGAAGTCGGAGCGGAGGAAACCGTCAAGGGCGCCGCCAAGAGGATGTTCAACCCCTCGAACCTCTCCGACCTCGTCACCAAGCCGGGCGCCGTCGTGGGCATGCTCAAAGCCATCGTCAACGCCCTGAAGCTGAGGTGGCCCGCCTTCATCGGCACGAACGCGATCATCTCGGTCGCTCTATTCCGTGAGTAATCCCCATCATTTGGTTCAAAGACGCCGTGACTGACGAAAGCAAAGTTCTCCTCTTTGTTCTGTGGTACTGCCACAAGCGCGGCCGCGAGGAGCGCATCAAGCGCGAAAACGCGCCCGAAATCATCGACGGCAGTGGCCGTATCGAGGAGCTGCCCGATGACCCCGCTCTGCCGGGACCCTCGCGCTCTCGTACGGAGCCTGTTCATTCGGATCGTCCGCGCAGCCAACGCAGCGAGCGCAGCAGGCGCAGTGGCAGGGCCGGGTCGGGGCGGACGACGCCGGCGCGGAGGGCTTCGCCACCACCCCCCGACTCTCCCCGCAGAAGAGCTACGAGAAAGTGAAATTGCAATAAGTTGAATGTTGATTAGACTTGCTTACTTTGCCACGACCGTTATGCTTGTTTGCGCTTGGGACATAAGGGATTCCTAGGAAGCTGGATAAATGGACCAGCAAGGCACAATATTACGAGGACTACGAAGCGGATGATGGGAAATGATTATGTGTATTCGTTGAGCATTCATCGTCTCTCGGTTCTCTGACGGAGACGGGAGCCAGTATGTATAGAAAGAACTCGTCTAAGTTCCCCTTCTATAGCTAATGTACAGTTATGAACGATTTGTGATGCCAGAAGAGAAGTGCCTGCGTCGGGTATCTTGTAAACATGCGAGTCTCATCGCAGTGACGCCTAATCATCCTGCACCAGTTCTTTGATCTCATCCCGTCCTGTGGGAGCGACGCCAGTCTGGCCAGCCTTCTCGCCCTGACCGAACCGATCAATAATCCTGCATCCGTCTTGCACCCAGAAGTCGACCTCATCGATAATATCATAGACGATATCCTCAACGATTTGCTCCGTGTAGCGCTCAGATACGGGTCGAACCTCATCTAGCTCCGGGTACCCCGTGTTCTTGGTCTCGTTCTGTCCGCCGTTGACCATGTTCACATCCTTGTCCGCGTGTCCAACAATTCCAGGAGGCGGGTACCAGAAGTCAGGCCCGAAATTGACCTCGGCGGCACCGCCTCTGAAGACACTCACCGCGGGGTAGTACCCAAGCATACCATTGTCCAGGCCATCGCGAGCGCCAATGTTAGATTGCGGCTTGGAAGCTGGAGGCAGGAACGTAAGCAGATCGGTGAATGCTGTACCCATGTCGACGCCATTCTTGTATACTTTGATATGGGAGCCGGGTAGGGTGCGGAGAGCGGGAACGGCGTGATTGGGATGTGGTGCCTCTACCGCATTAGCCGGTCCGGAAGAGACGGGCGATGGGTTCATGAGGTCCTCGAGCTCCTTTGTTGTGTGATAGTCGATCTTTTCGAAGTAGATATGCGACTTGAACCGGATTGGGATGCGGTCGCGAACGATATTGGGAGCCTCGAACGCCGTGCTGTCATCGTCCAGACCGGTGTCCACGGCTGGATTGAACTGACCAGCCAAGACCTTTCTCTGAAGACGCTCCGAAGGAAGCTGAATTTCCAAGCCAATAACGTCACCCTCGCGAATACCCTCTCCCTCGGGGAAGAACGCTTTCGGCCGCGACATGTAAACCTTCTCCCCGCCAACGTCTCTGAAGCCGTAACTGTAAGCATCAAATCCGACGGGGGCGTCCACCGAAGCTTCTCTCCTCGCGAAACCAAAGCGCACGTGGCCATGCGACTCCGGCTGTCCCTCCCCGTCCTTCTTATCGACCATGCCCCTTGTGATCTTGACCTCCCAATAGAATCGCCCTTGCCGAATCGCAACGTTCGCGCGTGTCATGCGGAAACCCTTTTCGGTCGTGATGTGACGGCCTGTCTGGTCGAAGAAGAGATGTGTTGCGCTGTCCTCGAAGGCCAGATGGGGGCCGAAGGGCTCGGCCTCGGTGCCGCGATAGTAAAGCGATGAGGGAAACTCGGGGTCCGCGATGCAGTGAGTGTAGTGGTAGCTCTTCTTGTTGTGAACACTATCAAATCGTCAGCCAGGCCAGCGCACTTGGGGGTCCCGCCGGGGCTCACTGCTCTGATGTCTCGTAGAATTGGATCTTGCCTTCATCGAGAGCCGGCACGTCGTGATGGTGGGTAAATATCGGCGCCCTTGCGGGTTCGAAGTCGGAAGGCTTTGGAGGTGCTAGCTTGTAGCGGATGGGACTGTATTCACTCTGTCTTGGCTCCTTATGCTTGGGATCTGGGGTGTTTCGGTTGCTGTCGCTGCCGAAGGCACCTTTCGACTCGCGCTTCTTCAGCGACTCCTTCTTGCTGCGCTTTGCTGGCATCTCTTCGGTGCCTTGTGGTTTTGGTGTAGACCGAACATCTGGGTTCAGGGGAGAGGGAACGGAAGGAGTGAAGTCTTCCTCAAGTGCAGGTCGTTTCAACGGAATCGCGGTCGAGGCAGGTAGGGAACCGGCTGGAGTCGGCTCCCTGGGAGGGGGAGGAGTGCCTCGGTCAGAGGCCATTGAAGCGACTGTTTCTATCTGTAGGGGTTATTAGTTGGTTAGATGTGCAAGAATCGTGGTATGCGATAGCAATGTGGTGAGCAAAAAGAAGTGATTGAAGTTGGTAAGGTAGCTGTGGTGTCGCAGCGCGTCCGTCGAAATTTTGGAGGTTGTGCTGGAGAAGCTGGTGAGACACCCCACGTAAAGCTTGCTGCTGTCGTCAAAGAGCGTTAGCGGGTAAGGGACAGGGGTTTAGTGCACTAAGGTACCTTACCTTAGTGTACCTGCCCGCCTGTCCCTACCTAGTGGAGTAAACAAAGCAGTTGCAGGCTACATCTTTCACATGAAGCTATTAGAGGTGTGCAATGTGAATTTGCAGAAGAGGTCACAAACACCTGTCGCATGTATGTCATGTTCTATGTTGCGTATGAGATGCTTTGTCGTGCACAGTTAGTGACTGAGATAGGAACCAATTTGAAGTGAGACTTGTCTTCGCTCTATCAGCTCTATGGGACACCACGTCCTTCTACTATGCCGTCAAACGCCGGTCCCATGTGTAAATCCTTATCAAGTGTACAGCTGGAAGTGTTTGTACATGTTTTTCCTCATCCAACCCAAAAGTGAAACCATCCCCGCCCAACCAACCCTTCCTTCATCAAATATGGCTCTCCTGCTCTGCGGCGGAGTCCCAGATCTCTAGTTGCTTGAGAATGCGTTGGTACAAGAACAGCATGGTGCCGCTCTGGATGAATGTCCATACACCACGGGGTCCCACGCCCCTGAACCATCCGCTGATACCCTCCGTCTGGTATATGACCTTGAGGCCGGTGATGACGGAGGAAGTCTGCAGGTTCACTGCACCAGGGCGAGGAGTATGCGTTGACGGCGACGACGTCGAAATGTTGCGCGTCTGAGACTTGGCCGTAGATGCATGCGCAGCACCTCTGGCGGCCGGCTTAGTCTCTTTTGGCAACAGGTCGGGGTGAACCTGGGTCTGTAGCCGGGTCTTGACGACGTCCAGTGGACATGTCATGACACCAGCCAGACTACCGGCAAGACCACCGGTCAGGAGCTCTAAAGGTACGCCAATATCTCGGCTCTGCTTGTATTGGCGAGCCCAGGCGTGGAACTGTTCCCAGAACATGAACTGGAGTGCTGAAAAGGGAAGATCGCGGTAGAGCGTGGCTTGGTAGCCGTAGAAGAGCGCAGCTGGGCCTTCGTGACGGACGATGGTTCTTGCCGCATCAATTGTGCCTCTGTAATTGTACCCTGACTTGAAATAGGGGTTGTTGTATCGTCCCTGCAACTGCATTCGGGTTTTCAGTACTTCTGACGGCACGTAAACAACAGAACCCGCCAAGTCTCCCAGCAAACCTAGGAGTGGTCAATTAGCCTGCGCTTTTCATGTCCATACACGCGATTTCGACTAACCGGCTGTCAGATATGCCAGATGATGCTGCAGACCATGGTCGATAAGAAACCGCTTGCTCCATTCGTATGTGCCGAAGAAGAGCATTGTTCCCGGGAAGGAGCCTCCCAATGCCGGCACCCATCCGCCGTAGAGACCTCTTCTAATGCCCTCTTGCCTCCATATCGTGTAGTATGATGATCCGAGGGAGGTGTATTTCGGCGGGATGTGCGGATCGCCCTGCTGGCGCGTCTTGACTGTGTCCAGGGAGTGCATGAGCATGTCTCCCGTTGAGCCTCCGAGACCTCCCGCGATCATGGCGTAAAGGTAAGGAGGACGGCCCTCCTCTTCGAGAGCCCCATCTTGAGGACTCATATCCTGGCGCAATGACTTTCCGCTGACTCTGATATCCGGCAATAGTCCTCCCGTCTGTACCGCATGACTATCCTCCGCAAACGAAGCCGCCGCCGTCGGGCCGCCCTGACTTGTTCGCGCGTTCAGATCGGCCGAAGAAAAGTAGCTGACGATACGGTCAGCGACAGACATTTGCAGGCGCCGTCTGTCGCTATCGAGACCCGGTTCTCTCCGGTCAGGTCGAAAGTGAAAGGGTTTCGGTCCCTCTTTGCTCGGTGACGTCTATCGTTTTCTGCGGTGTCGTGGGAGGGGCGACCGGTACCACCGTCGAGGGAGGACGACGCCGAATTCGGTTGCGTGAATTTATCAAGGAGAAGAGAGGCCTCCCCGTCGTTTTTGGTCGTCGCGTTAGTTTATTGCGCAGGCAAAAAAACTTGGCGGCGGCAAGGTCCAAATCAACGATAGTGAAATTTCGCAGGGTTCCCGGGTCTCTGGAATTTTTGTTGGATGCGCACGGGCCATATTCCGCGCTGCGGTCCACCTGTCCCGCTGCGTCACTGCGAGCTCACACCTCACCCAGCACTTCAGCCGAAGCCGCAGCGGTCGACGGCCCTAGTCCGATAGTCTTCGGGAGTGCTTCCGGGACCTCCGAGGCGGCGCCCGCCTAGTTCCTGTGACCGGACATCAAAGAATCTCACCGAGACGAACGGTTGCAGATATGAGTCTTTTGATCGCAATTGGGGTGCGGTATAAGATCTATAGTACAGCGGCGCAAGACTTCGAGTTCGCATGATCACATACTACACTCGTGTGGTGGGTAATCAATCACCTTGACTTTACCTTATATTCCTCCCATTTCGTGCTGCCGAACTTTCGGAAAGGATACAAAAACCAGAGGATCTTTCCGGTCACAAGTTCCATCGATATTGGGCCGTATGTGTTGCTGTCTAGCGTCTGGTCTGCGGGCCCGTCGCCCTCGACCCAGATATGGCCTTGAGGTACTCTGACAACCGGCTGCGGATGCGGCGGCCTTGTATTGACATATTCGCCCTCCACTGCAATGACTCTCTTGACCGCGACGGTCTCGGGGTGATAGGGGCTTCTGTAATGCGCCGTAATGTTAGCTGACTGAGGCAAAGTCGAGTCCAGAGCGCTTACGCACCGAAATGTAACGATCATCCCCCTCTTCAGACCATCCTGCGGGTTCAGCTTCCAATTGAGGACGATGTCGCGCGTCAGGGTACTGTCGCGGTCTTCGTTGAAGTAGGGGTACATTGACGCGCCGCTGATCTTCGTCACCGTTGCGATGTAGTCATTGAATGTGATGGCGATGGGAATCCAGGTGGCGTAGCCGAGGAGTCGGATGGCCGTTGCACCGAAAAAGCTCCCTCGCGCACGCGCCCATAGCGGACGGAAGCTCATGGGCGCGAGTGTGATTGAGTTTGTTGACTTGTTGTTCGCGCGAAGAATTAGAGAGCTTCTCGTTGCTTCTTGGGTTGGGTGGAAACTTTCGAGCTCTCGTCATCCCACTTCCTTATCTTATCTTATCATATCGCTTATCGCACATACGATGAAGACTGACCTTAATCTGCCAAAGGCATTTCTCGTCCTTTCAAATCACGTCTCGAAGTCAGGACGATCGGCGCGAAGCAGCTTGCACTAATGCTTTCGATTCTGTTTTTAATTACTTTTCACCTGTACTTTGGCTTAATCCCTCTGTCAAACCCGGATAATGCTGACTCTCTGAAGACATGAAGGTCAACTCCTCAGACGTAAGAGAACGTCTCGGGACACATTCTTTCTCTCCCCTTCTCTTTATTTGATGTCTTGCATACTGACAGAACCGCATTCAAAATTGTAGCTAGGTGGGTTGATGTCATATACTGTTCTGTGTCCCAGTAGAAACCCTTTCAGAGGTTGAGCTCGGGTTTCTAACCCAAATCGCTACACAAAGTCTTCCCCTTAATCCCATTACAACTCGATAAACAATCAGAAAGTTACAGAGAACGGCAAGAGTTCCCAAAGAAGTACAAACTAGTATCCAAACACGCGGCGAATTCCCGAAACTTCAGTCTCTTTCCCCGTGTGCGTGTTGCACAGTCGTCTCGCGGTGCACCATGATGCCGTTGTAGCGGCTGCTGCTCCCGCCTTCCCCGATGCCATCAGCCGACACGACAATGGTGCGGTCACCCCTTTGCGGGCCGCCAATATCGCCCAACGTATCCACGCTGCTGTTGCTATTCTCTCCGTCCACCTGCCGCGAGGAGTCACGGGCGTGGCACCCCAGCGCCGACTTCACGTTCTTCTGGTACCCGGACCACAGCTTCGCCTCGTCGTCCTCGATCCCGTCCTTCTTCCCGTCCGTCGACGCGAGCTCGTACGATTCGTCCTGCATTCGCCGGCGCTCGATGTTCTGCGCAACGACGGTGTTGAGGCGGTTCTTGCAGTTCTTGGCAGAGGATGAGGCCCCGTGCTTGCTGCTCATTTGCGACGTGATGAAGGAAGGCAGGTATCGCACGAAGAACGGCTTGAGGGCTGGCACCGAGGCGCAGATCATGCCCGCGTTGATCTCGATGAAACACCAGACGAATACGTCAGCTGCGTCCCAGGAGTAGTCAGGACTGCTGAGGAGTTGGGGAAACGGGATTGTTCGCCTGATGGCGACGCCAACGACACTTTTGGGAACTGTCAGCAAAGGTAAAAAGGGTAATAGGGAAAGGAGGAGACTAACAAGGCACCAGTTCCAAATAGGAGAATGATCGAGGCTTTCTGTCTCCTGGCCATCTGGAGTGGCATTACCACAGGGATGGGCAGCAGCAGGATCAAGAAGTCCATGATGATGTTGGCAATGCTGAGGGCAAGGTAGATGCTCAACTGGTCGATGCAAGTCTTGTCTGTGATTGTGAGGTCCCAGGTTGCTCTAACAGGCACGCAGGCCAGGATGTTGAGGAGGATGTACACGATAGAGTAACCGCAAACGATGGCGATAAGGCAGTAGACGCCCCGGCGGAACCATACTTGCGGAGACAAACGCAAGTAGAGGAAGAGGATGGACAACTTCGAGAAGGTGATAGCGAGCGCGTACAAGATGGTTCCGACGATCGTCAACTAACGAAAATCTAGCGTTAGTTCCAGGATCTCATGATATCATCAAGTCTACGGGATGTGAACTCACAATGGGAAAGTTGATATTATATGTCGCGAACCGAATGTCCCACATATGATGTGCGAGCCCGTGGGCGACGACTGAGATTGTTGGTGAGTCTGGACTCTCGGCATATGCATGTTTCCGTTAAAGACTTACTGTTGAATAGTACCACAATCAATGAAATGGTGAACATCAGAGACGTAATCACCAGGTCTGTCCCTCGATGTTAGATGCGCGCAACATGGCCAGATACTCAGCAACTCTAAAAAGCTTACAGTCGTCGATGTTGAGAGCCGTCCGGACAATGTACAGCCTCGTGAAGATGCGGAGCACTACCGAGAACCCCGCGATGAAGGTTGTCGCGAAGACCCAGGAGTACAGTTGCACCTCGAGGGTCGGCGGGTCTACCTCGGTGCGGACCTCGCCCTCTGGCACTTTCGCGACCCAGATGCCGTCCATGGCGTGATTGTTTTCTTCAAGCGGTGAGAGACAAGAACGAGCAGGCTGCAAAATAAAGTGCCGCTTGAGGAATTCGCTGCCCCCAAGTGGTATCAACACCAAAGTGGATATTGAAGAGTGTTTAAAGCCAGCAGAGAGCCCGGGCGTGCTTGGTTATTTCATCCCCAATCGTTCGAGGCCGTCGTCCATCTCCTATCCCTCGCCTTAACCAGAATCGAGCACAATCAATAATTCTTGCCATTGTTTGCTTCGAACAATAGGAACCAGATGCTCGGGATCTCCCACCGGATCATACGCAAGCCACTCTTTTCTACCACACCACTCGCGGATCTCAATGGGATGCCGGGGAACCGGCGAACGTTGTCCCAAACGCATCTTGGATCTCAGTTGTTGCAGTAAGGCAATCTTAAACCCCCTCTTCATGTGAATCTGAGGCATGAGAGTGTCTGTTAGATCGGCCGTTGTCTCCTTTGGAGGAACGTGCAAAGGGCCAAGTCGGAAATGGAGCCAGATTCCGCTAGGATTCAGCCGCCTCCAACAGTGATTATACCTAATGTTTGCTTCGACTTTCGGTGTGATTAGTCTAACCCAGTGTTCCGCTGACGTGGTTGGCTCGTTGAGGGAAGGAGAGACGTCGGCTTATGCTGTTGGAACCGGGGTTCGTTCACTCGGGCCGGGGTACTAATCCATCGGGTAATCTATCGGGAGGAGAAGGGCACCACGGTGCCCATCTTGTCTCCCTCGAGAGGATTCGAGACCAAAAAAATGGGGGGAAATTGTTCGAACCTAGCTTTGACAAACAAGTCAAAGTGGAGTGCGTTGGAGTGAGTGTTGCCATCATTATCAAATGCCTCTGAAGCTGGACGCGGGGGGAGTTCAAAGTCAAGGGCCCCGACGTCGACGTGCTCACTTTGCCAGAATCGATACGGCCGTGTAGGTTCCCAATGTAACACTGCTTCTGTTATCGGAAAACGCTCAACTCGGCAAGTGCTTTCTCATTGGCGGCTTATAACCTCCTCTCACCTATCACAAAAGTGTTTCTGATGTACCAGACTCCAACTGTCTCGCCGACTCCTCTTCCTCAGTCGACCGGTCGACAAATGCGTGGGAAAGGCGACTGCACCAGCGCCACCCACAGACTCATGCATATGCCGTTGGTGATACCAGCAGCCGGCGACAAGGCACCGGTACAGGGTAGGGTCGCGGCTTTCTTGGCCCGGTGAAGACAAGGGGTGGGCAGCAAACAACCACCACGCATCCGGAATGTAGCTCATGGGATGTAACGACGACCCGGGCGATGGGATCGCCCTTTATAAGTTCCCCTTTCGAGAACGTGATGAATGCCGCATCTTCTTCACACTCATCTCATTTCCCTCCCCCGTTCTCTGACGAGGCAACTCCTGATCCTCTTCCCCCTTTGCTGCCTACCCTTGATCTCCTTGTTCCAAGGTCCTCGAAACCCCTTCGCTCGAGTATCTCATTGTCTTCCTGAGACTCCAAGCACGGCAAGCAATAGCCGGGTCCCCTTTCGTCACATATCACTCAAGCCCCTCCGGTCCCCGGTTCTCCTTCCTTCCTCTCTGCTTGACACACGAAGAGACAACAACATGGCTGAAAAGTACCCCTTCAAGGACATGGTCTTCGCCGTCACTGGCGCCAGCCGCGGCACCGGTCTCGCCCTGGCCAAGTACCTCCTCATCCGCGGTGCCAAGGTATCCATGTGCGCTACCACGGCCGCGAACCTCGCCACGGGGCTCGAAGAGATCGAGAAAGAGGTCCCCGATGTCAAGGGCAGGGTCATGACCAAGGTCGTTGACATCGGCAAGCTCGACACCGTCCAGGCCTGGCTCAAAGAGACCGTTGAAGTGTTTGGCCACCTTGATGGTGCTGCCAATGTCGCTGGTTTGTTTCCAATTCACCCTCTTTCACACGATATTTCGAAGAATCGCAGAATTGTACTGACACTGTAACACAGCGGTTGAGCAACGGAAGGTATACCAAATGCAGGATCTCGATCCGGTGTACTTTGAGATGCTCCTCAGAGTGAATGTCGTCGGCACTTGGAACTGCATGAGGGAAGAGATGCGCTACATGAAAGACGGCGGATGCATCATCAATGTCGGCAGTATCGCGAGCAAGTACGCCACTGGCGGCACTTCTGCTTACATCGCCAGTAAGCACGCCCTCATCGGTCTCACCAAGGTCGGTGCTTTCGAGGGCGCCAAGAGACGTATTCGTGTGAACATTGTGTGCCCGTAAGTTGTCCCTGCTCAACAGAGTTTCCTGGCGAGCTTCGATTATTCACTTACACGGTGACTTCAGGGGCTGTATCGACACCGAGATGATGTCAAAGTCATTCGAGAGTGCCGAGGGTGAATTCTACCTCACCACCGATACCATCCCCTCCCTCACCAAACGTTTGGCGGAGCCCTGGGAGGTCGCGGCCTCGATTGCTTTCCTCATGGGCCCAGAGGGTAGGTTCGTGAACAAGTCGTCGTGGTACATTGACGGTGGTTGGAACGAGGCAGCCTACACTTCCTTGTAGATTGGATATGTAATTATGAGACGAAGTAGGCAGGAAATAGAATTAGACATAACCATCGACTTCAGAATTCGTTTGCGGCAATGGCGTTCCCTTGATGCATTGCGATGATAGATACACCTGTAAACTTCATGACGTCAGCTTCTTTGACACATCGCGACGCAAGGTTACTTCTCATCGGACTCCCTCATCACTTCTGATACTGACCGGGGAATTCCCAGCTTGATCTATCCTGACTTCTCAGGGACGTTACGTCGAGTTACTCCGTGGCACATACATCCTGCGCTATGAACCGCGTCTTCTCGCTCAGTCACAAAAGTCGGAAGGGGGAAAGTTGAAGTAATGGATTTTTTTGGTCGTCTCATTAGAATCGTTTCAGATTCCCAGCCTGCCAGTACGCTCATTCTACCAGCCGCCCCTTTTTTTTTAGTTGCCTTGACCGTAGAAAATCTCTAGACCTCCGGGTTGTCATCGCTCTCACTGACACTCTCGTCACCGCTGACCTCAGCGTTCTCGCGCTCTCTCTTCTCCATAAGAGCCTGGAGCTCGGCGTCATCGCTCTCCGTGACGGCCTTAGGTTCCATCTTCACCACAAGCTGGCCACCGGCCGCCTCGATGCTGGTGCGGATGTCGACGATAGCCTCCTCGAGGCAGGTGATACCAACGTTCTTGTCCAAGCACGTGCTGGTGAGAACGTACAGGGGCGGGGATACGAGCCTGACCTTGACCTGGGTCTGCTCAGTGTTGCGCGACTCGGCGGTGCGCAGGGCCGTCTTGACGGCGTCGATACCCTCGTATCCGAAGCAGGTGACTTCGACGTCGGCACGGACCTTGGTCGGTTGCGGCGTCAGGCGCTTTCCGATATATGACTTGAGCTCCTCGGCAACGGGCTCGCTGGGGAAGGTGACGTCGTCCCAAACCTCGGAGTTGCTGTATACAGAAATCAGTATTTGACGACTGTGGAGGGCCACGGGGTCAGCTTACGTGATGGACAGCTTGAAGGCGTCGATCGCGTGGCCGAACTTCTTGTTGAGGGGCCATGCGATGGTCTCGTACAGCTGCTCGATTGGGGTAAGGGTCTTCTCGGCGACGTGGCGCATGATGGAGTGAACCATCTTGCCCTTGTTGTAACGCTCCTCGCACTTGATGATGTCCTCCGGCGACACACGACGCTTGCTGAGATCGATGTAACCCTTCTCCTTATCGACACGAAGGACGACGACGACCTCGTTGCGGCCGACGCGGATAAGCTTCTGGATACTTCTGATACGACGTCTCGACAGTTCGGAAAGAAGAATCATGCCGTCGATGTTGTCGTACTCGAGGAGCTTGACGTATGCACCCATTTCGGCAATCTAGCATCCAGTCAGACCGGGTTGTTCTCTCCTCCAAACGGGCGGCGGGTCGGTTTCGCGCCGTGTGCGTTGGGCAGCGGGGCACAAACCTGCTTGACGTTGACCATGACGAACTCATCGATCTCGGGATACTTGTTTTCGAAGTATCGAAAGTGGCTGTAGTTCGGTTCCGCCATCTTGGCTACTGGTTCTCGAAGTCGTCGAGTGCGAACGGCGTGGGTGGCGTTGCGGTGGTGGTTTGACCGGGAGTCGAAGGTGAAGGTCGAGAGGTGTGGATGGGCGGGGTGCGAAAGAAGGCGCGCGGGCTTTTTACGTTCCTCCGAGTTCCTGGGGCAGCTTGTTTCCTCTGTGCTCGGTGAATATTTCGCCTGCTCGTCGTGGGTTGGAGTCGCTGACGCAGAGGTGGGATCGAATGCTCGGGGCGACGTCGAAAAATGGCCTCTCGGTGGTGAGCAGTGTTGCGTTGGTGATTGGGCGATCGAGTCACAATTTTGCTACTTTGCGGTTCACAAAGCAGAAATCCGAACAATGGTGGGGTGCGGCTCGCGGGCGGTGGTCCCTGGCAAAAATCGACCTTGATTCGCCCGATAAGCTTTCCTTCGCTTATCGCCACGTGAGGCCCCCCGACCAAATTGCTACTGTAAACACCTCCCTACACAACGAAGCTATCATCCTAGCTCAGCCAGGTATAGAGAGTGAAAATTTGCGGTCTTTACAATCAACTTCGACATGGCACCCGGTGAGTTCCTTGCAGAAGACACGAGACAAACGTCCTCCGGCAAGATCTCTCGAGCTAACAATGCTGCAGCATCCCAATTCGAACTGGCGCAAAAGCCTGGCGACGCCATCTCTGCGCTCTCGTATGCGCCCCAGTCTCCTACCAAGCTTCTGGTCTCTTGCTGGGACAAGAAGATATATCTTTACGATACTCACAGCGGAGACGAAGACGCGCCCGGGACCCTTCTGAAGACGATCGAATTCCGGGCGCCCGTCCTTGACGTGTGTTTTGGCGCGACAGATGACGAGGCCTACACGGCTTGCCTGGACCACTGCGTCTACCGGTACGATGGCACAAAAACCACTGCAGATATAAACAGGCTAACAGCGTGGTAGTGTCGATTTGGAGTCAGGAGAGAAGTCAGTAGTTGCTCAACACACCGCCCCCGCGCGATGCGTGGTCTACAGCTCAAATCACTGTAGGTCCTAACCCCCTTTCTAGCAGCGTATCCTAGCTAACACCACCTTAAGCCCTGCTCATCTCCGCATCATGGGATCAAACCCTCCAGATTCATAACACAAAGTCCCCTTCCGACTCGAACATCACCGTCCATCTGCCCGGCAAGCCCCATGCCCTAGCCGTCAGCCCCTCGAAGGTGGTGGTCGCCATGACCGCTCGCCTTGTCAATATTTACGACATCAGCGCCGTCCCTGCTCTCTTCGGCCAGCCGGGACCTCACGAGATCAAGCCTTGGCAGCAGCGCGAGTCATCTCTCAAGTTCCTTACCCGAGCTGTCTCATGCATGCCGAACGATGCCGGCTACGCGACCAGCAGTATCGAAGGTCGCGTTGCGGTGGAGTGGTTTGAGGACTCGGCCGAGTCGCAAGCGCGCAAGTACGCCTTCAAGTGCCATCGCCAGGCTGCTCCCGCTGAGGGAGAAGGAGACATCGTCTACCCCGTCAACGCCATGACCTTCCACCCCGTCTACGGCACCTTTGCCTCTGGAGGTGGCGACGGAACCGTTGCGCTGTGGGACGCTGAAGCCAAGCGCAGGATGAAGCAATACCAAAAGTTTCCCGATAGCGTCGCTGCTTTAGCCTTCTCTAGGGACGGCAAGTATCTTGCCATTGGTGTTTGCCCTGGCTTCGAGACGGGCATGGAGGACTACAGCGCTGAGGGCAAGGCCAGCGTTTTGATCCGCGAACTCGGCGAGGCGGAAGCTAAGCCCAAAGGCGCGAAATGATTGACTGATACGCTTGGATCAAGTCATGGAATTTTCGAGAATACGTTGGCGATTGGCGTTTGGGGCGGTTTCCACATGCAAGTTCAATTTGATGGATTGGGAGGGTTACGGAAAAGCCTGGTATGTTTGTATCAGATGATACCTCTGTATGGGAGCGATGTCTACACATGTGTTTGTAGTCTGTATAGAGCTAATCTCCCAAAATTCAAGTCCTCCTGAAAGGACTGCGTCTAACCACCGTACGCTGAAAACTGCGTCGCCCACCAACCGATGTGTCTTCCCTCAAGTGACAACAGCGTCGGACACATTCGTTTATTCATCAATCACTCTGTGTTGATTCTGGTCTATTTCAGCCTTAAATCGAAACTTCCGGTCCCGATGGTGGCTTGCAGGTCCAGTCCATCTTGTGATCTTGATGCAACGGACGCATCGCCGAGATAAGAGCTGCTTGAGTCCCCCACGTCCAAGGGGCTGTCGGATGTGTTCGTGGTAGCGAATGTGTTGACCTCCGCTAGTCCATAGTTCTCGGCCTCGTGTTTCGAGGAGGCTTGCGGCTGGATCAAATGATCTATCCGGTCAATCTCGCGCCCAGTCCTCTCGATATCATTCTGGAGGCCGTCTGCTTCCTCATCGGCAGCCTTCATGAAAGTTTTCGTAGATCTCTTGCCCCATTTCTTCTTGATTCGATGTTGAAGAGAGTACTGCCCTGCGATCCTGGACGGTAACAGGGCTGGAATTAGCAGACAGCCCTCCGAATCGTCCTTCCCGACCGAAAGTAGTCGCCCCTCCGTAAAAGCGGTTCCGGTGACTGTCACCTTCATGGGTTCTTGTGTCTTCTTCTGGTCGAGTATCCACTCAGAAGACGCAAGAACGTCAGCAGGTTCGTCCTGTTGGGGAGCCCCAGGCTGTGATTTAACCTCTGTCAAGAGAGACCCCAATTCGGGCCTAGAAGAGGATCTTCTCTGCCGCTTAGCTGTTGGATGTACCCTGATTTTACGAGCTTCTCGGGGTTGAAAACCATCCCTCACACTTTGTCTAGGGGGTGGTGGCGCGGCATTTCGTGACTGCAATGGTTTGTAGTCCTCTTGGTGAACTTCAACGCACTTCTTGCGTTTCTTAATTGGACCTGGTGTCTTTGAACCAAATGGTAAATTGGCCCCATCAGCAGACCGACGCTCAGAATCATTCTAGGCTTCAGAAATAGTTAGAATTGCTTGAGAATACTCGAGGACTGCAGTTACCTTCTTTACGATCGAACCGCGTGATAAGCTGTGAGTTGATATCCCAAGCGAACTTGGAAGGAACAGTAGCACCTGATCTTCTATTTTTGGCCAACGGAGAATGTTCGACTTTGACCAAACGCTGTTTAAGCCTCTCATTGCACGCATCAAGCGTTAAGCCGCGTGTTACACCGGGAGATTTGCTGGTTTCCGTCTTCAAGAATACAGCCGCTTCGTCTGGTCCAGATGAACCGTCCGAGTAGTCATTGAACCGTTTCGTATTTGCCTGACGGCGTGGTTCCGTCTCTCCATTCTCGTCCTCGATGAGTCCAATGCAATCCCGGGGGAGATGTAGCCCTTGATTGGATTCATCTGACCAGCGTAGATGATTTTCAAGTCTCTCGTAACTCCCACGGCAGGTGTCAGAATCCGAAGTTGGCGGCATGGTTGTCTCCGACGAAAGCCGTTGCTTCTTTTCATTTTGGGAGCTGAAACATTTTGTCAGTACTCAAGGCCTATATCGAAAATTTCTAGACCCACGAGGTTTGATTTGAATGACCGCGAACGGGTGACTTGTTTTCCTTCTTAACTAGACATGATATGTAGTCGCTCGATACCTCATGTCCCCTGGCGATACTGATCGCAAAAGGGGTGGATTCTGTAGGCGAACGACTTGGTTGATTTGTGGTACACGTCCGTAATCTTCGACACTTCGAGCGCCCGGATTCCATAGACATCATACCGGATCAAATTGTTCGGCCGTAGAATCTAAATAAGACACATGGTCCTGATTGATATGTCTGTCGATGCGAAGAGATTTGGAGTAGAGTGCAACTCCAAGTGAAGAAAAAGTTACGTTTCCAAAGATGGGAGAAAACCAATTTGCCAGCGATGGTGTTCGGGATCAGAAATTTGCGGTCAGATTGTGTGGCAGGTAGGTGCCTGAAAGGAACCGATGGACCGGTACTTCTTGCCTCTCACATCGCACATGACAGAAAGAGCAGCTGCTCGCACCTTCCTTCCGTTCTCCCAAGCCAACACCAACACCAACACCAGCAGTAACCAAGGAAGAAACACGTAGTGCCTGTGATGGAGTTCGCGGTGGATGGAGACTTTAAACATTGACTGAAATGTCTCTTGATCCTGCAACCCAGCAAGATTCATTTGTTACCCCCCCAACCTCATCGGACTGTTCGTCAACCACCGTACCACAACGACTGCCTGAATGGAAAACGCCGTCTCATATAGAGTATGATGTCCATTTTGAATTTCCGTCTCAGTTTAGTGCAAGCTATTGGTGTCATGAAGAACTAAAATCTGACAGATCTTCGGCTAGGTAAGATACCTGTTGAATAGCCTCATTCTTGTGATTGACGACCAATCAAGTACGAGGGGATTGGAGGTGTGACACCAAACAAGCTGCCAGCGTTGTGCCAGACGAACCTATGCGCCAAAGGCCACCCCCGATCTATCGTACAATTTCAGTAGTCCATTGGCCGCCATCTTCTCCGCTGAGTCCTGACTCTCCAGCCCTAGTGTCCGCCTTCTTTTGGCGCAATGGCCTTGGGCTCAGGGACGTAGTCGAATGTTCCACCCATATTCAGAAGCCAGACTTCACTAGGATTCGATGGGATCTTTTCGCCCCACAAGAAGTTGTGAGGAAATCCCATGTCGAATGGCACAGCTCCTTCAATCTCCTCAATGTCCTCATCGGTCAAGTGGAGGGCAAGGGCCTCGATGTTCTGTTTCAAGTGGTCGACGGTGCGTCCACCAACGATCGGGAAGACATAAGGTGTCTTGTGCATGACATATGCAAGAGCGACGCTGGTGATGATGGTGTTCTTGCGGTTGGCAATCTTCTCCAGGACCTGGCTGATCTTGATCTGCGCCTCACTGGCCTGAACCTTGCGGCCCTCCTGGGACTTGCGTTGCTCTTCCGTCTTGAAAGCGCCGCCGCCCAAAGCACCCCAGGGAGCTAAGCCCATGCCCTCAGCCTTGGTCATCGGAATGATCTCCCGCTCGAAGTCGCGAGAAGCAGCAGACCAACGGCCCTGGTAGACGGAGAATTGGCGGAGCCCATGGTTCCTGGCATACTCGTTCGCCTTGCTGCTCTGTTGTCAGCTCCGTCTCATCATCGCCCAGTCATCAAGACGTACCTGACAATCCACGCAGGAGTGTCGCTGATGCCCAAGTAGAGAACTTTGCCAGTGACAACAAGGTGGTTGAGAGATTGCATCAACTCAGGAATCGAAGTAGAATAGTCCCTAGTCAATTAGTATAGATCAATTATATCAATGGCCCAGGGGCATTTACCACCAGTGCACATAGAGCTGTGTTGGTGTCAGTGACGTCACTTAGATATACGAGTGAGTGAGGGTCTTACTAGGTCGATGTAGTCAGTCTGCAACTTCTGAAGACTGGCCTCAACAGAGGTATGCAGACTTTTGCTGCCGTTTCCGGTGAAGTTCGCCATGATATTAGGGGCCTTCGGTCCGGCCTTGAAGTTGGTGGTGTACTTGGTCGCGATGACTGGCAACTTGTTAGCGAGTCCTAGTTGAGAAGAGATGTTCACTTGCCCATCTGGTCTCGAACGCCCCTCTTCTTCATCCATTCACCGATCCAGGCTTCGGACTCTTCGAATTGATAATTGTTGGCGGTGTCGATGAAGTTACCGCCCTGCTCGTGGAAAAAGTCGAGAATACCGTCGACGGTCTTTTGATCGCATGTTCCCATGTAACCTTGCCTGCATTGATGTTAGTCGCAGTGTGAAATTCCAAGAACTTATAGCTCACCAAGCGTCGCCAAAGTTCATGGCGCCGAGGCACAGCGGGCTCACACGAACGGAAGCCGTGGGAGAGAGTATGCGGTATCGACCCAAAGGGGTCTTGGGAGGTGCTGCCATAGGTAGGGCGGACATGGTGACGGTTGTTTGCGCGATGCTTGAATTGTATGCTGATGTCGTGGAGGATAGGAGGGGAGGAAGAAAAGGGAAATTGTGTTTCAGGTGTAAGGGAAGGGGAAAAGTAATGGATGTGAATGAAGATTTGGCGAGGTCTGATGTCGTTGACTTTGTTTCGAAGGGAAGGAGGGGTTGAAAGAAGAGCAACGAACTTATACCGCTCCTTCCTTTTCCACGCGCGACGCGAAACCACCCGTGGACGCCGCGGGGTTGTCAACCAGCCGAATGGAACCATCCCATCCCCAGCCGGCAATGCAGGTCGTAGATCCAATTGCGGGTGACTTCATCGTTGCTCGTCGAAACCATTGGACATATGCGTTTAGAGTTAGCTCCAGCGCCGGGCCTTAAGTCCGTGAATGCTCCATCCATGATGTAGCAGGGCCCTGCGCGAAACCCAGTCCTGCCAGTAGCTGACTGCTCGTTCACCGTAGTTTTGGACAAACACCGAACTTATCCCCGACTACAGTGTGGCATCCTGCACCCTCTATCACGATGTTATCATGGAAATGAGTCTCACAGAGAGAAGATGACGCTAGCGGAGTCCGGCCGCAAGCCCGATGAGTGGCTAGGTAGGCAGTAGGACCACATTGCGGCGCAAGTTAGTTTCGAGAGAGTGTGTGATTCCTAAGCAATCGGGGCAACCTTCACTGTGCTTATACAGACTACGAATTATGCCCCAACATGTCATGGAAATCACGTTGCCAACGTACTCATGGCGGTCGCCCTGCTTGTTTGTTTCATTGACTGCGACCCTAGCTTGTCGATCTAAAAATCGGTGCGACGGCATATATGCTTTCAAATTTGCCAGTTGATGGAGATTCGTTTCGTCCTTGCGCAGTCTAGCAACACACTTAGCTTCACGAAAGTCTGACGTTGTTGCAACTTGACTGTGATGGAGAGAAAGGGATACCCCACTCGCTTTCACCTGGCAGCTACCTCCTGTCTACAGCCACAGGCGTTGCCCAAGCGGAGAAGAAATGCGACAACTTTTGAGAAAATGATCGGGAATTAGAAGAATATGTCGTCACACTAGGTACTGGATGTGACATGCGATCGAATGTAGCTATTCGCCTAATACGCCAGGCCGGCCACGTTCGCTTTCGGGCTCGCTTTTGGCAGACTACTGCAACTTGAGCGGCGCCCAGTGTTCAGGTAGAAGTCCCTGAGACTTTGCAGATGATCGCTTGCTTCGCTACCCGCCCAAGGTACAACAGACCTCGGGCCGGAAAAGGTCGAACTCCGGTCAATTTCTCACCTCACCCGACAGCACGGAGCAATGCGCCCGAGCCGCAGCTAGACAATGGTACGATAATTCCAAGGGTCCTTCGATATTTGCCTGCTGCTTCTAACGACTCGTCGGACCGCTCTCGCAGCATAGCGACAACCTCGATTTGACAGCCGATCGCGCCCCCTTCGACATGATACCATAGACAAACCGAATCGGTCATGGACGTTGACGAGGGTGCGCAATGTCTGCTTCCGCCCCAGTGCCATCGAAGGCCGCAATCCATGCGCTACGGGGTCTTTTATTCGGCACTTCGTGCTCCCTCGTGCTGCTGGCAGAGGAACGCCGCCAACGCATCAAGATCGCCCGGTCCGCTGTCGAGAACGGGAGGAAACTGAAGTCCCTGAAGCGATACAGCACCAATGGACGAGCCGCCATCCAGGCGCTGCAGGAGGAAGTCCGAACAGACCCCGACTTTGTGGGCTGGTCGAGTCGGTCACGAAGCAAGTGCTCTCTCGATTTGGACAATGTTGCTCAGGATCTCGGGCCCGACCCACGGCGGCCGACGAGACCAGCGAAACAAACAAAAGATCGAGAAAAACCACAACCTTCCACGACAACATCCAGCTCATCGACCGAGCACGCGACTCTTCCGACCCCTCATCGAAGGTTCGCTTCTGATCTCGCGAGAGGACTGGATCACGAATCGTCCTGGCCCAGTTTCTCAATTCGACGTGACTCCATGCGGTCGGTGTCTGGTGCCCGTGGAGTTGCGCAACACATGTCATATCACACAGATTGGAAACACAAACAGTTGGCCCTGGTTCTGGACAATTTCCGGGAAGAATTCCCCCATCTTTGCAGCGAAGAGGAGATGGGCCACGGTTTCCCGCCAGACTCGGATCGTTACACTCCACAAACGGCTGTGAGTCTTGTGCGCCAAGTATACAAATCGGTCGCCAGTTCTCGCGAGCTTCCCGCTTGGTTCATCGACTTCTCTTCGAGCTTATGCGTCGCTCTTCAGCGGATAAGTCAGCATCATGCAGCAGCAGAGATTTTAGCCATCGTCGTTGAGCATGGACCACTGAGTTTGCGCGATTATCTGCTCCATCGACCCCTTAGGCTCATTGCGGCCCTCGCATCTGGAAAGTACACCGAGCAGCTGATGGGAAAGAACCTCTCGGCTCGGGCAGAGTACACCAATCGAGTAAAAGGGCTCTTTCTGGCTCAAATAGTTGACATGGCCCAAATTATGCCCGACGTCCTAGCGCCTTACATCAACACCGGCCGAAAGCTTATCGTGATGGCTCTGTCGCTGAACTGCGGTGCCCAGATCATGAAGGTCTTCGGCCGAGTCAAGTACATTACAGAAACCCCGACACCTGAGATCATCTGGTTCATCGAGCGTCTTGTGGAGTACAAAGAACACGCACTGGCTATCGACACCTTTGCCGCATCTTACGCTGGGCTGAATGGAGTCACGGACACCAAAGAGATGTGCGGTGTTATAGTTGATTGTATCGTCAAGTCAAAGGGCTATGCGGCGCTCGAGGTTCTGAACAACTTGAATCAAATCAGCAAACGCGACGGCTGGCATGTCGACGTTACTTGGGTAGATTCTATTCTCTGGTCATACTGGAAGGCCTCGGAAAACTACAAAGCGACGTTAAAACTCATCAATCATGTGCAGGATAACGGCTTCTACGGCATCAAGGATACATACGAGATCCGGCGTAGTATCGTGCGAATCGGCCTTGAGGGGAATGATGGGCAAGCGGCCCAGTTGAACTTTGAAAATCTTTCCACCGAATATCCCGCTGCTCGAAACGATATGGAGCTTCGTGTTGCGTTGGCTCGGCGCAAGGCCTCGTCGGGAGACTGGGCCGGGGTGCGCGCAGAATTCGAAGCCATGAAGGCTACGACGCCGTTCACTCAACAACAGCAGAAGAGTTTCAGCAACATATTTACCGACGTCCTGCAAATTTATTCGAAAACCCACACATGGGGAGAAACCGAGACGTTCCTGGAAACCTACGTCCAAGAGCTCGACGTGGCGCTCAACAGCAACCTAGTCAGGTTCATCGCCAACAGACACGGCAGGTGCCGCGATATCAAGGCAATGGTGCGTTGGCTTGAGTTTTGCAGGATGGCCGGATTCCACATCGATCTGGTCTTCTGGCGCACCCTCTTCCAACGCTGTAAGCGGGATTGGAAGTACGGCGATCGCGACTGCCGAGAACTGTACCGTGAGATGACCAAAAGCATCACCGACCCGCAAGAGTTATCCGTCGCCTCCAAGGCCTTCAAGGAGTTGAAGGTCGTGCGCTGGGACGAACAACTCGCCCTCGTCCGTCTCAAGTCCCATCGGCATAATCCCGCCGATAAACGCCGCACACTGGACCGTATGTGCATTGAAGCACAACACGAGAACTGGGCCGTCGTGCAATCCATCTACAACCGCGCCGTGCACAACGGCATGGGCTACTCGAGCCGTTGTCTCCACCTGGTCGTCCTCGCAAACGTCCGCCTCAACGGCCCGCGCTGCGAAAAGGCCAGCAGCCTCCTCGCCAGAGCGCAGGCGGAAGGCCACGACATCAGCCACGCTGTGATGCCCGTTATCCTCGCCAAGTTCGACGAGGTCAAGGAGTGGTATAGCGCGCACACCGACAGCGAAGGTCGCGGCTGGCCGTTCCGCGCCATCAAGACCATCATCTCCGAATTCGAGGACAAGGGCATCCACATCGTCGAAAGGGTCTACAACCGCGCCGCCGAGATCTGCATCGCCCTGCGCAACTATCGCGAGGCCATCGCCCTCTGCGTCACTGCCGCCGAGAAGAACGGCCACGGCGACCTCTGCTACAGCCTCGGCAACTTCCGGAACCTCGTCTACGCCTACACCGTCCGCCACGAGTACGTCAAGCTGCGCTGGGTCATCTCCCAGCTCGTCAACCACCACTACCGCTTCGAGCACGGCTGCCGCCAGGTCCTCAACCGCTCCATCCACTACCTCAAGGTCGCCTCCCAGATCCCCAAGGCCGAGGAGTTCGTCCGCGCCGACCTCGAGACGCTCGAGTACGTCAGGCGGGCTCGTGAACTCATCGGCAGGGAGCACCACATCGCCAAGGCCGATGCCCAGGAGGAGATCATCGACGCCGCCCTGCCCGGCCGCACGCGTTCGGAAAGCGAAAGAGCCGAGGCCGTGTCCGAACGCGCGGCTTCATATCTCAAAATCGTCGCCGAAAATCGCGAGTTCGAGGCCGCCCGGCTGGCAAGGTTGGAAATGGAGGAGGAGGAGGTGGAGCGCGGGGATTACGATGGCTCCCCTACGCCCTACCAAGAAGAAACGAGTCTCCATAGGATGCAATCCGCTGAAGTTGCGTCTTACTGATACGTGGAACGATGGTGGAGGTCGAAGAGCATCAGGGGGAAGAAGACCAGCAAATCTAGTAATGTACAAAAACGTGTACAGCCAAGTACAAAATGTAAAGAACCTTTAGACGTATAGACCACATGACGGGCACCAGTCGCAAGGCAGACCCGAGTTCATTGCTCACGTCCTCACTTCGCATGGTGTGTGTACGTCTGTGACGAAGCTGAGGAGCCACGAGTCTTATCAATGTGTCTCTTCGACAAAAGCCAAATAAACAAGCATACTATTTCTGACGCGAGACGTATACCAGTCTTTTTCGTTTGGAGGCTCACGTTGCGGAAGGGTTCGGCAACCAAGTCGCGCGCGCACGAGTTGGTTCAAGTCAAATTGGTATTTGCATGGAGAAGAGGGGGGGATCTACGCGCCCGATGAAAAGCCTCACAGGAGAAACATGAACAATCGAGAAGCCATCTCAACAAATATGGTACACGTAGTTATCGATCCCAGCCCGCAGGGTCCTACCACGATGGGTCTGTTCCCCTTTCTCTCTTCGTTCAGGAGAGGCACACGTCGGCGCGTCCTGGAAATCAACTTGCCCGCTTGCCTCGTCCAGCCATTTCGACGTGTCTGCTTGTCGATGTTCAGAGCCGTCTCTAACCTCCATCCTCGCCTAGCAAGATCTCTTCTCTCCGTGTCTCTCGCCCTCTAGCTGCTCTCGGCAATTCTTCTCGATTTCCCATTTCGTGAACTATGATTATAAACGCCTCGGCCACCGGAACTCGCCCATCCTTGGTTAGAAAAGCAACATAGAAACAGTCATCACCAATCAATCATGCCCGCAATCGTCCATGCGGAAAGGGCCAGAAGAAACACCTAGGATTCATCGTCCGACCTCGTCGTCCCGCCAGTTTTGACTGATGGGGATATGCTGATGGCAATTTTCTTTGGCGCTGCCGGATTCGACCTGTCCGCGAAGCTCTTCTTCCTCCTGACCATGCCAGAAGTCATGGATGCATTGGACCCAGCCGAACTGCTGTTCCTCCGTTTGTTCTGCATCATCTTGCCGAGTTCGTCGTCATCGTCCTCCTCGCGCCGCCGCTTTTCCGAAAGCCGCTCTGGTGGCGCCACTGATGACGACTCACTGCTTGTGTCGGAGGTAACATCCGCCCCCTCTTGCTTGTCGCCAGTTGTTGGCAAGACCTCGGGGTCTACGTTCTCTGCGTCTTCTGCTTCCTCATCCGACGGGTAGTCGACGAGTGGTTTCGAAGCTGGTGTCGACACAGCAGAACCGTTTGTGGGATGTTTATCGAAAGCTTGGCTCTCGGGGTTGTCTTCATCATCGGATGTGTTGAAGTATTCGTCTTGCTCGCTGTCGATGTGAAGCTGTTCCGCGAGCCTCGCGTGCGGATTTGCCATCCGCTTAGCATGGTCTTCCTCAGACTCATTGTATAGATCCAGTGTGAAGCCGTTTGTTTGGTCGTAATTGGCAACAATGGATTTGAAGGTATCGGCGGGTTCGGCGTAACTTAGCTCAACCAGCTGGTCTCGGTAGTTCTGCACCAAGAACTTGCAATAATCCTTCTTGTTGTCATGCCCAGTGAGGTTGACGAAGAACTCTACACAAGCAGAATTAAGGAGATTGTCCCGGGCCATTGACTTGGAGGTCAAGTCAAGCAGCGGTTTCAACACGCCGTGTTCCATGAGATGCTTGTCCCAGAAGGCATCCTGGAAGTTTGCCAAATGCCGGAAAAAGCGAACAGCGACTGAGGACGTTAGTATTCGGTTAGACTGAGAGTAAAGGAGTGGACTCACTGAGTTGTATGTACTTCTCCGGGCACGCGAGCAGCTGGCAAGCTCTTCTCAGAATGTCTTGCTCCAGAACGAATTGTTTCGACCGGTGCCCATGCTGCCTGATGAAGAAGCACAATATCTCGATGAGATATGTGAACATGGAGGCGTGTTGTAGGGTAAAGTTCATGTCTTTGCGCTCACGAAGTTCCGTCAGCGGCTTAAAAAGGCGAGGCGCAGAGTTTGTGTAGAAAGTGTTGATGTAGATGTCTTGCTGGACATCCCCTGGCCGTCTGGGCCCGCTAGGTCCGTTAGGCCCATTAGGCCCGTTGGGTCCATTGGGTCCATTAGGCCCGTTGGGAAATTCCCCGTTAGACTTCGCAGCGAAGACCTCCTGCACCAACGGCGGCGGTGACGGCTGGACGTCGAGGAGAACCTTGACCGCGTCGGAAACCTGTGCTTTGACGCCCAGGTCGGCTTCCACCAGAAGCAGGTCGATGAGAGAATCGGTCAACGGCTGCTGACGCTCCTGGATTTGTCGGTAAATTGTGTGGCGAATCAGTTGAGAGTCATGGTCTATCAAAGCGACCAGCACATCGGTCGCTCCAACCCGGACACCCACATCGCTGTGACGCAGGCCAAAGTTGATCACCTGAAGAAGTCCGTGTTGGAGGAAGTTGGCGAAGAGGTTCTGTCGCGCCGGGGGCTGCAAGTTCTTCGAGATGGCACAGCACTGCTGTATGAAGAGCACGGCGTCCTTCTTCTTTTTCTGGTCAGGCTGGGTGGGCTTGAAGATGCTGAACAGCTCACTGAGGAAGTTCGCGTTCCCCTGTAAGTGCTGAACAATGTCGACCTGGTTGAAGAAGATCAACGAGTTGAGGACGGAAAAGGTCGGGTCGTCGAGAATCCGAGCCAAAACGACATCTTTCAAGTACTGCAGTCGGTACGTCTGATGAATTTTCCTGCGTATGTTGTCGTCCTCGATCGGCACGACCTCCTTGTATCTTCCTTGATTGCCGAGCCAATGTCGATGGTTTGCCTTGTGGCTCGGGAAATCGGGGTCGTATTCAAGAGCGCCGACAACTCCGATGACGCATTCGTCGGACACTGCAGTCTCGATAATGGACGTGTCGTTCAGCAAGATGATGGTCTTCATGATGTTGCATAACCGATGCAGATCGGGGAGGCTCTCGAGGTCTTCGGCCATCTCAACCAAAGGAATCAGCTTCCCAATGTAGCTGTCGTTGACCATGCACTTCACAAGAGCATCTCGTCCACTGGTCGTCTGGCTCATGATGCGCATGCTCGCCTCAATCTCAGGGATGTTCCCAATCTCGGCAGGAGGAAGGCTGATGGAGCTCGGCATCTCCATGGCGAGGTCATCAGAAAGACTGTCATCTGCGACCTCAGTGTTAGAGTAGCCTTTCCGAATTTTCCACTGGCGCATTTCTTACCTGCGGCGACCAGCCCACCCTGGAAAGTCTGCTGTACACTGTTGACGAATTTCCTGTTGCAGCGCTGTCAGAGACGTAACACTTGAACGAGGACATGATCCACGACATACCAGATCATAGCGCAGCCGTCTGCCTCTTGAAAAGATAGCGCCATGTCAATGCCATTAGCGGGTTCGGTCCAGACGATCAAAGTCTCTACATGATGTGTCAGTCCACTCGCGCCGGATGATATAAAGTCGGACGACCTGCCTTGCTGTTTCTGGAAGCCATCCTCCTTGCAAATCTTGGTCTCCAGTAGGAGTCGGTCTGGGTGGTCTTCGGATTCGACGATGACTCGGGGGTCTCGAGGCTGGCCATCTTCCGACTGGTGACACGCGACGACATTAGCATCTAATTCATCACGAGAGAATACGTGGAGTGCGCGAGTGACGAGCTGGGCGAAAGCGCAGGAAAGACAAGGCATGGCGCGCAACGGACGTGACGCACCTGCATGAAGGCAGCGGTACAGAAACCGGTGCCTCGGTCGAACCAGTCATTGTTGCGCAGTTCGTAGACCTTGACGCGTTTCTTGTCCGTCGCATGATGAGGCACGGGTTGTGCCATCATCAATGGTTCGGTGCCCCCCTCGGTAGTGAGACGGGGGTAGCTAAGGATGTCGGGGGCGAGGTCGAGATGTTGTTGAAGGGACAGCTCAGCGTCGGTCTGGCTTAGGATGGTGAGCGCCACTTTCCCGTCGGTCGGTCGCGCCTGGAATGGGGCGCGGCTCGCACGAAAGACTGGACGTCGGTCGGTGACGACGGGAGAGGCAAGATAGCGAAGAAGTCGTCGTGTGCGATGCGTTCGTCGATGGTTTGTGGCAACGAGAAGTGCCGGGTGACGTGATGATCAGGGAGCCATCAAAATGGGAGGGGGCGGTCGGGTCGCGCGATTGGCGGGCGCCGGGGGATTTGAGCGACGCAAGGCAAGGCAAGTCGACGTGTGAGTTTTGAAGGAAATGATGCTGCTGACGCGACTGCGATAACGGAGTACAGGGCAGCAACGGCGATAATCGCGCTTGCAAAATAGCGACCGGGGACGAACAAGGCAAGACGATGCGTCTGCGGCAGCGAGGCGCAATTTTTTTTCCTCGGTTTGCGTGGGACGTGAGGTGGTTGATGATGAGATGGAAGAACTTTGAGGCTGTCTCCGGTCGCTCGGTCGGTCGGACTGGAAAGGCGAGAACTGGGACGGGACACTGGACCAGACTGGGCTCAGGTGCTGGTCACCTCGGGCTGTTGGCTGCTGGGCTGGGATGGAAAATGCGCTGCCCGCTGCTTTGCTTCCAATTGCTGCCCGCTGTCCGCTGGCATGGGGTGGGGGGAACCGGCGGACGGGCACGGTGAGGTAAGGTAGCAAGGTGGTAAGTACCTTTCCCTTCCATCCCGGCCGTCCAATGCCAATTGACGGAGGCGAGAAAAGCTGGAGAGCAATGCGCGTGATTCTCTGGCAGTCCCTGCGTGCTCAGTGCCAAGTTCCAACTCACACCGTCATTACCTCACCTGAACCTAACGTGCCAATCTTGCCCCAAGGACAGGGTGCACGGTGTGAGGTGCTTAGGTATCCGTACCTTAGGAGGTACCTAGGTAAGGTAGGTAGGTATCCCAGGCCCGCACTAACTGGAGTGGGCTCGCGGCGTGCCATGCACGTGCCATCAGAGTTCATTGGGGGCAGCTTGCGGCTAGCCGTCAACCTGCGGCTGCTCGTCTAATTATCCTGATCTGGTAGGCGCTCGTCTGAGTTTTGCCGCTTGGTGGGATATCCTGACTAAGCTTCGATGATCAAATGCCGGGGACACGCGCTACTTGCCCTTCGGTGCAACTTTAGGCTACAGAAATAGACGGGAACTGAGGTGTCAAATAAACTGCGCAGAGGCGACAAATGGGGGGCATCTGGACCCTGCAGGAGCGGCAATGAGCCGAATGTTTTCTCTCCAATATCAGACGCGCTCCAAGCTTTAACACTGCTTCTCAGCACGCCCCAGCCAAGCCATGCGTTCTCTGTGACATCCAGCCAAGGTAGACTGCAGGCGTGCTTTGTACCAAAATGCAGGTAGAACCACCTCATTGGTAAGGCAATCAACGGTATGGTATCCTTATCAAAAGCGAATGCCTTGGAAAGCCCCTACTCAACGCGCCGAGGGGAGTGACATCGTCATGCACACCTGTACCTGCCTTGCTACGGACGGCCGTAGAATTCGACAGTGGTGGCTCCCAAATACTCAACAACACAATCCGCAACCAAGCGCCGCGTTCTGTCTTGACTCTACACCCAAGTGTAGTTTACGCTGCCATCCATCGCAGTCGTGGCCAACCATGATGGCCTGGCTTCTGGAAGCAAATGCGGGATGCAGCTGACAGTCCAGATACAGATCTGATGCCCCACGTCTCGAAATGGCACACGTCCCAAACGATCAACAGCTCCAGCTTGGTTGCTCCCGTGCAGATCATCTCAAAAGCTCGAGCCACAATGTTGGGTCCGAGAAAGCGGGCTCTCAAGCCTTGCCGGAATTCAAAAACTCAGACATGCAGGGATACCGCCCGACGAATTTCCCATCTCCACGATATCACATTTCGATCCCCGCTCTAACAGCTTTCGGCACCCAGCACGACCCAGATGCAAGGACGCAAATAGTAGCTTCACCCGCTACTGGAACTGTATCGCCGATAAAGTTCTTCTCGGAGCACCAAAAATCTCTGTGCGCTCACCTTCTAGACGCATTCAGCTTGAGCGGAAGACCTTTCGTCTGTTCGCTAGGTAACAGGCAATCGGCCGACGGAGACCACAAGCCACCAAACGATGGCGATGGGCAACGACTTGTCTCCCCACGGAATCACATGACGCCTGCCTTTTCTCAACTCCGCGGCGAAGCATGTGAACGCGCTTTACAGGAACCCCACAATGCTTGCTCTGGACACTTGGTCGATCTAGGCGGGGGATCATACCAGCTCGGGTTGAGTCTCAACCAGTGACTACGGAGCTGGGAGCTGCGCGTCTGCCTACGCGCCCTCAGTATGGAGGCACGCCAAACACGAGACGCAACCTGCTTGCCTTTGTTCAAGGTCCGAGAAACACAACGGGGCGGGGCTGACGTACACCAGCGATGCGCCGAACACGCTACGGCCACGATGCCATTGGCTGCCGAAAACTGGTATTGGAAAGGTGCAGATGTGGCTGGGACGCCTTTCTCCCGCTCGATGTCATTTGAGACTCCAAAGAGGAGGCGATGACTTGGCAGGAACAAAGGGAATCTGGACGACTCGGGCTTTTTGAACACGCTGCAGTTTCGCGATTTAAGCTCTTCCGACACTCCCGGATCGGCGCCGTCGTGATCACGGCGCATATGCGGGCTCCGCGCGAACAACTCTCCTCACCACCGAATCTCGGCGCGAAAGCCGACTGATCCTTGATAAACGGTCAGCATGCGAGTACCCGGAATAGCATTGGATGGCGACGCCGGCTACTCTCGCGATAAGGCACAAAGGTGTGACATGCCATGTTGGCGATCGGATGACAGCTAAGATGTACGGACGAAAACGCCTATTACGTGCTCATCCTTACCTCAACTCTGCATCCAACCTCGAAGAGACAGTAGCAACCAGTCTTGACCGCCGTCAAATTTGACGGTCACTACAACCAGGGTTATGGAGATTGGTCAAGGAAACTATCCACCTGGCTCCGAAGCCAAGGAGCAGCAACATTGGGGCCCTAGCAGGGGTAACGATTGAACCCGGGCGGGCCGGAAGCTGGCGAGGCCACGACGGAGAAAATTCCAGTCAGGGCGATTGCAAGGGTCCTGGACACCCGTCGCCCGCGGACGGCGTCTCAGGCTCTCAGCCCAACAATATTGAAGGTACTGCGTACAAACAAGTTTTTCGGCGGCCCGAACGAGGCGATTGGGACTGGGGTCAATTGCGGCTTTCAACCCAGCATCTTATCTCTGTGGCCTTCGATGACTGCCTGAGGAGCGCCTCACCATTCGCCGTGAAACCTATGTTGGGTGGCCAATATGCATGTCAGACTACCATATTACCCAGTTTTCCCGCCCAAGGCCTGCCGCGATGAAGGCACACCGGACAGCATCGATACGGCCGACGAGCGACACAGAAGCCTTCTGATGTATTTTACGTCTTGATAACGACGGAACTCTCTGCGTATGGGCATGTTTCACTCATACATCATTGCCATGAGGCGGCTACAACACACCTCAACGTACGGGTACGCGAAGCACGGCGAGGGCGGGATGGAACGGAACATTATTCCCATGGCAGGGTTGCATCATGGCGTGGCTATTGATAGAGCACCCATGTGTTGATCGGGACTAGACAGTCCTTCCCTGAGACTTGATGGTGTGGGTGGCCTGGTTCAGCTACTGCGTGGCAGCGCGTCGCCCGGCATCACGGCAAGCCCATCCTGCGAAGTCTCGTTTCTCTTTGTGGGTTTTCCAGACATACATCTGCTTAGTACGACTCCTCACGGTTCTTGGCCGAAGCCACGATCCTCGTTCAGCAGGAGGGCGTTGAATCCAGCGTCGGGGTTCCGCAGCAGTCAAGGCATGAGGCTGAACATCTTACGGAGCGGTGCCCACTCCAACGTTAACCATCAAAATGTCTCGACTCGCAAGGGCGGGTAGCTGATACAAGGTGTTGCTTCTTCGAGCCCTGGACAAGACAAAACGCCATCTAACTTGCACAGGGGTACCCGAGATAAGAGAAAAAGCAAAGAGCAACCTTGCGTCGGCGATGCAACGGTACGCTGCATGGCGAGGTTATTTTCCTCAAAGGTGCCGGGATGGTATCGTCGACTATTGCTCAGCTTCAAAAACCAGCGACGAGAAGCGGTTAGCAATATCCACGAATGGCGAGAAATCAATATTCCCAGGGCCGGGCTACCGGGGTCGAGATAGCTGGCCACTCCCAATTCGACCTGGCTCTCGCTGTGCTACGCTCTTTTCGACCTTTTAGGTGAAAGAACCCCCGTTCAACCTGTCTTCTTTCGGTTCTATCAACTGCCCGGGCAAAGAGTGCGTTCAAAAGCAACCGCTGTCAAGATGGCAACGGGCTTTTTTTTGGGGGGGCGTGGGGGGCCGTCGCAAGTATATCATTGCATTGTGCAAGCCGTCGGGGAATTATTCGTTATTCCCATAGTAGCTTCTTACGAGCTACGGCAATTGGAACGGAGCGCCATTCAAATGAAAAGTTGAAATTGAGGGTTGGGCAATATTGGCAAATCCTGGTCGAATCTGACGAGGCGGGCTTGGGGTCTCTGACATCCTGAGGATCGAATGTGCGGACAGCAAATACGGGATGACAGCACGACCAATCAAGGTGAGTTTGATTCGTCGTTCTTGGCGGCAAGAACCGCCGTTCAAGTACGTTACTGGAATACAGAAGTGCGTCAGCCAGAAGTTTGTCAGACGCGAGCCAGGCTAGCCTGATGATGTACTGGGAATATGGTTTACGTGTTTCCGGCATGGGATACGCTGGTTGTCAATCTGTGTGCACAAGGTCATGCCTTGCTTGCGGAGAGATGTCGGCAGCTCCTGACAAGAAACAAGACGGATAAACGCAGTGAAGCGAATGTAAGCTTACATACTTCGCGTGCGGCAAGTGACCAAAGAAGCTGCCATCGCCGGAGCGATATCAGTTCGTCCAGGTCCAGTGGGCTATGTTGCACGGGTGCCTTGTGCATTGGCTTGGTAACGCAGCGGCGTGTAGAGATATCAACTGCAGGAGCATCACATCACATGGAAAGAGGCAAGATTGCAACTCGATAATTCCTTCCTTCATCAAACTCGTCCGACCCCCGGCAGCGTGGCAGATGGGTACGGACACCGGCCATCCAACCGCCGGCCTACCTTAATTGTGCCATTCCATTCCAATCCCAACCTCACATCAACATCGACCTCCACCAAACGGACGGAGTTCTCTCCACCTACCCATCACACCTTATTGCCCTGCGGATACTGAACCCACTTGCACGGGCAAGTTTCTTTCTGGCAGGGGCCAGTCTGACACGCATAGGACTCTCCCGCGTCGCCCATCTATGTGCGGCCAGAACATCTGCCACGATGTCCAAGTCTGCAGGCAACAAAAGCAAGGAACGGTAAACCGTGCTTCGAGCCGGTGGTTTATCTCGCGCATTTTGAGTGGGGGTTATTCGAGATAGGCCCGAGGCTCGCCCGCCAGACGTCGTCGACGTCGTCGCCGTCGCGGCCGCTTGTCTCCTTTGGCCGTCGCGGCCTCAAAGGCAAGAAGGACGTCGACGTATCCGCACGATTCAGCAACATTGCAAATGGCGACGGATGCCATCGGCGACATCGACGTAATGGAAAGAGATGCCGAGTGGCGTGCCAGATTCAAACACGACGGAAGCCAAAAGAGCCCCTACGATGGCAGCGACGGCAACCATCTGCGTCACCCCCGCCCGTTGCCACGGCTGGCTTTGAGAACAATAAGCCCGTTTGACAAAACGACAAGCTGATGGTTGCGGGTCCTTACTCGACCAAGTCTAGCCGGCGGCGGCGAAGCGGCGGTGGAAGGACGGGAGAGAAGACGGATGGTGTTTTTTTGGTGTGAGGGTACGAAGTAGGGGCACATTGGCACACCATCAGCAATTCGACAATTCATCATCGGCATCGTCAAGCGGCCCTGGTTCCCCTGAAGCGAACCAGCATTTTTAGTTTCCACTTACCTACCACCTAGATCACAGCCCCTGTTCAATGCGGCTGGCCTCTCCCAAGTCTCCCCCCAGTCAATCCCCAAGCTCCCGCCAACCAACGCACAGCGGCCAACTTCAGTGCGTTATTCGTACCTCAGTCCCAGCGGATGGCTGTTCGGGCCCTGAGGGGAGGGCAGCCGGCGCGAAGTCTGAGCTGATGATGTCCAGTGGTAAGGTACTGAGTACTTGGGCGTCGACTAGCGGCGTGTCTTCCCACCGGCGCTATCGAATTTGACCAAAGACTTTCTTTTGGATCCGCGACCACAACGTTCGCGCTATCGCTGGCGTATCCCTGCCATCAAGTACCGCTACCTATCCTGAATACGAGGCACGTTCGTCCATCAACGAGGCACAGTTCGTGGTGCGAAATACACGCTTGGCCTTCCTATGGAATCAGCGTGACGAAGCCAGGAAACTCCAGCAGAGCAAGCCCGCGAACCAGCCCGAGCTTCAATCAGTCAACCTTTAGGAACGCTCGAGGCGCTGCAGCTGTGGTTCGCTGCATACACCTGGCTGGAGGTCGTGTCACACATGAACATCTCAAAGTGCTCTCTCTTCAAGACGTTCTGAGGCCGCATCTGCTGCTGTGCTATCAGTCAGTCACTCACACGTCTGGAAATCCTCACGCCGTCTTCACGTCCTCGGCCCCTCGGTACCGTCCGCCCGCCATGAGGTTAGTGGCTCTGCCTCCCGCAGGCTCAATCGCGCCGCGTCTTGCTTCGGCCTGTTGCGAGTCGTCAACAGCCGCTATCAGAGGCAGCCTCCAGGCCCGACCGTGCGATCCAGGGACGACCGTGATGACGGCGGCCCAGGGGACACCAGTGCTATTATCACACAATGCCTCCGAGCCCAAGGAGCGGAACTGACGGCGGCGCCATCTTCCTGCGGCGAGTCTCACTCTCTAGCCCAGACCGAGAAGGATAGACTTTACAAGCTGGACATCACCGGGGTTGCCAAGGAAAGCTATATTGGGGCCTGTCGGGATCCAGAAGCCAGAAGCTGCACAGAAAACGAGTGAGCTGCACGTTTTCCTAGACCCCCCCGCTTGGAATTATCCTAATCCACGTCCTCCATGCATCAGTCTGCACATATCCTATCCTGTACCACTCCCAACGCACCCCTTGCCCATGCACTCCCATGTCCAATCCCAAGACACACACCACACCTGCTACGCCTTAAAGGAACCAGGGCTCCCGAACCCAGCTTCTGTTCTGGGCAAGCTGATGTTCTCTTCCTCCATTGACCCTCTCTCTTCCTCTCTTTATTAGTACTTTCCCCTCCCGAATTCCAAGCAACCCATCATCTTACCTAAGTGTTAATTATATTGACTGCGTCCCTCCCCATCGTCCTGCTTGTGGAACACCCTCTCGACCTCTTGCTTCAACCTACCGACGACCATCCGTCCACCTGCCAGAGGCACGAACCATCGTGGATAACGCTGGCTGCCAGTGAACGGACGACTCTTGCTAAGTCGATATTAGTATTTGGATTCCAGAGGGTTTTCTCAGAGTTAGGACCGTGTCTGTGGTACGGATATCATCCGAGGTTCACCTGCGCCACCTGAGTACAGCCCAAACCGACAGCTCGGGCTCGACTTATACGGCATCCCATCCTTCGAGAACGGCTGTGCGCGTCCGACGATCTTTAATTATCGACACACTTCCCGCCTACGCTATATTACCCAGGGAGTTTTCTGGATTGCAAGAACGTCTTCACATCCCAACATCCCAAGTTCGCTATTCATTCCAAAAAGACCGACGTGCGGTGCAACGAAAGGGACAATGTCCGTCTTCTCCCTAATCAAGAGGTCACGCCAGCAGGCCAAGGACCACAAGGAGAAGCAGGCGGAAAAGGCAAAGGAGGCACCCAAGCAGGCCTATCGACACATTCCAACCCACGCTGCCGTTGACGCCCTTTCCGGGGCGCCAGCGGGTTACAGGCATGAGGACCGGTCCAGGATTCTCGAGGAGAACCGGAGGAGGAGTGCAATGGTAGCCAGCGGCTTGACCAACAGAATGCCTGGTCCAAGTCTTCCACGAGTCTCCAGCAGCCTTTCTCATGTCACCTATCCTGCGGCCCATGCCAACCCCGTGGGAAATATGCCGAGAGCCTACAGCTACAGCGGCGTACCGCACCTGGCGCCCTGGGAGCAACGAAATATCAAGAACCCATCGATGTATTCCGTCCCTGACACCACCCGGATCTCACTCAAGGGCAAGGAGGTAGACAGATCTTACGCTTCTGGTCGCAACAGCCCGTCATCAATCAAAGGTACGTTCTTTTTGAGATTAACGTCCAAAACGCAACTAACGCATCACAGCTGGATCTCCCGTTGGTAGCTCAAGCCAGTCCACCAGCTCCCAAGAAGACCTGGAGATTAAGCCTTCGCGGCATGTGTCTATGCCTCCCACTAGCTCAGAGCCATCTCGAAATCCTGCCGTCGCGATTCACACCCATCGTCTTCACCCTAGCTCTCGCCGGGCTTCAGATGCGTCGGACAAGGGCGACACATCGCCAAAGGCATCGCCGACCGACAGAAGCAGGCCACCGCCCTCGATGAGGGGCTTCAACTCCATTCCGGCCATGCCTTCTCTACCGCCGATGCAGCTCGGCAGCCCTTTGACCAACCAACCGCCGGCGCAACCGGTGTTTTCGTCCTCGGCCTCCACCCGGTCGTCGACGCATGGATCTATGTCCTCTTTCAACTTCAACGTCAACAACACTCCTTTCTCAGCCCCAATTTCGGGCAGGTCATCCGCCGCCACCACTCCCGCCGCATGCGTCACCCCCGAGCCCGTCTACGAGTCTGTCGAAGAGGAGGAAGAAAGCTCATCTTACACGTACGCCCCGGCCCCGGCCGCTTCCGCTGCCGCACCGTCTGCCCTCAAGCAGAAAGACCGTCGAAGCACGTCAAAGTCCAAGGTCACCCGCTTCACTGAGCTGGAGACGATCGACTCCCACACGGAGCAGCCAACAATCCGCAGCATTCCGTATGAGCAGTCCCGCCAGTCCACGCCGCCCCAACTTTCCAACGACGCCATCAACAAAGCCATTGCCGTCGAGATGATCTCGGCCGCCCCTGCCGAGGTAGTCTCGGCGCCAAAGTCGGGAAAGCGCCTTTCGAAGCAGCCCGGCTCCAAGCTGACTAAGAAGAGCCGTTGGTCAACAAAGAGCTCGGCCGTTGCAGTCTAAGCGTCAGTCAAACGACTGTCGGACGGATCAGAGACGGGGATGTTTGTTGTTGAAGAGAAACATCCGATTACGAGTCAACACCGCGTGGCCGATGCATCGACATGCAGCATTCGCGGGGATAGTGGCGGCTCTTATTTTTCATTTTTCACATGTCAACTTGCAGTTGCTGCCGCTGGGCCTCAGCAACGCCTGCTTTACGGCCAAAGCAAAACCGGGACTGGACACTTCTTCAGGATTGAACTTCAGGGTGGAATCGACACGTGCTTGCTTCATGACGACCATATCACGACCAAATTTATACCGAAAGGCAAGGAACACTCATAGACCTTTTTTCCATTTTCCATTACTACCTTTTATTCGCTATGTCAGGGAGAGGGAGGAAGCCAGCCCCGTGAAAGGGACGTTGTAAGCTTCTGGGTGGCCCCCAACTGTATCTACTTCGATTTGTAGCGTATCTTGGGACCTAGTCTGATGTTGGCATGTCTTGTCTCGTCTTATTGGCAACAAAAACATGGGACAACCATCGGACGGAAAACGACGAAAATAAGAAAGTAAGCAAAGACAACTTCAGAAACGCCATGTGCCCATCTCAGAATGAAGTGACGCACGAGTCTCTCGGCGGTGTGACGAGAGACATCTCACGCGGGAGTCAGACAGGTCTCTCGGGAGGACGGCACTCAGCACAGCTGACGTGCTGCTGCTGGTCTCAGGCACATGCCGGGCAGTCAAGGTTTTCTTAGCCTCACGGACCCGAAAGGAATACGATATCTTTTTGGTCTTTCCCTCCTTGCCTCCCCTGGCGCCACACGGGACGCTCTGGATAGTTGGGCGTTTGTCTTGCTTTAGTCTCGCCTTAGTGCGCGTGGAGAGGCGACGACACGCCTATCATTTAGTCCCGGTGCGTTGCGGGAACGGGCTTTTGGTTCATCGCGTCGTTCGACGATCGGGCAAAGGTTTGAACGGCACCTTCGGTGCGAATCTGAACACCGATAGGTGCATGGAGATCTGCGCGATTGTCGAGTTTGTCTTCGCGCCTGTCAGAGTGACCTTTGAACAGTCCCTGTCTCTTCAAGGCCCGAAAGGGGAATGAGATCGTCAGGGACCAAGGAGTCTAGATCCAGGTCCAAGAGGGGAAAAGAACCGGATCCACTGGAGAATAATCGCGGGATGGCTGGTCGTGAGGGCGAAAACGTTGTTGACGTTTGGGCACCCCCATGCTCGGGCTATTATTTGGGTGTATTCCGAGAGCTTGCATGACGCCTAGTACAGATCGAGAAGAAGCGAGTATTGGAGAAGCATGGGCGGGATACATCCGATAGCTGAAGCGCCTCAGGTAGGAGGTTTGCGAAGCTGGCTGGGGAGTTTATCTTGGCTCGGTGAGCTCCGTGATTCTCGTTCTCCTCTCAGCTGCGAACTCGCTGCAGCAATTCCCCTCTTCTCTTGTTGGTGCCTATGCTTGTGTGTTATCTGTCATGCAGTCTTGTCAGTCAGCATGTCCTCGGCCGAATATGCATGCAGGGCCATTGAAATATTGGTTGATGGCGCGGAGGAGTGTGCAGCGCATGGCATATGCAGTACCACATCTGGCTCTGGCGCCTCCGCCCTGCTTGTTTGCTTCGTTGCCTGCTGCGTTCCCTATCTACTGCGGTTCACCGACCTGCCGGGGGCTTGATTGGCCTCGGAGAGCTGGCGTTCTGCAGGTTCTCGAACGGTCAGTTGGGGTGATGGGTTCCACCTGCGATGATGGTGGTTGTCGGTGCTGGTCTTGGCTTTACAGTCAGTATTAGCTAAAGTTGACCAGTCAGACGGGTGGATTGTGGCCGAGAGACAAGAACAATATCTATTCTTCGTGCTTCTTGGTCAATATCTACTCCTCGTGCTTCTTGGCTCAACCTGAACAGGCCTTGGTGATGAGGGCTGTGTGCTGAGGAGTCGGAATGGCTTGCGCTGCAATTTCCACCCGGGCTCGCTTTTGCACTAATAGCACGGGCAGCTTGGTGGCTTGCGAGGGCCAGCGGAAGAGTTGAAGTCGAAAACCGCCAGAAAACCCATGCGTCTGGTATGACGGAAAACCCCTTCCAAATCATTGGATGGCTCGGGCTACCACCAGACGTCAGGTACCAGCAGCAGCTATGATCAGACCACAAAGATAGACGAAGTCTGGCTCACAGCGGCACACCGTAGTAGCTGTCGGGGACTGCAGGCCAACTGTGGGAGTTGGCGTCTAATTCTTGTGACTTGTATCCGAGCCTGGTGTGGGTTCAAGGTAGGAGGAAGCGGCTCTGGATTTCGATGTGAGGCCGCGCGCCGTCTAAATAACAACGTGGCCGTTGAACCCTGAAAATAGCGGCTGGAGATGATGGGGCCTTACCTGCCTTCGTCCACCACTCAACGACTCGGCCACGTTCAGGTCTGGGTACCGGATCCGGCTGACGAGGGCGGCTATGCACACCGGATACGGACGGTACAATTCGGGGCCTGGAAACCATAATAAACGTGGTTTGATTGGTGAGTCAAACTGGATGGTTGTATTGGTCGCACAGAACACTGGTAGGTCGGCGAAAGCATCGCGGGGCATTTGGACCACCGCATCGGGAGAAGTTGCTGCCAGGAATGTGGGAAGGAGCGGACCGCGTCTGCCGTCGGCGTCATCGTCCAGTGTCTTGGATCGGATATTGGGGGCGTGGGAGGGTAGTTCGGCTCGCACATCAACTCGGTGCTACCCTGTTCATCCTTGATCGAGGATAACAAACCGAAAAGAGCTGAAAACCGCCAGTTTTTGGGATGACAGACATGGTGTAGTCCGTGATTATCAAATTTTTGCGCTGTATATATCTGATTGTTGTGTGAGGGGCGGTTCCTGAGATCGTGGCATATTTAAGGTATGGTGATGGTGTGGTGCTGTGTGGTGTTGAGGTTGAGTTTGAGAGGTTGCGCTGAAGAATCCATGCAAGCAGGACAGCGGAAGACGATCTTTCTTTCCCCTTGAGGTGGGTGGAAGAATGCGATTTAGCAAGGCTAGCCAATTGGTGTCATAAGAGCTGATGGAGGGGTAGGTCCCCTGTGGGACAATGGAACTGCTCCTTCTATTTTCGGGTTGTGGGGGGTGGGTAGCCTTGCATTAGTGCACAGGCACGTCTGCTGTCCCCTGGATTTCAGTGGTGGGAGCTGGGTGTGCATTACGTATTCCGAACGGCTGTGCTAGAGCGCACCACGTTCATTTCATTGTCTCTAAGGTTGTCTGAGGTGCAGCTTGCAGCTGTCGCCAAAAAGGATTTGTGTCCCTTCCCTTTCCACGTCGCCTCCTTCACACAGATATCAAGTTACACCTACCTACACATCCTCAACCAGACAGCCCAGGGCAGTGACGCCCAAGGCCAGCGACAATGGAGATAACAGAGGCATCGTGGCCGACGATTGGTGTCGCACTGGTCGCTCTTGCAGCAATTGGCCTTCTGGTGGTAAGCATCCTACTACTTACCCTACTTCCTATGCCTTCCTACCTATGAGGCCAATTGAAACTAATAACCTATGCCAAATAGATATTCATTACCCTCCACATCGTTGCGCCCAAGCCCCGCGCCGTACTTCCCTCAGAGAAGATCTACCTGACCTCCTCCGCCTCCGGCAAGCCAGTCAAGGCTACCGCGCCGTGCTGGTTCGACCGCTGGTTCGCCGAGCGCCGCGTTTCCGAGGCCAATGCCCACCTCACCGATCCCCGCGACGTTCCAGACTCCGGCGCGACCATCGACCCCGCCGACGTGCGCCTCACCGTCGTCCTCCCAGCCTACAACGAGGCAGCCCGCATCCTACCCACCCTCGAGGAGGCCGTCGCCTACCTCGACGCCAACTTCGGCCGGCCCTCCTCCGACAACAAGCCCCTCCTCAGCCCGACGAACTTGCGCCGCCGTACGAAGAACCCGCCTTCCGAAGCCCTCTCCGGCTACGAGATCATCATTGTCGACGACGGCAGCAAGGACAGTACCGTGGACGTCTGCCTCGACTTCGCCCAGAAGAACAACCTGCACGATGTCCTCCGCGTGGTCAAGCTCGAGCGCAACCGCGGCAAGGGCGGTGCCGTCACTCACGGCTTCCGCCACGCCCGCGGAGAGTACGTGCTCTTCGCCGACGCCGACGGCGCCACCAAGTTCAGCGACCTGGGCCGTCTGATCCAGGGCTGCGAGGAAGTTGTCGACGGTTCCCACCGCGGCGTTGCTATTGGCAGTCGTGCGCATCTGGTCGGCAGCGAGGCTGTTGTAAAGGTAAGCTCCTCCCCCTCGCCTCGGGCGATCGACCATCTGCTGACGAGTCGTGTAGCGCTCTGCACTCCGAAACTTCCTGATGCGCTCCTTCCACCTTGTCCTCATGATCCTCACCCCGCCCGCCACCTCGCGCCTCCGCGACACCCAGTGCGGCTTCAAGCTCTTCACCCGCGCCGCCCTCCCGCATATCGTCCCCTACATGCACACCGAGGGCTGGATCTTCGACATTGAGATGCTGCTCCTCGCCGAGTCGGCGCCTCCTTCGCCGGTTCTCGGAGAAGACGGCAGTGTTATTGGCACCAGCCCCGGCATCCGTGTGGCGGAGGTGCCCGTCGACTGGCACGAGGTCCCAGGATCCAAGCTCAGCGTCATCTCGGACAGCATCAAAATGGCTATTGGTCTCGCTGTCCTCAGAGGTAGCTGGATGATGGGCGTCTACCGTCGGAGGTTGACGTAAGCATGCGGTCGTTTCATTCTTTTTCTTCTTTGTTCATCTTGCGCTGAGGCGCCGGGACGAGATACCTGGCACATACACCTCGCATTAAAATAGCAAGTGTAGGTATGCGAAAAACGGTTAGATGCAGCACTGAGGACTGCATGAGCAAATAGAAAGGGCAAATTGCCCCAAATACCCCGTAACGAGTGTCCACCGTTATTTGTATTCCTCTGGGTTACCCCAATTAAGTGAATGAAGTTGTCTAGTAATGTCGCCAATACCACTACGAAGGCGATAGAAAGGACGAGAGCGGGGGGTATTGATGATGACGAGGAGAAAGACAACCACGAGAAGGACAGAATAATTTCGAAAGATCAGATGGCACCTAACAAGACACAGGTGTCATATATTCCAAAAATTCCGACTTCTACAATATTATCCGACCAGTAGTCTCATCGCAAGTTATCAATCCAAGTAAACTCTACGGTCATTTCTGTTATTTGACCTCATAACGATGTGTTCTTCACACCGTAATCATATTTGAACAGATTAATATTAATGTATGGCGCTATACGCCGTTGTCTACGCCCATTGATCCAATGTCGCTCCAAGTGTGTTTGCGGCGTGCGTGTGTTGCATAATATGTACAGCTGATATCCTCCTAACAGAAGATCCGGGAGGGGGGAATAACTCTTTTTGTGTAGTCTTTCTTAAATTCATCACTCGTCCGCCCAACGCCGCGTGTTCATGTCTCAAAACATGTTCTCATGGATGCCGTAAAGCATGCTCTAGTTCAACTCGCGCCACATGACGGGCAAAAACACGACACTCGCCCTCCAGAGGATGAGGATGCCGTCGATGAGCGCGAGCGGCAGCTTGAGGAAACCCAGCGCGCCGCTCATGACCTCGAAAGCGTTGAGCCAGATGGCGAGGAACGCGACGCTGAAGAAGTGGTATGCTAGCCTGGAGGGCTGGTGCATGATGCCACCCATCAGGGCCATGGGTTCCGAGGCGTGGCCGCGCTTGAAGTAGGAGAAGCAACCCATCTGTAGGGCGCGAAGTTGGCGGTCGTTGGCGGCGAAGAGAGCGTAGAGGGCCATTGCGAGGACGTTAATGATGGACGTCAGACTCTTGCGGCGCCAGTGGAACTCCTTCAAAACCTCGTCGAGAGCCTGGGGGTCGGCGAGATTGGGCACGCGCGAGGGTTGGAGGAGATCCGAGAGGATGACGCAGTCGTTGAAGGCGACGGTCATGCCACCACCCGTCAGGGGGTGACGCATGTTCATGGCGTCTCCGAGGAGGAGCATGCCCTTTGCCTTCTGACGCGAAGGGGGAAGATATGAGTTGGGCATGGAGCGGGGGATCTTGCCGTCGGCGAGGGCGGCCTCGAAACAGGGGCGCATCGCCGGCGGTAGTGAGGGTAGGACGCAGTTTGTGATGTAACCACGAACACCGCCGGCAGCAGGTGATGCTTCAGGGATGTTGGCGGGCACGTCGATGAGAGCGCGGGTCTCGTGGGTGCCGATCTGGTAAAGGAGAACGGGGAAGGCTTTGCCGATGACCACATGGCCGTAACCGGGCGAGGGCATGGGGGCGTCGATGAGCTCGAGGGCGTAGAACTTGGACTTGACCACCGGGGCCTGGGGCAGGTACTCCTTGCGGAATTTGGAGGCGTAGCCGTCGGCAATAATGGTCAACTGACCAAAGAAGTAGTCGTCCTTCTTCTCGCCGGTATTGGGGTCAGTCGTCTTGGACCTTACACCGAGGACAGTATCTTGATCGTCGCCGCGGATCGTGGATGTGACTTCGGTCTCGAAAATGGTGATGTTCTCCTGCCTCTGGCAAGCCTTGCGGAGGTTCATAATGAAGCGACCGTGGTGAAAGCTTCTGCCTTCCTTTTGCTTTGCGCTTGCAGCCGCCGCAGGACTCGAGCCGTGGACAATGCGGCCCTGTTCGTCGAAGGAGGGGTAGGGGATGTCGACTCCCTGGCCGTGAAAGCTGACCTTATAGCCGTAGCACGGCACGGCGTCGATGCCCTCAAGGGTGTCAGCCAAACCAAGCTGGCGAAGGGCGACGATGCCGCCAGGCTGCAGCAGCTCGCCGACAATACGGTTGGGCTCCGACATCCATCTCTCGAGCAGAATGACGCTTCTTCCCTGCTGGCCAAGAGCGTAGGCAATGGCGCAACCAAAGACGCCAGCGCCGACCACAACGACATCGGCCTCGTGGTATGTGCTGCGCCGCTCGGCGCGGGCTTCGGCAGCTGCTGTTGGACTCTCAATCATTTCGGTCGGTTGGCGGGTGGTTCGAAGTAGGGTTGTTGCTGTTGAAGCTTCGGTGGGTGTGGAGGTGGTGTTTATCGTCGAGGGAGACGGTGGGTTCTTTTTCTCTTTGGATGACGCTTTGATAGGGGTCCAGGGAGTTGAAAGTCGGAACCGACCTGCTGCGTTGGGAATGCCGAAACGGTTGGGGGAGTTTTGACCTTGAACTACCTAGAGGAAAGGAGAGGTCTGCAGCGAGTAGGAATGGTCGCCACTCGAGGGTCTTAAGAAGTTCGAGGATCGGGGAGATTTGAAAGTGCCCGCCGGTTGGAATTGTCGTTCGTCCGGCCTCGAACGATGGATGGCAGATCAGAAGAAAAAAAAGAAGCGTGATGAGTGGACAATTTCAGGTTCCTGGGGCCCCTGCACCATGGAGCTTGCTGGGGTCTATCGTTGTTGGTAGCAGTGTAACTATAAAAGTGACCTGCCGGCTGAAGGTTGTCTATTTGTCTGGGCTGAAGGTACCTTGACAGCGGGAACCTGTACAATAGGTACAGAGACTACGTTTCTACTGTTGTTCATGAACCACTTGGGAGAACGGGAAACGACCATATGAATCGTGATGTTCTAGTATCGCAACGAGCTTACAGAGGATCCACGAACATTACAGAAGGCGATCTCAACGATAAGTCATGCCATAGCGGCTCCCGCCGTCGTGCACTAGCCAATTGCAAGTGTCCAATTAGTGCCCACACACCGCTTCATTGACGTGTCGAACGACCGTCATGCGCGATGGATTGTTGCTCGGCCCAACCGTCAGGTACTCTCCCCTGGCCGTACCTTTTTTGGCTGCTTATTTGACAGGCGACGTTTGCTGGTCCCCAGATTTGCGTTGCATCTCGAAGCTCTTTCCGGACAGCTTCGACCGGGGCTTGACAAGAGAAAGACTCGAGCAACACCTGAATGAGGTGACGTTTCTAGCACAACGGTTCTGACCAACCAGTAGGCTGTGCCTGAATCATCCCTCAGCTGCATCTCGTCGAGGATCCATTGGGAGACGATCACTCGTTGGAAGGAAGACGTATTCGTACGCAAAAGGGGCGCTGTAGCGCCACTTTCTGCGTCACTAACCAATCACGACTCTTTTTCCAGATTTTCAAAAGTTGCACCACCGATCTTTCAGCTCGTCGAGGCACTCCTTCTCACTCAATTGACATCTTCCAGCATGTGAAAGTCTCTTTCCAATCACTCATGGTTCATATCAGCTTGGACACTGTCAGCCATGACTCCGCAATCACTCAGTATTCAACCATCATCAGCATCAGACCATGTGCTACGGCCCTGAACAGCAGGATACGAAGCTAGCCAACGTCACAGGCGCACCTGGGCCCGGGCATGGAAGCAGCCAACATGCATCCTGCCTTGACTAATTGCAGGATATACTTTGTTTGCCCCAACCGTGCGTCCGATGAACCGCCAAGAGCTTCATGTCCAGATGGCTGCCAGACGAGCGGGATTCGTAGAGGCATGATGCTTACACGCGGTACGGCGACTTCTCAGTCTCGGCACGGCAAATCTATTTATTGCTTCTGATGTTTGAGGAATTGCTGGGACCATCTGTCGTATCCCTCTAGCATATGGGGCGTAATGCCCTTGGGAACGGACTGAATCGCTGCAACGATGTCCTGCATACACACTTGCACCTGGGCGGCCGCCTCGTCGGCCCCGATCTCGAGCGCCTTTTTAAGCGCCGGCTTCGTCGCCACGTTGACGATTTGCTTAATCTCGGCGCCCGAGAAGCCTTCCGACAGTCGAGACAGCTCCGTGAGATCCACGTCTTCCGCCGTAGGCAGCTTGCGAAGATAAAGCTTGAAGACGGCCTCGCGACCGGCATCGTCCGGCGGGCCGACGTACACTATGCGGTCGAAGCGACCAGGACGCAGGAGCGCCGGATCCATGGCCTCTGGCCGGTTCGTGGCTGCCAGAATAAGCACGCCCGACAGCGCCTCGAAGCCGTCCATCTCGGTGAGGAGCGTGGTAAGCATGTTGACAGAGCCCTGGCTCTTGGCGCCGCTGCCTGTTCTTTGCCCGCCGATGGAGTCGATCTCGTCGAAGAAGATGATACTTGGGCTTGCGGCGCGGGCGCGCTCGAAGAGCTGACGGACTGCGCGTTCCGATTCACCCACGTACATGTTTAGAAGCTCAGCGCCCTTGACGGCGAAGAAGTTGAAGCCGGATTCGGTAGCCATGGCCTGTGCCGAGAGCGTCTTGGAGCAGCCCGGCGGTCCATACAAGAGGAGACCCTTGGGCGGCGTCAGGATCAGTTTCTGAACGGACGGGTTGCTTGTGGTAGTGAGGGTGATCATGTCGCGCAGGGCCTCCTTGAGGTTTTCTTGTCCACCCACGTCCTGCCAGTGAATCGTCGGTGGCTTCAAATTGACGTCGTGCATGGCAGTCGGCTTCGTGCACCGCAGCGCTTGCTCCAAATCCTCTCTTGTCAGCTGCGGCTTTTCCATCGTTTCTTCGTCGAAACCGTTTCCATCTGGGTCCAGGCGCTCTGCCGACAGTCGCTTCGCGTTGCCGATGAGTCTGCAAAGATCATTCGCGTTGTATGCGTGCGTCTGTTGTGACAGTCTGCCCAGCATGGCGTCCTTGACCTCCGCCTGGACAGGAATATCAAGCGCATGTAGGATCTCCAGTCGTCCATCGGCGTTGGGTATCGAAAGTGGGATGTTAAGCTCGAGCCTGGTGGTCTTCTGCAGCTCAGGGGGGACGTCGGTCATGTAGTCCAAGCAGGTAGCTACGACCACGACCTTCGGCAGTGCGTTGTTGTTGAAAGCCTCCTCGGCGAGTTGGTCAAGCTGTTGGCCCAACCTGTGAATGATCGCAGTAGAATTGGCCCTGTCCTTACCGATCAATGCCTGAAGACCATCTATGAGGATGATACTAGGTTGTTGAGACCGGGCTTGCTTGAAGACCTCTTCGACGGTCGAGGACTTGTCGTTCTCTTCAATCTTGAAAATTCTGCCCCATCCAGTGGCCGCGATGCGGTTGAGGATGTAGGACTTGCCGGTGCCCCTTCCGCCGTGAATGACAATGCCGCATGAATCGTGCTGGCCCTGGTAGAAGAATTTGGCGTTGAAGCCGCGCAGGAAGCTTCTGAGCTTCTTCTCCTCGGCACGCAGCCCAGGAATGCCCTTCACGTCGAGCTTGGTGACTTCTCTAACCTCTTGGACGGGCTGCTCTTCCTCTTCACCGTAAACGATCCTCGGCACTGATGAGGCAGTGAACTTGGCAACGTTGTCCGTTTGGCCATCGACTGAAGTAATCTTGAATATTTGCTTGGCTCCCGGTGCTACGCACTCGAACTTCATACCAGGAAAGACGTGTTCAGCTCGTCCTGGTGAATATTAGCATACTAAACGCAACTTGGATTTGAGGCTTGTGACTGACCCAAGTAAAATCTGATAACACCGATCCATGCGCCCTCCCACGCAACGATCTCGGCTTTATCCTTATCCGTCGTTGTTACAGGAAGAATACTCACGGACTGTGCATCAGGGACAGCCGTCTTCTCATGCATCGTTATTGTGAGCTGGTCGCCGAGTTCGAATTCGCACGCATCGCGGTAAGCCTCACTCATGAGGATGATGTTGGGACTGATGTTCTTATCCGACAGCGTCCAGAGCGCAGCCTCTCGAACGGTTGTCGACTTGTCCTCGTTGACCCTCGTCACGATGCATCGTCTCCCATTATCGACGCTCGCCGTAAGCTGGATGAGGGCGTCTCGATTGACGTAGATCCGAGAGGCTCCCTTCAGCGTCGACTTTTCGAGGGTTTTATCAAAAGGCGCCAAAGGGCGAACCTTTCCCTCGATAGACTTGGCCATCGTCTCTGCCGTCGCTGGCGGCGTTCTTCAGCGTCGGCGGTTTGTTCTGCGAAGTATGAGACTGAATAAGTAGGCACTCTTGAATGTGTGCGAATTGGGAAATACTGCGACGCCGAGTGGGTGGGGCACCAGATTTTGCGACTTCCTGGGATCTTGCGACCTCCTCGGGAAATAGAACGCCTCCATTTGCTGCATGCCTTCCTACGTCTTTCAGGAAACTGGACTTCATATCATTCAGGCCTTCTTATGATTCTTCAAGTTCAAAATTTTCATCCATCTTGTCACAGTAGATATGGCCACAGCTTTGTCCTGTTTTTCAGCGTGGAAACCTTCTTCGCCCGGCAAGGTAACTGAATATTTACACGCTTGACAGGCTCGTTAAATACGTGACAATCAAAGATACAATAATGATCTGATATGACTTCCAGTTGATCATCGCTTCTGGTGGAAAGGTGTAATGGCATTTGCGTCACTCACAATGTGAGAAGGCCATGTAGCAGTGACTTAGACGAGGACTCAACGCAAAAGCATGAGAGATGCGGACGAATGAGAAAACGGTTCACTTGAAAGGAATAATCTCTTACCTGTGGTTGATTATCTGAATTATGACTCCCTAACAGCCTCTTCAGAGTTTTCCCAACGCCTCCCTTCGATGACGCCGAAACGAAATTAGTACTGAGTCTCACTTGTGTAAGTGTTAGTGGAATATGAAGACATTTTTTCCTCAGAAAAAAAATCCGAGTCGAGCCCCACACTTGGCTGTGAAAGAGGTACATGCACAGAAGTATCGCCCGCAGCGCCATGTAACATCGAAGCCAAAGAGCTTCAAACTTCGAGCTTGCCAACCAACAACCGCCAGCGGCCACAGAATCGAACACCTGCGCCGGCGGCCAGTTACCAGGTCCCGTTCACACCCATGCGATAGGCCGGCCTCCGAGGGCTGAGCAGCTCGACCCGAAGAGTTGCACGTATGAACACGCCCGCGGCCCGACGACAGCTTCCGCGGCTACTCCAGGCGCCGCCGCCGCCGTTGCCGTCCCCGTCTCCGCGATGGCGTAGGTCGAACAGTCACCGGGCGGTCTGGACCGGCTCCCGGCCCCTCGTCGAAGACCCGAACGAGAAGAAGACGAAGCAGAACGGGGAAACCCAGCAACCGTCCATCTTCGAAGAGATCTTTCCGGACGAAGATCTCTCCACGTTGCCCTACCGAAGGGACCAGAAACAGCAGCGCGATGACCGAGACCCCTCCTCCTCCTCGTCCTCCTCCTCTAAAGTCCGCATCGTTACATCAACCCACGTCGACAAGTCCGAGATGACGGAGTGGAACGCCATGAGGAATGCCGTCAAGACCGCTAGGCTCGTCGACTACCGGAGGAAAAAGCGAGAGGCGACTTCCACCGTCGCCAACATGCTAGGGCCGAAGCAAGAGCTTGAGCCATGGGGGCCTGTGGGATCCGGTATTCCTACACTCGGTTCGAAGCCTGAGGAAGCTGGCAGCGCAAGCAGCGGGACCGTTGCGAAGACCAAAGAAGCGCCATCGTTGTCCGACGAGCTGTTCAAAAGCGACGACCCTCCTAAGACGAGGACGCCGGCTGTGGAAGACAGACACGTCGACCACGGCGACTTGCAAGCCTGGATCGACTCCCTCCCCCAAGAAGAAGGCCGCGGGCCATCACCGGAAGGCAGGGAGAGGCCGGCGATGCTCATTCTGTCCAACGCGAGCACCAACCTCAGCGAGAGCGACTTCTACCGCGTAGGACCCCAGGGACAACATCTCGACGGCTGGGGAGCCTCGATAAGCAAAGGTACACCTTTCCTCGCGCCCGCCTACTCCCACCATCTTCCCACCCGCTAACAGAATCACCGGTAGTAATGCAAGCCTATGATTACAACACGCTCCAGCCCCTGGGCCGATACTTCATTCTCTTCGATTCCCACGCCGCCGCGGCATCCTACCAAATCGAAGCACAGCGCCGCTACAACCTCGCCCGCCACGCCCTACAATCCCCCGCCGCTCCGCTGGCCGTCAACTCCGAGTCCGTCGCCGCCGCCGACGCCTTCACCCTCGCGCCTCTGTCCAAGGCGCCCCTAAGCCTGCATCTCTACAAGCTCAACAAGGCCAACGAAGCCCGCCTCGAGACCTTCAGCATCCAGGGCCTCTTGAGTATAACCCCGGACCCGCCCCCTCGCGCCTGTTCCCAGGTAATTCTTTCACTCGAGGGCGGCACGCTAGACCAGCGCTCGTTGTCGCAGTTGGTCAAGCGTGACGCGCGCGACAGGGGCCTGGGCTGGCCGGTGCAGCACATGCGCCCCTACTTCCCTCCCAAGGTGTACCGCCGAGGCCTGGCTGATGGTTCGGAGGCGCAAGAGTACGAGTGGGACGAGGACACGGCGCCAAAGATAATCGATCCGGAGAAGGAGGCCAGGAGGCCGATGGACGTGACGGCGCGGTCGGCCTTGTTTGTGCTGTCATTTCCGGACGCCCATGAAGCGCGGAGGTTTACCCGGGCGTGGCATAGAAAAGAGCTTGCGAGGCCACGGGGCCACAGCTTGATTGTGAACGCACACTTCGTATGGTGAACGGATACCTATCTGTACATACTTGTAACAACATCGAATACCCGACATATACGTGTAAACCATCTCGGCATTTCACTCAGGATAGGCAAGGGCCAAGGCGTGAAAAAAGGATGTATTAGAAAAACCCAAAATAGAAAACCGAAACTCCAGACCAGATATTTGCTCTCTATGGATGTGAAAGGCGTTGTCGGCGACCGGAAAAAACGATGTGACAAAAACCACACGGCAATCTCTCCCCGGTGTTTGAAAGAAAGGCAGTAAGGTAGGTTAAGTGTGACGCCGTTTTGCACTCTTCCAGCCTCGAGTCTGCCCCGACGGCCGGTCCCACCGCAGACACCCGTCTTTTATGCTCTCCGGAGCAACCAAGCAAGGGCTTGCACCTTGACATTCCCCCGCCCTTCCAAAGCTTCCTCTCACCTGTGACTCTCGGTCATCATCAAGTCCCTCAAGGCCGTTGCAACAATCAATGCCGGGTTCCCTCTCTCGCATGTCTCCCATGTCCCGTGACTGCACCCGCCCACGGGTTACACCGGCGGCAGCAGCGCGGAACCGACCAAAAACATCAAAATCTTGCTTCAGAAAAACACACGACTCAAGCGCCCATCTAACAGCACTTTCCGCCGGCACCGCCCTGCTCGCCGACATTGACACCCGAGGCAGCAGGCTGCTCGTTCTTCTGGTTGTCGATCAGGCGCTTCTTGATGTCGGCGGCGAGCGAGTAGAAGGCCTTGTCGATGTTGATGTTGCTCTTCGCCGAGACCTCGAGGAAGGGGATGCCAAGCTCGTCGGCGAGCTGCTGGCCTCTCTCGGTAGAGACGACGCGCTTCTCCTCCCAATCACACTTGTTGCCGATGAGGATCTTGTTGACGCCTTCAGTGGCGTGTTGCTCGACGTTTGCGAACCAGGTGCGGATGTCTATAAGGGGTCCTGCATTAGCTTTCACATGCCCACCAAGGTGTGCCCACAAGCTCATGTGGAGATGTATGCGGTGGACGTGATCGCACCGCCGAGTTGCGGTGTAGAGTGCCGGTGGCAAGGGAGGGTCGAACATACTGTTAAAAGACCGCTCGTCGGTAACGTCGTAGACGAGGAGGATGCCCATGGCGCCGCGGTAGTAGGCGGTGGTGATGGTGCGGAAGCGCTCCTGGCCGGCGGTATCCCAGATCTGGAGCTTGACGCGCTTGCCGTCCAACTCGATGGTACGGATCTTGAAGTCGATGCCGATGGTCGTGATGAAGGACGGCGTGAACGAGTCCTCGCTGAAGCGCAACAGACAGCAGGACTTGCCTACGCCCGAGTCGCCGATCAGCAGCAGCTTGATCTGGCGTGCTTGTCAGCCACATGTGAACAGAATGTCATGATTGCCCTCCTTCGCTTCCTCGGTGAAGCCGGAGACGAGATCTCGGGATGTTTGGGGAGAAGGCGGAAGGTGCAAAATAACATCGGAGGAAGGGCGGACGATGTGAGGAGGGACGTGGCATCCGACACGTACAAGGAAGTCGTAGTTGCGGTTACTCGACATTTTGGCGGCGGGTGTCAGGGACTGACTGAACCGAGGGGGCCGATTTGAGGGGGGGAGAGACTGGCTTCTTCTCCGGCGACGAAGGCGGGTTGACGGATCGTGTCTGGGGGCGTGTGCGATGAGGCTGTCGCAATGTGTCGTCGGATCGGGAAAACAGGAAATCGATTGGGAAGAGGTAGGAAATCGGCGGTTGTCTGTCGTGTCGTAGTAGTGTAAGGTAAGGTAATGTAGGTACGAGGCGAGGCACTGTACTGTCCACTCACTGTGAGGACGGGAGGCAGTGGAGGTACGTAGTGTCGAATCGCTAGGCTTGTCTTCGGGGAGAGTGGCGCCTGTCGTCTGGGGTAAGACACTGGGTCCGGCCTCTTGCTTGGCCGACCCGACTCGACTGGATGGAACTGACGGTGCCCTCCACTGCTTGGTGACGGATGGCAGTGGCTGTTGCCGACCGCATACCTCAAAAAAAGACCTCGATGCGTTGGCCTTGCGCTGTTGTGTCACTGGCCAGCCGGTGGCATCTGCTGAGGTGGTGTTCCAGTGCCAGGTAAGCCAAGCAACGAACGTCGGATCAGCGTTAGATGCCAGCTGAAAGGTTAAAAGAAGCAAAACTCGTTGGTCAATCAAAGCGTCTTGCTGCAGAAATGCAATCAACTGTCCAGAGTCGGGAAAAAGCACACTTCTTCATGCATGAAGCTGGCCATTCAGCGCCCGGGAATCGAGCGAGCAACTTGCAGTATCTCTATTGACTCGAAGAACATCCTCTGCCACCCGCGTGTCTCGTCTCCCTCCCGGCCATCCTCAATAGGCCTCACCAACTGCCCTACGTAGGTACGAAGAGGCAACTTCCCTGCTGATGCGTTGTCCGCCCCGTCGCTTCGCCGGTGAGTGCTCGGTTTCCCGCCTCCCCTAGACTCGCAGAGGAGGTTCAAAACCGATGCAAAGTCACACCAACGTCATCGCACTGTCTTCTCTCAGGGTCTAGGTTTCTGGCTGAAGTGATCACGGGTCGCGCTCATGGCTGGTTCGGTGGTCACGAGGCGGAACACACCTACACACCCAACTACTGGGCGGCGTGGCTTCAACGTCACGTTTTCTCGGTTATCTCCCCGTATGCTTCTTCGGACAACGTATGTTCATGCTCAATGATGAAGACAACTTTTGATTAAACCGCCTTCCAAAGACAATGCCGCCTGCTAAGCTCCGGTACCAGTTCGCAATGCTCCCAGACAATTCATGATGCCCCCAGCGAGTGTACAAAATCGACCGGAAGGGCTTATCCGCTGTGCTGTAGTGACCTGAATGCTAAACCCGTAAGACCGTGTATCCATGCGAATCGTTAAAGTTCCTAGGCCTTCGGCCTTTACTGCAGCCATCGGGCATACGCCCAACGAATCCGGTCCAATGCTCTGACCTGCACCTGGATGCCCTTGAGGTTCGCGAGATCGTCGATATCCTCAAGGAACTCCCGCTGTCTGTCGCGAGGCAGCACTCTCTGCATCAGGTTACGCAGTACGTGCACCTCGCACAAAAGCAGACCATGATCCTTGTAGGACAGCAGGTTATTCTGAGATGGCGTCGCCTCCGAGAAGATGCGATCGATGTTGCGAAGCACCCTGATGCTTCTACCAGCCTCGCGGGTGTTTCGCGCTCCTCTGCGGGAGCCAAAGACGCCGCGGAAGTATTGCACAATACCGATCGACACGAGTACGCCGGGAGTCAGTCCAACAAAACCAAAGACAAGCTCCTGGCTCTTCAGCAAGGCGTCAATACCGCTGATGGCCACTTCCAGGTCAACCTTGGTCTTCTGAACCTGAATCAGAAGAGATCGAACGAGGTCGCCCTTGACAGCGCCAACGAACGGCTTTCTGAGGTCTCTTTCGTACGCCTTGAGAACCGGAGTAACATCCCCCTCGCTGACCTTCATTCTGATGTCGGCGATTTGGGCATCTGTCAGCGACGTGCCATCTCCCGCAAAATGGGGCTTGTCCAGAGCAAAGTCCACAACCATGCGTTCCAGGCTCTCGCGGTCGGCCTTCAGGCTGTCCCGGCTCATGATGGCGATCTCGCTATTCGAATCGTGTCTGATAGTCCCGACAATCTTTCGCGTCGGCTCAATGACCCAGTTAAACCAGAAGTCCCGGACCGTGACTCCAATATCCCGAATCCAGCTGATGATCTCGGCGCGTCGATTGGAAAGAACGCGGAGGATCGTCGTTGACGACAGCAGAAGTGCCGTGGCCGGCAGCCAGTACCGAATTAGTCTCGAAGGGCGTCCATTTTCGCGAACAAGCGTCTGCGTAGATACGACGTGGCTGGGAAGTCCGGAATCCAAAATGTTCAAAAGGCGTCTCGCGAGGACGGCGGGCTTCTCCAAAGCGTTCGCATCCTCGATGTGAATCGAAAGTTCGGGGTCCTCCTCAACGCCGGCGAATACCTTGTCCTCGAACTCGGCAACACCAGACTCGAGGGAGAGAACGTCCTTGAGAACCATGTCCATGAGAGCTACGCTTCGTTCCACCACGCCTTTCCAGTCGTGGCTGTTGACTCCAGCCTCGCTCTTGTCATCGTCGTCATCCACACCAAAAGTCAGACCCTCGTCAACAAGAACTCCCAAACCGCTGGCCGTCATTTCCCGTAAACGTTTAAGATGGGCGAGCTTCCGCCTGGCCTCACCTCGGCTGAGAGCAACGGGCGAAAGAACTCGGCGCTGGAGAGTTGTGATCGAAGAATCCCGAATACTGTCTCGGACGATGCCGTAGAATTGCCCCCACTGCTGGGACAGTCCAGTCCGTGTAGACTCCACAAACTCCCCAGGCGCTTGACTTAGATGTTGAAACCGATGCTTGCTTTCGTGATATACGTCCTTGGTCAAGGCCCACAGGCGCAAAGGGGACGTCTGGACAGTGTAAAGACTGCTGTAAGTATAAGAACTCAGGACCTCGTCCCAGTACCAAATATCATCGCTCAGGGGGATGATTTGGTCCAAGAGAGTGTTGAGGATGACTCCGTACGTCTGGACGGTAGCTTTGCTCACAAGCAGCCACTCGATTTCCGACTGGTAGTGATTTCGACCTTCTCCCTCGTTCACCTCTGCCTGGAAGTCCCACTCGGCGAGCTTTGACTGATGCAGAAGGTTGAGGATCTTCTGCGAGGGCAGCAGAGAGAGCGAAGACGAGGTGGTTGACAGGGCCCTCACGATGCGGAGTAGCTCGTCAACCCTCGGCGACGAGAGGGCGTCAGCGGAGGTCGAATTGAAGATGCCATGCTCCTCAGCAGCAAGTTCGTCGTTGTCTTGGGAGATGCTCAGACCCAAGGGAATCCGATCAAGCTGTGCGTCTAAGCGACGAACTTGGCTGCTTCATGTTAGGCCAATGTTTATTTTCTTTGGGATGAGGGGCAAGGAAAGGGAAGGGAAGGGAAGAGAAAGGTGGGACGGGATACTGACTCGGCCACAACAGACATTATTGCTTCTCATTCAGAGAGCACTCCTCCGCCACATTCATGAGTTGATCGTCAACCGATCTGGGAAGTGAGGTTTGCAGTCGCAGTCGCGTGAGTTTGATTCTCGGATGATCGAGTGGGAGTTTAGGTCAGACGTCATGTCGTAGGTAAGCGACTGCCCAGGGCAACACTTGGGCGAGGGTCTGGGCTGGAAAGATGGAATGACGGTGTGGGTGCCCCTCCTTAGTAAGCCGAGTGCGCTGGCGCCACTGACGAAGCCAGATCAATAAAGCGTAGCGCAGCTGTAGCATCCAATGAGAAGGAACGAGGAAAAGGCACGGTTGCGAATGCACCATCACCAGTGAGTGACATGGCTCAAGAGTTGAAGATGATAACCTCAGACTGATGATGCCACGACATTGAATTTTCTGCCCAGTTTCTGACAGACAAGGTTCTGGGAGTCGGTTCATTCGATGCTTGATTGAACCTTGAGCAGCTGAGAAGCTAAGTCAAAAGCACCATACATACATCCTGGGCACAGCCGTGTGGGCTTCGAGATCTCTCATGAACATAGCGCCGCAGAGATGGCCCAAAACATGGGAAATGGCGACGGCGATATCGACAAAACTGGACGGATCTTGCCACCCAAGGCTGTAATGGTCGAGGCAAGTCTTCATCCCAGGCTCCGGGACCACCGCAACGGAACAGGCTCAAGCCGAACACGCCATTTCGACAAATCACCCATGTCGGCGTCAAGAACTTCCACGCAGATGGGCAGCCGTAGCAGTGGATACGTCGTGCTTCTGACAGGTGCGCGGAGGCGGCGCGGCGGAGGTCAGATGGATCTCAATCGGCAATCTGGTGTGGTAGATGAAGCTTGGGGAATGGCAGCGAGATGGCTTCTGAGGCTCTTTTAGCGCCAGTCCGGGCCATTGGTGACAGTGGCCGTGACAGTGACAGACAAAAAGACGGATTCGTCGCGTGTTCAAGGCCAGGACGTGCGACAGCAACATTCCCCCTCCATATTCGTATTCGGGTTGAAAGACGCGGTACGTACCTCCTGCTAGGCACCTCACTCCGTACTAACATCCTGCTTCCATGGCTCACCTAACCCAACACCAATAGAAAGTGCTTCTAGCACGTATCGTCTACGCAAACTGGGAGAGGCGTAGCAACGAATTATCGAGGTGCAAGGTCACCACGTCAGGACTCTGGATTGAGAAAAACCATGCCCCTGCACACCGATAAGATAGGGCTAATCGGTCTCCTCCAAATGCCCGCGATGCGGTGGACACCAACACCGTTATTCTGCCTGGTCCCCTCCCCCTTTTCTGTCCGCTGCCGCCTTCCTGGCCGTCGAAATGTTGTCCATCGTCTTTGGGCACTCGTGTCTGTATCACAATTGAGTGCTGACTGACCCCCATGATAGACCAGAGCTGCGACTTTAGCGTTCCATAGCTTCGCCAGACAGCCGCCACTGGCAGCAACGTTCATCCAGAAACATGGATGACACTGAACAAAAAAAGGAGCTCTGTCCCATATTGGATGCCCCGTGCACGCTTCGGTGTTTGCGGCAGTGACTTCCAGCTGTGATTTGGACTTTTTCAGCGTGTTCCTCCCCTCCACCCCACTGATTAGCACACCTTTTGCCTCCAGACACTCGTGGTAGCTCGCACACCGCCCGACCCAGTCGCCAGGGCACGCCGGCCTCTGACTGGCCGGGTCCGCCACGGAAGACGGAAGGACCCACAGACGCATGGGCTCATGTTCAGGCGCAGCACCCCATTGGCTCCCCGTACAGAAACCCATCAAGAGATGTGCAGGGGCGTTTTCATAGCAAGGAGCACAAACCGAGCTAAGGCATGTATTTTTCTGCTGCTTGCCATTTCCTTTCCCCGTCAACCGAAATGATCCATGGATAAAACCTCAACAAGACCCGGTCCTAGACCCTTTAACCTTCGTCTTCGCCGCTCGCTGTCTGCCTTTTTTCCCCATCGATTCGGCGCATCATCGAAGGGTGACCGCTTTCTTCCGTCCTTCCTTCCTTCCTAGGAGACGTTTCCAAAGTCTTCTTCCTTTTCAGTATCCCATCCTAATAACTCTTCTGCGCATTCTGAAGCAAAAGTCGCGAATCAGCGCTTCTTGCCATCATGGCCGCTTTTGTGTGAGTATCCCCTGCTACTTCGACCTCTTCGACGCCCCTATTCTGGATGACATATCGCGACTTCAGCTCGCTAACATGTGCTTCTCATCTAGCAACTCGACCGTTATCAACACGGCCTTCAACCACACCCAGCCCTACTTCAGCGTCTTCGAAGAGGTCTCCAAGTACAATGTCCAGCTTAACTACGCCGAGCGCCTCTGGACAGTATGTCACCCCAATCCTCCGATATAAATACCCGACGCGACTAACAACCCCTTCTCAGGCTTGGTATCTCTGGATGCAGAATGACATTCTCGCCACCGGTATCATGAGCTTCGTCATGCACGAGACCGTCTACTTCGGTCGCAGTCTGCCCTTCATCATCTTCGACCTCATCCCCTGGTTCCACAAGTACAAGATCCAACCCGTAAGCCTCCGCCTCACTACACGCAGCATACACATATCTAACACGGTACGCAGCAAAAAATGCCGACACTCAAGGAGCAATGGGACTGTGCCATGGTCGTCCTCATCAGCCATTTCACCGTCGAGTTGCCTCAGATCTGGCTCTTCCACCCCCTAGCCACCTGGTGCGGTATGGAGTACGGCGTCCCCTTCCCGCCTCTCTGGAAGATGGCCATGCAAATCTCCATCTTCTTCGTCATGGAGGATACCTGGCACTACTGGTTCCACCGGGCTCTGCACTACGGCCCGCTCTACAAGGCTATCCACAAGCTTCACCACTACTACTCCGCTCCTTTCGGCCTCGCTGCTGAGTATGCCTCGCCCATTGAGGTCATGCTGCTGGGTATTGGTATTGTTGGCTCGCCCATCTTCTGGGTGACCCTGACTGGCGACCTCCACCTCCTGACCATGTACGCCTGGATCGTCCTCCGTCTGTTCCAGGCTATCGACGCCCACAGCGGCTACGACTTCCCCTGGAGCTTGCGCCACTTCCTGCCCTTCTGGGCCGGTGCCGACCACCACGACCTCCACCACGAGAAGTTCATCGGCAACTACGCCTCCTCTTTCCGCTGGTGGGACTACTGCCTTGACACCGAAGCCGGCCTCGAAGCCCACAAGAAGCGCCGCGAGCGCAAGCTCGCTGCCATCAAGGCTCAGAAGGCCCAGTAAATGTTTGAGCAGGGTTGCGAAGTTACAAAGCCTTGTACAAGAGACGGTCCGGACGACAGGGCAGAAAAACGCCTACGAAGACGACGGACGACTCTTTGGATACCTGAAGGGTATCCTTGATACGAATTATAGACGCGGCAAACGGTACCGCAAGGAAGCGAATGACACACAAAGTCACGTTAATCATCATCATTGGAGCGGCGTTCGAAGAGGGAACTGATGGGTGTGCCATATGCTGATGCCAAATTCTGACGTACATATTGGGAAGGCCGCCCTGAAAAAATCGGCATTGTAGTAAAGTACTTAATTAGAGCACAACACTCGTTCCTACTTTCAATCTGAGGAGACAAAGACGCCATATATGATACAGATAGTGTACACAGCCACTCGTCCGAAGCAGTGCCGCGAATCTATGAGGCGACGAGCTGATGTCCTTCAGTTCTTCGACTTCGGCGCGCAGCAGTCCCCGGCCGTGCCGGCTGCCTTGTCGGCCAAGCCCCGGATGCCGCAACTAGTGGCCTCTTCCGTAGCGGCGGGCGGCGCCTCCACCTCGCCAAAGTCCTTGGCCAGGGCGTCGCATATCATCGCGAGCTTCAGGTCCTTGACAGAGAGTCCTTTGGGGCTATGCGTCGTCCAGCGGATGAAGGTCGTGTTGTACACCTGGCGAGTCTTGGTCAGTACCACGGGCAGGGGCAGACAGTCTATCCCGAGACGTACATTGGACCACTCCGGGTGGTGATTGTGGGTTTTACACTGCAGGCTCACGGCCGTCATGAAGTCCTGTACCACAGACATTCAATCCGTCAGCTGAATTCAGAGAGCCACAGAAGCCACCGGTGAAGGCGAATGGTCTCTTAAGACATGAGTATCGGGGAATGAGACTCGACGCACCCACGTCTTTGCAAAGTTCTTGAACTTGAAGCTGCGCTCGACGGCCTCGCCCTCGTTGACGAGCGCCCAGCGGCCCTGACCCAGGAGCGTCTCCAGCGTCGAGTTCATCGCCTCGTCTGAGCCCTGGCTGAAGCGGGCTTGCTGCTGCTGGGGGGCGGTTGTCGTGGACATGTTGCGGGGTCGCAGCGGGATCGAAGACGAAACTTTGAAGAATTGAGATGCTGCTGCGGGGATGGTTCGCGAGGGTGCTGCTGCGAGATTGCGCAGAAAGACGGGGGCGGGGATCATTGCCGGGCGTGTAGGGTGACGTTGAAGTGAGCGGCCGGTGGACGAGGAGCGGTGATGTAAGTCCTCGTTCTCTTTTTTCCCTGGAGGTGTGGTTCAGTTGCGGTTTGGTGATGTTAGGGGGGTACCCCTGTCCCATTCATCGAGCTCAGGTGGGGAAATGGGATTCGATGTTGTTGGATAACAACTCTCATCGTCGGCACCTTTCCTCGTCTTCAGTAGATCAAACAAAGGTGTAGCTGAAATTCCGAGGCTCTCAATATCGGATATTTAATCGGTTCGAATATGACATTTCAATCTGACAAGTCGACTCAGTTGGTCGTCTTCAAAGGCTGGCTAGATCTCTGGGTGGAAGCTTGAGAGCTATGACTTTCAACGGTTCGGTCCGGGGAGCTTGACCTTGGACAGATCACGTCTTTATTTTATTGAACTTTCTTTTCTGCCGTCGAGGGGTTCCTTGATACGACTCGACGTGAGTCTTGGAGATCATCCCGTCGGCAAATGACCCAAGCGCCCTCTGAACCGCTCACCATGTTGATGGATCATCGACGTCAACTCGGTGCTTCACGGCCGACTTCCCAAAAGCATGTAAGCTGGCGGAGAAAACAGCAACATTTCCTCGGTGGGCTGCCGTCTTATTACGGAAGGTGAGTTTCGACAAACGAGCTGCGGCATGCACACCAATCAAACACACACACATGAAGAGCAGGAATCCTTCTCTCACGGCTATGCGGGTGGGTGAGACGCGGGATAGCCAGTAATACCCCGCGCATCCAGCTTTCGATAGTAGATACCGACCTGTCGATCCCTGGTCGTACGGAATATAATCTCCTCAGAACGCCCCCTGGAATAGATTTGCGTTCATCCCATTTACTGCTGCACTTCAGTCCGATTTGACGATTGCCGACTTACCGTACATTTTGAGTTGGCAAGAACCTAGGCTTGCAGCTCAGCGGGCCGATTGGACAAGATACAACACCATGCGTGTGCCTCATCGGGCATTGCCAGTAGAGGCAACACCGACAGTGGTAGTTCAACCCCATACATCACAGTCAATCATCGGCCAGCTTGACGAGATGTCGTCAACTCAGACCTCGGAAGAGTCTACAGCAACAGTCATCGTCGCCGACCTCCTCATACCCGGCCGCGGCGATCCGTTTCAAGATGCCGCTGTCGCAATAGAGGATGATAAGATCACCTTCGTCGGCCCAGCCCAGAACCTCCCGGATAAGTACAACACCGTCAAACCGGTCCGCGTCCCGGTCATAATGCCGGGTCTCTGGGACGTGCATACACACTTTCTCGGCTTCGACGTCGCGACCACCTTCGGGGGCGGTTTGTTCAACTTCCTGCCCGGTTCCAACGCCCTCATCGGGGCCGTCACCGTCCAGGACCTCGAGAGGACGCTGAAGGCAGGGTACACCTCCGTCCGTGAGCTCTGCGGATACGCGGGCGACCTGGTACCGGCCATCGAGATGGGGCGTATCGTCGGGCCGAACGTGTACTCTTCTATCGCGGCCATGTCCATCAGCGGCGGGCACGGTGACGAGCACACGTCTCCCATCGACACGGTGATGAACTTCGCCAGGTGCGGCGGGCCCTGTTCCATTGCAGATGGCGCGGATGACTGCACCAAGCAGGTGAGGTTGCTGGTGCGCCGGGGCGCGCGTTGCATCAAGGTCTGCTCGAGCGGCGGGGTGTTGAGTGTGCTGGATGACCCAGAAGATAGGCAGTTCTCGGACGAGGAGCTTAAGGCCATCGTCGACGAGGCTGCGCGCAGCCGTCGTGCTGTTGCTGCCCACGCCATCGGCAAGGCGGGTATTCTGGCCGCGCTGAGGGCCGGGGTCAAGAGTATTGAGCACGGCATGTACCTCGACGAAGAGGTTGCGGACCTCATGCTAGAGAAGGGGGCCATCTTTGTGGCTACCCAGCACATAGTCAACAGCGTCAGCAAGGACACCTCGAAGTTGCCGCCGTACATTGCGCGCAAGATCGAGAAGCTGGTCCAGAGGGCCGCGGACTCGTACTCGCTGGCCATCAAAAAGGGGCTCAAGATAGCGTTGGGGACGGATACTCTCAGCAGCGATCCCTCCAAGGAAATGGCACACGGAAATAATGCCAAAGAGCTGTACTGGGCTGTCAAGAGAGGCATGACGCCTCTGCAGGCTATCGAAGCCGGCACCGCCAATGCTCCTGAGGTGCTCGGCGGGATGGCACCTCTCAGCGGTCAGCTCAAGGTGGGATACGATGCTGATCTGATTGCCGTTGCCGAGAATCCTCTTGACGACGTTACGATTCTGATGAAGCAGGAGAACGTTACCCACGTCTGGAAAGGAGGGAAACTGTTCAAGTCCCCCTGAATGGCTGTCGCCTTGCGTGTGTACCTCGAGTACTCGTCAAGTAAATATGAGCCAGGAGCAATAAAATTACAGCCCCAAGTATGAAGCTTTCCATCAGCCCAGTAAGCGGTGTTCCGCATGACCTCAGTCAGCAATGGTTCGTTGAGGGGCATGCGTCGAGGCGGTCAGTAAGACTCATACCGCCAGATTCCACGACGTGCTTGCTCCGGCTCGATACGAATCGACAGTCTAGTAAATAGCCAACTGTGAGCTGATGTTGCCAGGTTGTTGTCACATCTTGTTCGACTCTCAACACGCTTGACGTTGGGCAGGGTCCTGCCCAGAGCGGGGCACGCTCGTAGTCGCAACGCTGACTGTACACATTGCAGTGATATCGAAATGGCCCTATTGATGCATTAGCTAGCTGTGAAGAATAGGCTTTGGTCTCGTTATCCTTGGCTTGCTATGCCCTAGACAAAAGAAGACGAGGATGCTAAGCGGCTCGAGGTTGAGCAATCCTCCAACGAAGGCCAGGCGGAATCTCGTCCAACACGAGGATCTCGCAGGGCGTCTTCTCCGACTAATGATGGACGCGAGGAAGGGTACTTTTTTTTCGATACGGTCATGTGTTCATGGTCTTTAGTAATAGTGCCAGAGTCGTTGACCGAAGTGATGACATCCATGGATGCATAACAGAGGAGCAAATGTAACTCGTGCTAAAAGATTTCCTCTGGCGACATCTTTATCGGGGCCAAAATGCTATGTAGTACCTGTAGCATTCTTCTATACGCTAAAAATTTGCGGTTGGTATTGAGTTGGTATTGTTTCTGCAAGGTAATGTGAGTCGCATCAGCAATACGGTGGGAGGAGGGGAGGAGGGCGGCGGCAGCGGCAACAGCAACGAGTCTAAGCTGTGGCTAGATCAAGTCATTGATCTTTTCTTGGTGGTACTTGAAGAAACGCACCTTTTTTGGCTGGCGTCAATAAGCTTCTACGGAGGGCGCTCGCCTCCCATTCGTGTTAATGAGCCGTCGAGCCGCCTCTGATGCCGAAGAGCAAGTTTGCACTAGGTTTGACAACGAACGACGACGTCGATGCCAGCAAATGTCCTGTGTGATATGTTTGGTCACCAGCGGTTGACTGGGGAGAAGGGAAAATTCCATATTGACATGAATCCGTCCTTGAACAGATGTAGGTACAGGCAGTGGCAGGAGTAGGCAGGCCTTGGTGGCGGTACCTAGATAGTTCTCCTACCGGTATTTTGCCTCCTTGCCTGCAAGATCCAGTCCTCTGGGCTTGAAATCGGGTGTGGCGTACTCCTTGATCGTGTCCCACTCACTTCTTTAAGTCTGTGGGCTCTTCGGAAGGGCAAGCTTCCCTAGGTGACCACTATGAGATTCTCAGCGAGAAGTCGGAGTTTTCTCGGGTTGCTTGGGAATGAGTGCAGGCTTCTTGTAGCCTATGCTGCGACTGCTTAACATCAGCATACACCCAAAAAAGATTCAAATGTGTCAACATACCTCTATCCTCGACTGAGAACATCGAGAGCCTTTACTGTGTATGATCACGTAATCGAGTCAATAACATCTCATTGGCCACGCATCGATGCCGGGTTCAACTCCGCCTGGGATTGGAACAGACAGGCCAAGCCTGCAGATTGCTTACGTAAGTCCAATACCGGAAGTCCCGGGATTCGTTGTCCGAAGGGCACATTCAGGTCTCGTCAGTGGTGCGGCTTTTTTGAATGCCTCTGATCTCTCGTCGGGTTCTGTCAAGCAGGAGGGGAGGGAAATGAGTGCAGTAGCGTCAGAAACAATCCAAGGGCGATGTGGCTGGCGGTGACCATGCTTCCCAATGAGGAACGTCTCGGTGAGGTTTCGGTAAATTACTTCAAGGCCCCACCTTCCTCTTGTCCAACCTGGAAGTTCTGCACGTAGTGGTCGCCCTGCCTTGGACGTCCAACAACAAATGGAAAGTCAAGGGCACCGGGGTTGTTGTCGGCTCTTTCGATATGTCCGTCGCCTCGCCTTCCGAATTGCGCTTCGGCTTGAATGAGGTGAGGTGGTGGTGTTGGGTTGGCCCCTGTGGATACCCTTTGGATGAGGTAATTTGGCCCGCTTATTTGTTTTCTCTGACAGGCTCGCGTCTTCATTTTGTGCCGTCACTTTTTGTACCGGGCAGCCAAGAAACCCACTGGCGGGACCAACTTCTTGCTGACAAACCATGTCTGCTTCTGCTGACTACCGTATAATCTGAGTATATGCGTTTTCCACCTTCTGCCACCCACACCCAATTTTCACTATTTCACCCCTATCCTAATTCAGCCTAACTAGTAGGCGGTGAAGCCTCCTCTCTATTATTTTGCCCTTTTTAACGAGCACGCCTACACCCCTCCCCTTGCTGGCCCCTTGCTGACCCTCTTATTACGACCAATAGGCGGCAGTGGGCACTGAGGTGGAAAACGCATATACTCAGATTATACGGTATCAATGTCCGACGGTCACGTCCCCGGTGCATGGTACATTCATGTACCCAGGTACCTCGACCTCGAGAGACCTCGGCGACAGACTGAACGTTGCGTTGCGTCTCTGCTTCCCATGACTACTAGTAGAGAAATGGAAATGCGATTGCGAGAAGCCGAGTCGATGAACAGCTCTCTAAACCAATCGAAGCAGCTGATATCACGTGGCCGAGCTGTGCTGCCTGACACGGCAGCTCCTCTGACAGATTAGGGAGCGCCCAAGGCTACACGGCAGCACAGATACGGCGCATGTGGTGATTACCGCAGGACGCCTGCTTTCAGCTAGATGCGCGGCTCAGCGTATCTAGCTGAAGCTTCTCTGAAGCGCATATGTGAACAGGTAGAGAGACACGTGCAACCTAAAGCGCAGTGCCAATCTATAAGTACCTAGCCTGGAACTCGTTCAGGTAAGCACGAGTTGCCTAACGGGAGTCCCAATACCGATCCATTTCCATCACTCGCTGAGGTTGATTAGTAGATATCTGGGAGCTCACAGAGAATCTGGACAGTCTTCCTCAGCAACCTTGAGCTTTCTGATCCTTCCTTGGAGAGACGTTCATTTTTCTATCTACAGCGGAAGGCAGGCAGAAAGCAGAACTGGCTGACCGTTCGCCGCATTAACTTCACCAACTGGAATACAGATCAGATCGCTTGGGTGGTGCATGACATTGCAGAGGGTCGCGAGTTGCCTGACATCAGGTCGACCTGCGTGCGTGCTTGCCCCGTCGGCTCCGGGAAGGGTTTGTCATTGGTCGAGGTACATGCCGCTACCTGTCTGCATCGAAGGCATCGGGTCGGAGCAGCAGACAGAAGTACCGCCCAAAGACCTGGGCAGGCAGGTCCGGGTAGTAGGTACGTATCCGCTACAAGCATGCGCCCTACCGAGATTCTTCCTCGTCTCGTCGCGTCTTTTCCTGGGCTCTCAGTCAATCATTCAATCCTTCACTCCCAGCCATTCAATTTTCCCCAAGCGAGAAGCAGCCTGATACAGAGTACTATGTGACAATATCTCACCTCAATCTCCAACCCCATCCAGCTGTAGAATCCTGGGAGCCGTGCCGTGCTGGTGCAATAAACAGAAATCAGGACAATACGACACACCCAACGCGTCAAATCGCTCGACAAGCCGCCACCCACCATCCCGCCATTCCCACCCCTTCCATTACCTTAAGCTCCCGTCTGGAAGACTCAAAGCTCATAGCTCCTCCCACACCTGGCGGCACCTGGAGCACTGGCAGCAACTCACCTACCTGGTAGGCATCCGTACCCTGCCTCAAGAGGACAAGAAAAAAAAAAAAAAAAGAGGGACGGGTCGAATGTTACATGGTCCTGCGGATCAGAAAAAGGCCCAAGCTACGGATACCTCTCTGCCTTACCTCACCTTGCTCACCTCTCCCACCACTCAAGTCTCAACCAACCTTCACCCTTACCAAAGCACTCGAAAAGGTGGTCTTCCTTGGTTCTTACCTCACCACAACAGGACAAGACGGAGGTACCTTCGGATACTTCTACCCGTACTCTGTACCGCACCACAACACACGTCTACCTTACCTTACGGATACGTTCCCTGCTTCACCTTACGTTACCGCGCCCACCTGCACCTGCACCTGCACCACGGACACGCTCCAGACAACTACCCACACCCTCGTCAGGTTCCCCTCCTCTACGACGCGCTAAGGTCGCAGACGATTACCTAAACATTCGCTGAACTGCCGCATCGGTCGCCCGTCTCATCCAGTCTTGCCGTCCGGGCCCTCTTTATAAGTCCTGTCGGGTGCCTGTAGTAATCAATCCTCCGTCCACTTCATGCTGAGTCAGAACCGGAGCTTGAAGATGCAGAGCGCTTCACCCTCGTCTTCTGCGTCTGCGAATACCACCACTAATACAGGTGAGTAGTGGTCTGCCTTTCTTGTTTTCCCCTTTCTCTGCTCTCCGATTCCCTTCTCCATCTCCCAATCTGCCCATCCCACCATCCGCCGTCTCGCCCGGCCACCTGGCGCCCTCCCAATTCCCGTCAATCCCGTCCGTCACCTCTGTCGCGCGCTCTCACCCACTCCCCGACTCGACCTTAGCTCCCTCTATCGCCTTACCTCATCATCCTTCACTGCTCCATTGTACCCGGTCGAATCTCATGTACGCTGCGTGAGACGGAACTCTTTTTTCACCTTAAACTACGTTGCAATCAGCAATACCCGTTACATCCTGGGACAGTTCGTGCTCTTCCGTTCCGTCTACCTCTACTGGTACTCGGTGATATGTAATCACTACCCCATCCCTCATCAGTGTCACTTCCTTCGAGATTACGGCTCTTTGCCATCTCAGCTTGTCTCCTTCGCCCAGCGCTTGAAGGCCAAGCGCAAGCTAAAGCTACGAAGCTGTACTTGCGACTTCAGCTTACTCGCTTCCTGTCTTCTCCCACCTTCCTCGTCGCCTCACGGCGCATATTCGGGACCTCTACGTCGGGGTCTTTTGATATTCCCTACGTCTGTCACGCGGCAACCCGTCTTGTTATTTCAAGCCCACAACGTCTCCGAATTTTATTAGCTTTATTCCACATTTAGGACGAATTTTGGCTGCGTTTCGAGCTTTCGACACGTCTTGCTGACATGATATGTGCCTTCTACAGACGCCCACTTGCACGCGCAGCTCGAGCTACTTAGCAAGCACACCACGCCCAACTCGTCTGACAACGCGACAGCCCCATCTCGAGGAGCTCGTTCCCAAGCTCCCAAACCCCAGAGCGCCTCGCCTGCTCATGGCTATAGTAACGGCTCGAACTCGCCACCCTCTGACGTCTTGCCGCCGATAGTCAACAACGAAAACACCACCACTACCGACCCCGAAGCGCATATTCACCCCGATCTCCGAGCTCGCAACATCCACGCGCCAGTCGTGAACATGATGCCCGCTGGCCCCGCTCCGCCCCAGCAAACCGCTCCTCCCGCGACTACCGCCGGCCCTTCCACTGCTCCTCCTGCGAATCTCCCCGCCCCGACAGCTATGGCCCTGGACGACGGGGGCGCGGGTAGCAAGGCGAAGCGCGAACTCTCGCAATCGAAGCGCGCAGCGCAAAATCGAGCTGCTCAGGTACGATAAACCCCGATCGCACATGGTTTGCGCTGGATCAATGGGCGTGTGACTGCGTGGTGCGGGTTACAAAAGCTGTTGCGCTGCTTACGGCGGCGCGTCGACTCTTCGCTGGGCCAGCATGCCGTCTGACTGCGATCCTGTCGATGTAACCCCATCTGACGCGCCTGCCCATCGACCTGCACGTCAATTGAGGGAAACTGTCAAGCTAATGTGTTGGCCTACAGAGAGCTTTCCGTCAGCGAAAGGAGCACTATATTAAGAAGCTGGAGCAACAGGTTCGGGACTACATGGAAATGGAACAGAGCTACAAGACGATGCAATCAGAAAACTACGCCCTCCGCGAATATGTCATCCATCTGCAGTCACGACTTCTGGACGCCCAGGGCGAGATCCCCCAGCCCCCTCCCAACGTCAACCTCGCCAACCCTCCCATGCAACCCCCTCCGCCCCCTGCGAGCGCCCCCGAGGCTGCGCCGCCTAACCCAGCTGCCGGCACGCCCCTCGAGGCCGTCGCGCAGGCCGTCGCAGGCCTTGCCGCGCAGGAGCAGCTCGCTGGCAGACAGCAGTTTTCTCCAGAGCAGGGCAAAGAAGAGGCGCGTCGCGAGGGCGAGGAGATTGATGGCCAACTCCAGCCGGACGGAATTGCTGCCGCGCCGACTGCCTCAATGTGATGCGCTCGAGTAATCTGCGCATCACATGTCATCAATCTGCATGGTTTTCAAGTCGCAGGCGTTGTGGTACAATGGTTTGTCAAGATATTACCAAGGGAAACAGGCGTTACCGGCATGACTTTCGTTCTTTGTTAATTTCTAGCTACCCGCCTCTCCGAGGTAGCTTCTGCTGTGCCTCGTGGCCTCAGCTCTTCATCAAAAGAGACGACGTTGAGTATGATATCGAGGGAGTGTTGTACGGGCTTTGGAGGTGTGTGCATTTCGAGGGGAGAAGACGTGTTTTGTCGGGACGGGGAGCTCATGCCATTTTAGCAGACTCTGACAGACATACAACACTATGCACTCATACTGAGATTCTCACTGTGAACTTTTCTCCCTGTTGGTTTGACAGACTGCGGCGCGGTACGACTACAGGAAAAATGAATTGCCACCATTCCCCCATCCCATCCTGCGAATTCTAACTCGTTTTGTTATGACTGCAAAAAGCGCCCTGGGTGACTGACTTGATCATGCATACGAAGTATTGCCAAGGTCGTGTTCCTATTCCTTATGTTAGCTGATAATGTTCCATGTGGCTTTGTCATGTGTTAACTCACCTTGATATACTCGGACCCCTTCTCCTGGTACTCTTCGCGCGTGATGGTGGCGGTCTTCCAGGCATCGGTGCCCGCCCATCCGGCGGCGCCCTTCCACGCGTCCAGCAGAGCGTCCTGGGCGCGGCGGATGTTCAGGGGCGACTCGGCGGGGAGCAGCGGCGTCAGGCCGGCGCGCAGGCGCTCGTCGAAGCCCCGGAACATGGTGTTGCCGCCCGTGAGGAAGACGTCGCGGAGGAAGTCGTCGCGGTTGGGCACGGCGCCGAGGCGCTGGTTGAGGATATCGCCGATGATGTCGACGAGGCCGGACTGGTCGACGCCGGCGATGGAGGGCTGGAAGACGACCTCGGGGACGCGGATGCGTTCGACGTTGAGGTGGATCTGGCTCAGCTCGGCCTGGGAGCCGGCGTCGAAGGGGCGGGGGCCGCGGGCGAAGGCGTGCAGCATCGATTTCGACCAGTCCGTCTGGGCCTCGTGGGTGTCCTCGTACGTAAAGGCGGGGTCGTAGCGGAGGAGGTCCTGTTCGTAGTTTTTCAGGTTGGCGTTCAGGTCCTCCTCCTCCTGCTCGTCGTCGCTGTTGTCGCCGACGGCGATCTGGCGGTATACGCCCCAGTCGTCATCGTTGGCGCCGAAGTTGTCGTCGTCTCCGCCGCGGCGGCGCTTCTTGGTGGGTTGGTCCGAAGCGAGGTTGGCGATGCTCTTCATGCGGATCTGTGACGCGAGGGATTTGCGGTTTCCGAGGTCCTGCTTGAGGCGTTCCCGCTCCTTCATCTTCTGGAGCGTGAGGTTGCGGGCCTGGCGCCTCTCCTCGAGCCAGCCCTCAAGGTCGTTCTCTCGACGCTCCTGGTCGAGGCGTTTCGCCTCCTCGACGCGTGCCTTTTCGGCTTGCTTCTCTGCCTTTGCGCGGGCGCGGGCGTCGTGGTTGGACTTCATGAGCTTTTGCTGGCGCTTGGCCTTGATGCCGGCGTCGTCGAGCTCTTCGTCGGGTACGTCGAGAAGGTCGAAGACGGGCTCTTTCTGGTCCTCTTCGGGGTCACCTCCGACGTCCTTTGTTCGAGCCTTCTTGACGGCTTTGTCGAGGACGTCGATGGCCTTCTCGAGGGCAGCCTCGTCCTTGAGATCGTTACTGTCCAAGAGGCGCCGGACCTCCTTCTTGTTCGTCTGTTGTTCGATCTTGGCTTGGAGCTTCTTGTAGTGCTCGAGTTCGTTTTCCTTACGCATGAGCTTTTCCAACCTCATCTTTGCAGCTTGCTCTTGTAACCGCCTGCCGCTCTCCTTCTTCCGCTCGGCGATGCGGGCCAGTTCCTCCTCCGTCTTTTGGATGACGACCTCCTCCGTGAATGGGTATTGCATGACGATGTCCCGGTCTTCGAGACCGGTCCAGTCTAGGTAGCCACGAAGCTCGTTGTCGTAATCATTTGAGACGTAAGCGTGGTCGCGTAGCATGTGCTCTGCCTGTGACACGTTCATCTTTCCCGTGAAGGAGGGGTATTTGAGTCGGATGAGCTTCAGCAGGTATTCCGCCGCGTGCCAGCCGCCCCAGTTCAGTCTTGTGGCTTGGCTCAGCATCGCCTTGTGGTTGTAGACCGGTATTACGTGTGTGGATGTGTAGGACGACGAGACTACTATGCCCGTGTTTCCTTTGTTGTGTCGGTAGGAGAAGAGGGAGTCGATGCCGTATGCCAGCGATGGCGCGCCGTAGCATTCGAAGACGATCTCGGTCATCGCTGTTCAGCGTCAGAGGTTTGCTGCAGGAAGGCCTTGGGAAGGCAAGCTTACACTTCCGTGAATACGGCAGATTGGCCACGGTCTCTGTCATGACGATTGGCATGTCAATGGACGCATCGTCGCCATTCAACCCGAGCTTCAGAAAGACGTAGTCGAGAACATGCTCCATAACATCCCAATTGCTGACGATACCTGTCCCTTGTTCGAAAGCGTATCGGATATGGCTTCTAGCTGTCGTATCAGCGTAGCAATCGCTGCCAGCGAAGGAGTATGTCTTTCCGGCTTTACGGTCGCGGTACTTGGACATGATCGGGGGGATGTTCAGTCTCGGCTTGTCCTCGAACGACCATCCGGCGCGTACTGCCGAAGAGCCTGCGGATGTCAGCGAAATGGCACCTGCGATGGATAGCTGTGGCTGTCAGAGCATACCATTGTCGATGACAATGGCCGCACCTGGGTGCGCCGATGCCTTCTCTCTTCCATCCTGCTGTACTGGAATAGGTTTTTCGAATCTTGCTTCCTTCACGGGGAATATCTTCGCTGGCGGATAGCTTCTCTCGGGAGGTCCAGGCAGAGGAGGGAGGTCGTCTGTTGCTGAGGGCGCCATTGCGACGGCGAGGGTTCGTGGAAGGTCTAGGATGTCGCGGTGCGACGGACCATACTTCGGTGGCCTAAGATTCCGTGTTGTATTGGGAGCGGAAGGGGATGGTTTGTCTGGCTCGTCGTAGGTAATCAAGGAGGGTTCGTGTCACGTGCGTCTCGTTCAATGCTTCTGTTCGGTCATGGTGTTGAAGTCGCGATGCGCCGTGTTGCGAGGCTACCTGCTTGCGAGGCTGTAAAGTTTAGTGGGTCTTCGGAGTGTAGGTAGCTGTTAGCGCTCGGATGCATCATGAGTATGCGCTCAGAGGTTCACCAGGGCGATTTCTGGTGAAGACATTCAAGAACAGTTTGAGGGCGATAACTCAATTGCAAACGGATCTTAATTCACTTTGGAAAAGCACACTTGGCATTTGACAGTTTCTTATTGGGGTATTTTCCTAACTTAGTGCCTCACGACACCGGCGGAGTTCATGTATCTCATTGCTCATCCTTAACCTGACCCAAACCGAACACACCAGGAATCTCATGACGGGGGCTTCAAGTTATCCGTTGCTATTTCAGATCAGCATCGCGTTCCAAAGGGTAAAATCAATTCCTCGCACCTTCCAGGTGGAACAGAACATTGGACTGGTAGTTCTTGAACATTTGGGCGACGAGCTCAACGTTCATGTTCTGAATATTGATCTCCTGCAAATGAAGGTCAAATATGCACTCATTCTTGGAATACAGGTTCCTAACCTGCAGGGATCTGTTCATGGCCACAACGGCTTCATTGAGTTTATCCTGCATCATGTAAGTCGTGACGCAGAGCGCTCAATCATCGAGGGGCCATACCACGTTGGTGATGATGCGGGAAAGCAGCAGGTTCTGCTGGTGCTCATGGGGACTCTCCTGTTCAATAGATCAACACTAGACCATTCAGAAGACCGAAAAAGCTTGTGCAGCGTACCATCTTGTCGTTGTCGCTGCGTTGGGTAGGGTGTAGGTCGTTTGTTTACTTTACGGAACAGTCCCCGTTCGGTCGCTGCGGGAGATGTACCTAGTCACACCGACCACACCGACCGAAGCGGTAACCCGCGGCAAAATAAGCTCCCCTGACACTGCAACAACCACCAGCATCACCGTCTGTTCGTAAGGTACCTAATTCGCCCAACTACGCCACCGAGGCTCTGCGCGAAACGCTCAACAAACACTCCGCTGCGAAATCATCAATATGGCGGCCCCGAAAGAACAAACAGAGGCGCAAATAGCCCACCAAGCCCTCCTCGACGAGCTCGACATCCACTCAATCCACAAGAGCTTCCGCAACCCGTCCTGGCGCCCCAACCAGCGTCGCAACAAGAACATCAAGACTATCCTCGGTGACGCCTCTCGACGCGAGGCCTCGGCCATGGCCACCCCTCAACAAGACGACAGCGGCGCGGGCACCCCAGCGGCCGGTCAGCAGGACGATGGACTCTCTACGAGCGGTACATCGACGCCTGCGAACGGCAAGGATGCCAACACATCAGGCCTGCCGCCGAATCTGGCCCAGGCCTCGCGCAGCCTGTCGAAACTCGTCCTCGAAAAGAGTTTGCGTCCCAACGGAGGAGCTTCGGCGCCCAGTGTCACATACACCAACATCGAGTCGGCACCGTCGCTGGCACACGGCAAGCGGTACTGCGATATCACGGGCCTGCCTGCGCCGTACCTCGACCCCAAGACGCGCCTGCGATATCACGACAAGGAGGTGTTTGGGCTCATTCGAAGCCTGCCTCAGGGCGCGGCAGAGCAATACCTGGAAGCCCGAGGAGCGCATACCGTCCTCAAGTAAGGGCGATATCATCATGATTTCATGATTTACTGGCATGGCGGCGTCAGGGTCAAAGGCGTTGGAGGATCACATTATCGACACAGGCAGCAATGCGCTCACGGAGGACATCGTTTGTATTCAAGAAGTCACTACTACTATAGTAGTTGGGAGATATGTACGACCAACAAAGTCAAATCTCAACTATACAGCCCTGCGCCTCTCGGCACAGGGTGCTAGATGACACTCCGGCTTAATCGTGATCAGAGAATTGTTCTCCGCCTGTGAATCGACAGATTACCGAGAACGTATGGAAGACGATACTCAGTTGCCGTAGCTCAAGGCTACAGCCGCCGCGGCGAAACTGCATGCAGTTTGTGTATAACTTACGGTTCAGGAGTTCGCTTCATCTGGTAGCCTAGGGGAGTTGGGCCAAGATTTTCCTTGGCGAGATCACACCAAGATCTCCATCATCTGCATTAGACGAGGAGAGGACGACGTCGTCAACTCATGTACGCCAAAACGAGCTCAAAGTCCTTAAAAGAATACTACCAGGCGCGCCAGGCATGAGCCGAATGTAAACAAACAGCGATAACGACGTGGCAGTAATGCATGAACTGCAATTTTGCCAGTTGGCGATTCATGCAGAACTCGTCGACAGAAGCTCCTCCACAAGCATCATGAAGATGTAAAAGTTAGCGTCTGAATTTTTTTCGAGTTGAAATCGAGTTAAATCCTCTTCGGAGCCCACCACAGCAGCAGTCCCTGGCCCGTCATTGGCCCAAAAACGCCGTGAACCCTCCAGCCCGGGCTCATTGTTAGCGCTTGTCCCATCCCCCTAGAACGACCTGAAATCCGTGACAGCGCGGGCGGCAGCATTGCAGCAGCAGTCAACACCCCTGTCGCGTGCCAGAAATGTTGCTCCTCCCCCCTGGTGATCTGTTCTTTGTTTAATCAAATAATCAGTTGACGGCGCGCTGCACCCAACAATAAGTTGCGACACCAACGTTTTCCTGAATCTGCAGTTTGTCCGCGCCTCCGAAACTTTACGACGAGAACTGCATCCAGTCTTCCAGCGAACGCACCCTCAACCCCTCGATTTGAACCGACTTCCGGGAGAGACAATCAGTACAAGATGGCGTCAATGTGGATGTCCGATTCTCAGAGTACGTCAGCCCGCGAAGCTTCTCGCCGGCCGCACGACGCCAATGTCGAATCCCCGTTGCTGGTTCCCGATGGTCGCTGACAAGTTCTATAGAAATCGGGGTCGTCTTCTGCTCTGGCGGTAAGTTTGCGCTTCTTCGAAGCTCTGGCGCAAAAGGGGATAATGAACCGGAGCTGACGCCGGTTCTCGCGCGTGACAGGAGGCTTCTTCCTTATCGGAGGAGTAATGCTGTTTTTTGACCGGGCCATGTACGTTTTCTTTTCTTCCCTACCATCGGAGCCGGACGTTCGAAGACAAAAACTAACCGTTCGTCGTAGGCTTGCCATGGGAAACGTACGAACACCCCCTTGAAACCTGTGACATTGACGTCCCCACGAAACGCCGACTGACCTTCGCGACGGCAAATATAGATTCTCTTCTTGATCGGCCTCACAATAATCATCGGTCCCCAAAAGACGCTCTTGTTCTTCGCGCGGAAACAAAAGGCAAAGGGCACGGCGGCTTTCTTTGGCGGTCTTGCTCTGATCCTGCTGCGGTGGCCACTGATCGGTTTCTGCGTCGAGCTCTACGGAATCATGGTCCTATTTGGCGATTTCCTGGGAACGATTGCCGCCTTTGCACGAAACATCCCGGTCATCGGCCCATACATCGGGGTCGCGGTTGATCGGTCTGGTGTCGGTCGACGGAACGCTGAGCTGCCTGTCTAATGCCCTCTGGAAGGATTATCACGGGACAGACCAAATATGATGTTACGGCGCATAAAGGGACTTTGGGCGCTAGATTCGGAATGGGACAGCGTATAGACGGTGTGTATACCACAAAACGGCGCAGCTGGATTCACGAGCTTGGGTTGAGCGTGTTCATCTCTCCAGAGATTGTGTAACATATGCGAAAGTGCGTTCGATGATGGGCCAAAAGACTGCCCCATGGCAGAGGTACCAGGGTTGATCGAAATAATGACTGTACGAAAGCAGTAGCACTTATAATTCATGCTTGGATCACGTCGAGCACTGAATGATTCAGAGACACTTGCATGATTCAGGATCTCTCTTCCGGGCGTAGCCGTGGCTAAGCAAAGATTCCGCCATTGGTAAGTCTTGCTATTCTAGTATTCGTCGATTCGTATGTCAAATCCTCGTCGTGTGTTTGTGTGGGAGCGAGATGCCCAGCCTGCCTCGCACACGGTAAAACTCCTGGGGCACCTGGAGATGGAGCCCCGTCCCGCCCTGCGCCATTTCCACGTTCACACTCTTAGTAGTTGACACCGACCAAGTAGTCTGCGAGCTTCTGCACCGCCTGGTTGGCGTTGCCGCCCTGCTGGTTCTCGTTGTGATGACCGACGAGGATGGCCTGGTTGGTCTTGGCGATGGCGATGCCATCACGTCCCTAGACGATGTTAGCCTGAATTTCCTTGGTCTGTGTTCACAATCGAGTCGGAAGCCAACCTTTCGTGCGTAGATGGTGCCATCCTCCGCGCGGGCCATGACGAATCTGTCTCCGGCGATGTACAGACCATCAGCGAAGGCCTTGTCCTTGGCACTGGCATCTCCCTTAACAATGTCGGAGATGGCCTTCATCTCGTTGGCGGCAAGCTGAGTAGATAACGAGAGGCGATCAGTACAAGACAACCAATGCAACTCGCGTTAGAGGCCGACATACCGTGAAGCCAGCGGTCGACGCCCACGTGCTGTCGCCAGCGATGCTGATAATGGCGGCCTTGTCAATGTGACCGGTGCCAACGAGGCTGCGAAACGCATGTCAGTCTCTTGTGTATGTCTGTGTACCTCCTACACCACTCGTAACGGGACGGTCGTGGGATGGAAGAAGGTCTGGTGCGCGGCTACCTGGTGTCAACATAAGCTGTGACGAGACTCAACGATTAGCTCTCTGTTTCCGCCAAGGTGGGGTTTTTCGGGGATGGGCTCTTTCGATAGCTGCTGTTGCTGCCGCCACCGCCAGAGCCAGAGTATGATGACTGCTTACCTTGCCACGACATGGTGAAGGAGTGGAAAGAGACTTGGGTGCTCGCTGATGCAAATACGGAACGAAAAAAAGAGACAAGAAGCTTCTGTCGAAGGATGCGGTGCCCAAGCTTTGACGCGGTGTGGGATATGGAGGGGGTTTGTGTGAATGTTGCAAGTTTGATCTTTCTGTTTCCCCTTCCAACTTCGTGCCTGACATGCCCCTCAGGTCCAGCGGGCCGGGCGGGGTACACCGCTATGAATTGAGGGGTACGTTCTTCAGCGCGATTTTGCTAGGCGAGTACAAGTCTTTCTATCCCCTTCCACTCCCGGCGCCGCTGCTTTGTCCCTGGATTCATGCGCCTGGATACATTATGAGCAAGCGGCTAGCCGGCGCGCGGGCTTGTACCTGATCCGATCATATTTTGGCATATGTGTTTTATACCATAGGGCCGGGTCGACCATTATCCTCATTGTCATCATCGTCATCATCAGCCTCGCTACCGAGCAGAGGTGCTGATGCTGTTCACCGACCTTCCGTTCTTCCCCTTGGGAAATCCACTCGCGAGAAGCTCGGTCGGTCTCCATGATCAGCCGGGTCTTCCCATCACCGCCTTTGGGGCCAATATCTTACCGCAACACGGTTCCCTGCTTTACGTTAGCAGAACTGCTATGCCGTGGTAATTAGCGGACGCTAGGAGATGGACGGCCCTCACCCTCATTCAACTTCCGGAACTTGCCCCGCCAGAAAATCCCATCACGTGATGGCGGGGTGACTGTGTGAACGAGGCCATTGCGACACAGTGCAGCACTGCAGGCGGTGACGGCAGTTTCCTCGCCGATTCCACGATCCCGGCCCAGACGACGGCACCTAGGCATGAATCTGAGCCACAGCCGGATCCCCAGCACACCAGCCACGCCGAGCAGCCAGACGGGCAATCACTGCCAAGACATTCGAACTGCCGGCCGAGCCTGCAATGTGCAAAATAAACTCACAATTGGGTTCGATGTTGCTGCACGCAGCCTGCATCGAGCATTATCAGAACACCGACGACGGAGGTCCGCTCCCAGCACAAATCGCCCTCCGTTGGATGTCATGTCTTCATTCCAGCTTGGTCCCGGCCTGCCCTTCCTCCAACCAGCCGGATCTTTTTAGACGCTCTTCATCCCCGCAACCCGCTGGGTTCTGGGCTGCAGCGACAGAGTGTTTCCGGAAGGCCTAAACCATTTCCTCTTCAGACGCTTGCCACCTTGTCCGAGCGGCCGGACAGCCTGTTTCTTCTTATTGATTACCAGAAATAGGTAATCAACGGGATGCAACACTGTCAACAATGGATCCTCGGCTAGGGCTGCTTTACGCTTATTCCGCAACAACGCTCCTTACCTCATCCAACATGATCCTCTTGTCATCCCATCAGGCCCCGGACCTGCCTTTGACTTCCAGCTTGTTTGGTTACCAGTGTTTGCTGTGGTAAGCATAGCAACGACTATGAATCCGACGACAATACCGCGGTAACAGGGACGAGGGCAATGACAAGCACCACGACGCAAGCACCAACACATTGTCAACAACAACATTAGTGATCGCAAAGACGACCACGGTGAGGAGATCGATAGCAACAATAATCACAATACATACAGATTCTTCTACTTTGACATTGACTGGAGGTCTCTGCGAGGGTGCTGGATGACTTGCTGAGAAACGGGTGGAAGTACGGTGAAGCACGTTGGCGGAGGTACGCAGCATCTCGGACGGAACCCTGGCTTCGACGTTCAGCTGCAAGCGAGCGGCTTCGATGCGTGCGGCGGCGAGAACATGGGCATAACCACATCGACAGCCAAAGCGACAACCGAGTGACCACTTCAGACGAACCTAGGGAACACAAGTTGCGGTTCTGGTTCACCGTCAAACAAGTTTGGCTTTCTTGTGTTCCTCGACCTCCTGGCCGACCAGGGACGCGACCTCCCTAGGCCAGGGCATGTTTGGCCAGGGCGCCTTCAGGGGCAATTGACACCCTCATCGACCTGATAAACGATATCGGAAGCGACTGGAACGTCGGAGCTTTTCCTTATCAACAATCTGCAGGGCTGCTTCTACGCTCTGGCCACATCAGATCCCGTGGATTTGCAATCTTGAGACGATCAGTCGGCTGTCGACCCCAGACGAGACAGATGAAACCACGTCGCTGGATAGCCTCGCCGCATCATCCAACTCCCTACGACTCCTAGTTCCTTCAGAACCCGTCAGCCTTGTCACGTAGTGTCCTCAGATGCACAGCGATCCATTGATGTCATTTCAGGGCCTACAGATGATGCGACTATGGGTCTATGGTGGACTGAGGGAATAAGGAAGTGCTTGTCAGCAGTGACGGGCCCGAGCGTACAGCACCGCTGAAAGAGACCGAGAACAACCTCACCCAATATTCGGCGTCCATGGCAATAACACTTCGTTTACCGGGAACTATGTTTCAATACGATACCTTCTTAATGCACGCAGTCGGATTGTGCTTATTTTGGGACGGTTTGCCTGTCAACTCCTCGCATACGAGACGAGGGCACAAAGGGCCGTATGTCCACAGGTCGTTGGGATGCTGACGGCAGCTTTTCATCGGACTCACTCAGCGGTTCCTGACGACGCGAGTATGTCCACCCACCGTGGCGTACGTGGCATCGCGAATCGGTCGCATTATCGCTGTTCATTTGATGTTGTCCTCATTGAGTGAATGGCGGCGCCAGACACAATGGGGGAATCACGCCCGTCCAGCGAGACCAAGGCAGCTGCAAGCATGCACGGCAATGGATCCAACATGACAACAACACACAACAAGCGGTGGAAGTCTCCAAGAATTGAGAAATTACACAGCACAACGCTGGCGTCACGCTGGGCAGGTTGAGCTTGTCTGAGAAGGTTATTTCCCTGATTGTGCCCCGTGGTTGGTGGGAAGCCGGTTGAACAACGATGTCTCTGATCCTTTCATTTTAAACCAGAGACCCGTTTGATGTCAGAGTGGGGGATCGGAGTATGCGCGGGCAGGGCGTCATTAACGAGTTTTGGCGCGGGAGAGGATCCGCGACTGCAACGTCGTGTTGCTCTAATTCGCTGGCTGCATCGGCTGTGAAATTGAACTTCAAATGAAGCAATTTTCAGCCTGGTGAAGAACGTTGGGCGACGCAGCGTGGACCGGACGACGGACGATACGGACTTCTTGCCTACCAGGTCATCTTCGGATCCCGGATGCTTAAATTTGCCATGGAGACGAGTAAGTCGACGTCAACGGTCGGCCGTCGCAAAGCTGTGGCGCCCCATTGCGGATCGATTGCATCGAGGCTTGGGCTTGAGCTTGAGCGGTAGCGGTCGAGGCGTAACCGCGGCGAGAGGACGTGCGGTCTGACAGGGACGACCCTGAGGCTTGTTCCCCGGGCCGGGGTAACCCAACCTTCCAAGGATGTCCCGCAGACCGAGCACGGATGCGACCCTCCTCTTCTTCCATCCTTCTCGAATCCCTCACTTTCTAGCGGCATGGTACGGCACGATACGACAAGGACACCGTCAGGATGTGGGCGTCGTCAATTTGAACTCAAATTGCCTGTGATGAGGTTCATGACGAGAGACCCAGAACGACATTGTCGACTTGCCGGCAGCCGCCGTGGCGATGGAGACGGGAGATGACAAGAACATGCCGCGATGCGGAGGCTGTTCAACCAGAGCCACCCCGAGCTCTGCCGCCAACTTGCTGCTTCCACTCCCAAGCCTCTTTCGGCCAGCCTTGGGCGCACGGCAGTGTCAAAACAAATCAGACTGTCTGGAGTTTCTGGACCTCTCGGCCGCCCATGCCATGCAATGGCCATGCAGCTGACGACTCCGTTAATCATGCTTCGCCGCCGTCTTCCCTACAGTTCTCGCTAGTCTGACACACGAAACCGCACAACCTCCACTCGACCGCAGAAGATACGCGACTTATCGTTCACAAACGACCGGGACCCTTGATCCACAGACCACCCCATGAACAGGATGGGAGGTTCGCCATCCTTGTGTTGATCAGCCCCCCCTAGAATATCCGTCCTATCAATCTCAAACAGGCGACAAAGTTGCGAGTCGCGTGCTGGGGGTGGGAGAAAACAGCTTCTGGGCTCTGGCCGCTGTGCCCGCTGGGTCGGGCGGCCGTGAAAGAGGCGACTCTGCGAAGTGAATGATATCAAAGTAAAGTTAAGTCGAAGGGGCCCCCAGTCTGGATCATCTCCTGTTCATTGCATACACTTTATGGGTACAGCATTGGGGGGGGTTCGGGTCTCTTCTCTTCGTCGGGTCTTCGGTCTTTTCGTTTAATTACCTTTTCTACCAACCAATTCTCTTCTTTTCTTATTCATTTTTGCGACGACGAAGACCAACAAACCGCAGACCAAGACTCCCGCCCGCTAGTTCTGCAAAGCGCTTCTCATCATCTCCTTTTTCGAAACCTCACACCCCGCTCCACGTTCTGGGCAGCCAGCCCGGCTACTTGCTTTCTAGCCCTGTCAACAAGGATCGGCCAGGCGCTAGCATTGCGAAGTCCTTCTACGCACCATTAGAGGAGCATGTTCAAATTGGTCAACCGTTCCAGATCTATGAAGAGCATGAGGACTGGTGGAGGGGCCCCCGGTGCGCAGACGCACGGCCCAGAGTCCCCCGTCCTGGGGGAGCCGGGTCTTGTGTCAAGTTTCCAACTGATCAAGGAAGACTCGAGCCTCTCACAAAACGAGAGCGTGCCCTCCTTCTCCTCAGAAGGTGCTGCCGCCGCCGCCGCCGTTGCTGCCGTCGAAGCTCGCAACACGTACCGCCATCGTCCGTTACCTACTCCTCCTCGCTCCAAGGCATCGTCAACAATGGCCGAGCGGCCGAGCACTAGCGGAGGTCTCTCCCCTCATAACGCCAGCACCGCCAGCTTCAGATCGTTTGCAGACAGACGAATTTCCAAGGATGATATGTACATCAGGCCTCACTCGTCGGCCCGCGGAGGTTACAAATCATATCACATCCCGATACGGGACAACCCAGCATCCCCGGTAGAGAGTCCCGGCGACTTTTCCCCGGCGCGGACATTTACAGTCAGGACGCAAACACCGGACTCGATGGACAGTAACATGGGAACGATTGCGATTGGCATGGCTATTGGAAGTCCTACTCATCCTCCGCCCGAATTCTCATCGCCGCCACCCGCCCCGAGAAACGATTGGCAACCACAGGCGTCGAATATGAGTACCAGCATGATTAGAGCGTCACCAGAACCAACTCAGCAGGAGGTCGCGGAACCTGTGCCGGCGCCGAAGCAAAAGTCAGGAAGATGGAAGCTGTTCGGGCGTTCAAAGAGCAAGAGACTTGCATCGTCACCCATCGCCATCTCACAGCCGATGAATCTCCAACAACCCGCAGCCAGCAGAACAGATTTCGAAAACACGTCGCCGAATAGCCAAGCGACCGACTTGGGAAGACGGAACACCGAACGAAGGCCAGGGGAAAACAAGCCTCCCATAGTACGCTCACAGACAGCAGGGCCGATGGCGGTTCCGCCAGCACCTCCAAGCCCGAAAGAGTCGAAGCCTCCAAAGCTGCTCAGCAGAATGGCATCAACGCGATCGACCCGTGGGGAGAGGGTGAAGAAGTCGGACATCTCGGCGCCTGTGCATGTGTCTATGCACGTACCCGCGTTACCCACCAAGCCGGCAGGGAACTTCTTGGACGTTGAGATCCCGAGCATCAAGATGGAGCGGTATAGCGTCATGTTCGGTAATGTCCTGGGGCAACCGCAGGGATCGCAAGGGCCAAACGGACAGCAGCAACAACAGCAAGGGTCATCTGCCCTTTTGGCAAGGCGGCAGGCTACGCTGGACAGACTGAAGACGATAAACGACCAGGTCATGAAGGAAGAGGAGGAGAAGGAGCGCGTGAGAGGCAGAAGAGCGACATCGCCGCAACCCGCCCGATCACCAGCGTTTTCACTGTCACTATTTCCGGCGACGCCTTCGGAGACGGCCAATAACCCGCCTCAGTCACCCCGTCACCGCTCGCACACGTCCCCTTCTCAATTCCCTTCCCCATCGCGGTCCGGTTTTGAACCTCCCCGGCCCCGTTATTACCTCGAGGCTGCTCGAGCTGATGCCGCGACTCCGGACTCAACGATGGCACCTCAAGACGTTCCGATCGGGTTCGCCTTCGGCCCCGAGCAGTCCGGCCTCTTCCTCGACTCTCCCACCGATGACCGGGAATCTGAAGAGATTCACCTGACGGAGCAGCTGAAGCCGACCATCTACGAGCCTGAGTGGAAGATGATTACATCCTCCGACTCGACCGCTCCCTCAAGCGCCGCCCCGAGCGCGAAGGATCGCTCGCCCGCATCCGTGTCCTCGGGACACACGCACGTTACCAAGCCGTCCTTTGACGGGTCAGAGCCCGACGATGCCCTCCGCGCGGCAGTGGAAATTTCCATCGCGCGTCAGATCAGCATCTCCAGGCAGCAACGCCGGATGCTGCGACCGCTCAAGACCCAGGTGAACCGCACTGGCGGCAGCCCCGGCGTCAGGAGCCCGGTCAACGTCAACACGGTCACCATCGGTAGGAACGAGCGCTTGTCCTCGACCAAGAGCTCCACGCCAACCCTCATCAGTCCCGGTGAGACGTTCGAGCAGCAGATTGCGCAGAACCGCAAGAGCGAACGCATCATTGTCGAAGGGGAATGATACCCTACTCCGCCTTCGTCCTCACGTTTACGTCCTTTATGTGACACTACATTTACGACCTTCTTGGATCTTCTTCCCATGGACATTTTTACCACACATTTCCCTTCGTCCACTCGTTGGATGGCGCCTAGGCCCGTCGTCTTATTGAACAAACCCCTTTTTCAACTCTTCCATTCTCGAAACCCTATTACTCTGGAGGACCACTTTTTTTTGCGTCGAGGTCGTTATGCTTGGAGCTTTCACCGTGTTTCATTTGTGTCATCTACCGGAGCTGGAGCGGTTCGCGCGGGTCTCTTTGTTTTCGCCAAAAGAAAAACTCACCGATCCACGAATGCGACTTTTGGACAAATCGCTGGTGGAATCGCTGTTCACTGTCCCGTTTACTGCACCTAGAGAGTGTTGCTGCGTCGATACCACTATGGAAAGGGGGGGAACGAAGCTTGCTCTGTACTTTTTTTTCTTCCTTGGGGGGGCGTGGGCGTGCATAATGGATGGGAAATCTGATTTGTCCGATATCTTTTTCGAGTATCCATGAATGGAAGAAGCTTTTGGGAGTAGGTAATCCTAAAGCCTAAATTCTTATACGAACACCATCTCTCTCCACGAACCGTGCCCAGAGTTTGAGTGATGCTTTTCGGGCGTGACTCAGCAAACAGATGAGGTGTTGAACCACACTCATGAGTTAAAGTTGGGTTGTTCGCGACGGAGGCGGCTGGCTTACCACACATGGGCTGGGATGGCCTCAGCAAGCCGCCCCTTAGTCAGCGTCATCAACGGTGCTATTCCGCACGTCGAGTCCATCGTTGACATGCCCGATTGCTACATGGAATCTTGTTGTTAGGAAGCCCATGAGGTTTGCCTGCCTAGGAAGTGATCAGACCTTACTTTGTGGCCATTGGTCTTCTAAGTAGTGTAAGATCCCATGATATCACAACTATCGTGCTACCGGCTTCTACAACATGACTTCCTACTATGTAAGTGAACATGTGTGATGAGAGCTCCTGTATTAGGCCCACGCGTTTGTAAACTAGGAGCACTCGTGTGATGGGGACGCCTACGCAGCGTATCTACCCTCACAACGAGAGCGTCGTAGCGGCAGGGCTCCGGTATAGCCACAAGACCAAAGAAGCGGCCCCCTCCTAGGCATTTACACAAAACTTCTATTATTCCTGAACTATGGTTCATGTTCACTACATAACCGTTGCGGAAGATATGAACACGGGCTTTTCCTTCAACCGAGGATGAATGGTTCCAGAAAAGAGGAAAGCCCAACTGTGCAGAATAGATGCCGTTCTGCCTTTACGAACCTAGCGAGCGTGACCGGAGCGAGCGTTTATGCTGAAAAGGAGTCCAAACGTGCCAACGCCAGACATGAAACGACCAAAATTGAGGAGGATGAGGACGAGGTGGTGCGGTTTGGGATGATGAGAAGCGAGCGTTAGTTACATGACGACGCAGCACGAGTTTTGCTTCTTTGCCTGTTCTGTGAGGGTGTCAGCACCTTTGACCATCACCGAGTGAAGATGAGGGGCGGGCTCACGGTAAAACATCTTGCTCTGAGAGCTCAGGCCGTCACTCTTGGCGACCAAGTCGTCGATCTTCTCGCCGCGCTCCAGCACACTCTGGATGGTCTTGTGCAGGACGATCTTGGTCTCGTCGAGTTCCTTCTGGATCTTGAGGATGGAATCGGCCTGCTGGGGGTCTTGGTACTTGGTGAGGTACTCCTTGAGCTCGGGGAGAGCGAGCTTGGGTTCGCCGGTGGCCCACGTGGAGCGGGGGTGCTTGGTGAGGAACTCGTCGACGCTGGTACTGGTGTTAACATCGTCGCGTCGCATGAGGATCAGAGGCGGGCGCTTGGCACGTACATCTTGGAGAGAAGCTGGTGGGCTACTAGACTGGGGTATTGGTGGTCGGAGATGATACTGCCGCGATGATCAGCACGACACTTTTCCCCAGAAGACCGGCAGAGACGGAACGCCTCAAACAAGACACTGCCGGCATGGCCGGTTCCTCTTACACGCCACAGATACCCTCGCTCCTTCCGACGCAGTGAAACGTGTTGTCGCCCTCCTCAATGTCCTGTCTCTGGCCGGGACGGGTGGACTCGGCGACCTTCTTGGAGAAAAGGGACATGAACTCGGCGTAGCTATCTATCGCGGGGGGCGCAAGACCGTCAGCTGTTGCACTCGTCTGTCTCCTGATGTTTGTCTGCGGGCTGTGTTTGAGGCGATGTCGTTTCTTTTGTGCTTGTATTCGTTTCGCAGGGAAAAGGACGCACTTCTTGTGAACCTTGAGTAAGCCGACAACTCCATCTCGCTGCACAGCTCGACGGCCGGCTTGGTGTCGTTGCGGAGGATCTATACGAGAGCGCATGGCGTCAGCGGTTTGCGTCGGAAGGCGTGGCGCATCGTCAGGGGAACGTCGCGATATAGATCATCTGTCTGGAAACCGAGATAAAACGTACGCCGATGTAGTGAAGCTTCATTTTCTGGACGGGTGGAAGTGTTAGTATATCGTCGTCTCGATCGTTTCGGCGGTCTAGGCGGGGATGGTCCGGCTGGACTTACGGCGGTTTTTCAGGAGGGGGAGGGGAGACAAGAAATCTTTCGGTGTGTGTTGATTGCTTGTTTGGAGCAATTCGAGGCGGCGGCGTTACAAAGAAGCGTAAGGAGCGATATCGAGGACGCAGAGGTTGGTGTTCGAGTGAATTGATACGGGTGATGGAGAAAGGGGACTATCCGAGTTGGAGGAAGATGGAGAACGTCTCCGCGACGTCAAGATTTACAGTGGGATTGGCTGCGAGACGGCAGCGATACATCACATGCCCACCCACTAAGGTAGGAGAACTTGGCTTGGATCAGTGGGCAGCCCCTCCAGGCTGCAGAATAATTAGGAGGGCGGGAGGGAGCTAAAGTGCACTTCTTTGAGTTCGCTACAGGGGGGGGCGGTGCCTAGACTTGCGGCATAAGGTACTGGACCTTACCTCACCCAGCATCACAAAGGCTGGGCGATGCACACTGCAATGCGCATAGCGGCTGCCCTCCATGGTCCCGTCTGTAGCGGCACCGGAGGCTCGGGGTCCTTCTCCGCCCTCAGCAGCGTGGCGGTCAAGCGCTCCGGATGGTGGGCTGCCCGATGTCCATATCACCTAAGCTCGCGTCCGTTTCCGTACTTTCATTCTTGTCTTAATTAGGTATGCTGTGATGTACGGAGCAAGTCTGAAGTGCCTGGCGGGGGAGCGAGAACCCCCGCCCATGAAAAGGACCCGACGTCATTGGATTGGATCACATCCTCAGGCTGATGTTAGCCACTTTGCTGACCGACATCACCTGCAGAAGATGAGGAACGGAACCTTAAGGTTACCTAAGGCACATGCCAGCACTGCACTGCTCATTTGAACCCACTTTTTCACGGCGGCGGTTCGGTGAATGACTCTTCGAGGCTTCAGTGCATCGCTGGTGGGATTGATAGGTATTTCACACCCAGTTCGCCAGTGACCCCCGAGGGATTCATTGACTTGAACAAACCTGTACTCTATTTTTGATCCTCCGCTTCCTACCACCACTATGGCGCCCGCAGATCTCGACAGCGCAGAAGCCCAATGGCGGGCTCAATTTGAAGCCATGAAGACGGCCCTTGCCGGCCTCAAGCTTCCCTCCGCTCCTCCGTCCGATGTTGACTTTGACGACGATTACGAGGGGTACTCTTCAGGCAGCGGTGCACAGGATGTCTGGGACTTCATCGAGGATGACGATGATGATGACTACAGCAGCGACCAGCTCGACGGACAGGAGGCCCTCAACGGAGATGACGCGTATGGTGCTGCCTGGTTTGCGAGCAAATGCTCCGGCATTGCAGCAAAGAACGGTTTGGCCGACGACGTTTTCCAAAGCCAGGTCCTGAGTATTCTTACCTCGGGCCGGGGTGATGAGGAGCTTCAGTCTCAGCTGGCTGACCTGATCGGTTTTGACGATTTCGACTTCATTATTGAGCTGCTCGGTCATCGCGATCAGATTGTGTCTGCTGTGTCTTCCCAGGGCGCACAGGAGCCTTCAGGCCGACTATTGTCCAAATCTCAGCGTGAAGACGCCTTGAGACGAAAGGATTACGAACACAAAAATGCGGCTCTCGCCCCGGCCATGACCAAGGAGATTCAATATCCCCACGTTTACAAGGCTTACAATGCTGGAAACTCACTCAGTCACTCCGGAAAGAAGTACGCTCTGCCTCAGGGCAGCGAGAGGCTTCAGTTCGACAAGTACGAAGAGTACGCCATTCCGGCAGGAAAGAAGGGCGTTCTGGGTCCCGGTCAAAAACTGGTCAAGATATCCGACATGGATGGCCTCTGTCGCGGCACTTTTCAGGGGTACAAGGCACTCAACCGTATGCAGAGTCTTGTTCATCCGGTAGCTTACAGAACGAACGAGAACATGCTCATTTGTGCTCCAACTGGTGCCGTAAGTTGCCTGCCTTGTAAGATACCCGGGAAGAAACTGACATCTTGCAGGGTAAAACGGACGCGGCCATGCTCACTATCTTGCAAACTATTGGACATTACTGTACTCCCAACCCTATCGAGGACACCGTTGCCACGGATTTCGCAGTTGATGCTCAAAACTTCAAGATTGTCTACGTCGCCCCGATGAAAGCCCTTGCGGCTGAAGTCACGGAGAAGCTTGGCAAGCGACTGGCATGGCTCGGAATCAAGTGCCGCGAATTCACCGGAGATATGCATCTGACCAAGGCCGAGATCGTCCAGACACAAATCATCGTCACGACCCCTGAGAAGTGGGACGTTGTGACAAGAAAGGGCACTGGCGACACCGAGTTGGTTCAAAAGGTTCGCTTGCTGATCATTGACGAGGTTCACATGCTCCACGATGAACGTGGTGCTGTCTTGGAGTCTCTCGTTGCCAGAACTGAACGTCAAGTCGAGAGCACACAGTCTCTGATTCGCATCGTGGGCCTCAGTGCCACGCTTCCCAACTACATCGATGTTGCCGACTTCCTCAAGGTCAACCGATACCAGGGCCTGTTCTACTTCGATGCCTCATTCCGCCCTGTGCCACTGGAACAGCACTTTATTGGGGTCAAGGGCAAGGCTGGTTCGAAGCAATCCAAGGAAAACCTGGATCAAGTCGCCTTCGAAAAGGTCAGAGACATGCTCCAGAGAGACCACCAAGTCATGGTCTTTGTCCACTCGCGCAGAGACACCCTTCTTACGGCCAAGATGCTCCATGAGAAGGCTGTCGAGGATTTCTGCGTAGACCTTTTGGACCCCACTGGCCATCCCAACTACGAAAACGCGGTGCGGGATATGAAGCAATCCAAGGCGCGAGACCTTCGAGAGCTGATTCCTAAGGGCCTTGGAGTCCACCATGCCGGTATGGCTCGCTCCGACAGGAACTTGATGGAAAGACTTTTCGCGGAGGGTGTCTTGAAAGTTCTCTGCTGTACGGCAACTCTCGCATGGGGTGTGAACTTGCCTGCTGCCGCAGTCGTCATCAAGGGCACTCAGGTTTACAGCGCCCAAGAGGGTAAGTTTGTTGACCTAGGTGTTCTTGATGTTCTCCAGATCTTCGGTCGTGCTGGTCGTCCTCAGTTTGAAGACACGGGTATTGGTATGATCTGCACTACGCAGGACAGGCTTCATCATTACTTGACTACCGTCACGGAGCAACAGCCGATCGAGTCCAAATTCTCAACCAAACTTGTCGACAATCTCAACGCTGAGATTGCGCTTGGGACAGTGACGTCCATTCCCGAAGCTGTTCAGTGGATCGGATACTCCTACCTTTTCGTCCGCATGCAGCGGAACCCAATGAGCTACGGCATCGAATGGGCCGAGATCAGAGATGACCCTTCTCTCGTTCAAAGACGTCGCCAGTTGGCCATCCAGGCAGCCAGAACCCTCCAGCAGTGTCAGATGATCATATTCAACGAGGTGACGGAGGAACTTCGCAGCAAGGATATTGGTCGCATTGCAAGCCAGTATTACATTCTGCACACCAGTATTCAGATCTTCAACACCATGATGCGTCCCCAAGCAACCGAGGCCGATATCCTCAAGATGATCAGTATGAGTGGAGAGTTCGACAACATCCAGTCCAGAGATTCAGAAGAGAAGGAGCTGTCGCGGCTTAGACACGACGTCGTGCCCTGCGATGTTGATGGTGGCATTGACACGCCGCAGGCTAAAACCAATATCCTGCTTCAGGCGTACATCTCTAGGGCTCAGCCAGAGGATTTCGCTCTTGGCAACGATTTGAACTATGTTGCTCAGCAAGCCGGTCGTATCTGCAGAGCCCTGTTCATGATTGCCCTGAACAGGAGATGGGGACATCAGTGTTTGGTTCTCCTTACCCTTGCCAAGTCCATCGAGAAGCGCATTTGGCCGTTCCAGCATCCTTTGCACCAATTCGACTTCCCCAAGTCCGTGTTCAACCAGCTCGACGCCAAGGACAATCTTTCCGTGGAAGCCATGAGAGACATGGATGCCGCGGAAATCGGTGCTCTCGTTCACAACCAGAGCGCCGGTAAGAAGATCGCCTACATTCTCAATAACTTCCCGACGGTCAGCGTCGAAGCCGAGATCGCCCCTCTCAACCGTGATGTTCTTCGAATCAAGCTGTTCATCTACCCCGACTTCAGGTGGAACGACCACACTCACGGGACGTCAGAGTCTTACTACATCTGGGTTGAGAACTCGGAGACTTCGGAGATCTACCACCACGAATTCTTCATCCTCAACAGAAGAAAGATCCACGACGACCACGAGCTCAACTTCACCATTCCCCTCTCAGATCCTCTGCCGACCCAGATATACGTGCGAGCAGTTTCTGACCGATGGCTGGGTGCCGAGACGGTCCACCCGGTGTCCTTTCAGCATCTCATCCGACCTGATACCGAGAGCGTGTATACCGACCTTTTGAACTTACAGCCGCTGCCGATCAGCGCCCTCAAGAACCCGGCTCTCGAAGACATTTATGCTCAGCGATTTCAATTCTTCAACCCTATGCAGACGCAAATCTTCCACACGCTCTATCACACACCTGCGAACGTCCTTCTTGGCTCGCCGACGGGTAGTGGCAAGACCGTCGCTGCAGAGTTGGCAATGTGGTGGGCTTTCAAGGAGCGCCCTGGGTCCAAGGTCGTCTACATCGCTCCCATGAAGGCTCTTGTTCGCGAGCGTGTAAAGGACTGGGGAGCACGACTCGCGCGACCTCTTGGTCTGAAGCTTGTTGAGCTGACTGGTGATAACACTCCAGATACCCGCACGATCAAGGACGCGGATGTAATCATCACTACCCCTGAAAAGTGGGACGGTATCTCTCGTAGCTGGCAGACAAGAGGCTACGTCCGGCAAGTCAGCCTCGTCATCATTGATGAGATTCACTTGCTTGCTGGCGACCGTGGTCCTATTCTGGAAATCATCGTTTCTCGTATGAACTACATCGCGGCATCCATCAAGAACTCTGTTCGCCTGCTTGGCATGTCAACAGCCTGCGCCAACGCTACAGACCTGGGCAACTGGCTTGGCGTTAAGGAAGGTCTGTTCAACTTCAGACACTCGGTCCGCCCTGTTCCTTTGGAGCTCTACATCGATGGCTTCCCCGAAACACGAGGTTTCTGCCCGTTGATGCAGTCAATGAACCGCCCGACATTCCTGGCCGTGAAGACACACAGCCCCGACAAGCCCGTCATCGTCTTTGTTCCATCCCGAAGACAGACTCGCCTGACCGCGAAGGATCTCATCAACTACTGCGGCATGGAGGACAACCCTCGACGATTTCTTCACATGGAGGAAGACGACTTGCAGCTCAACCTCGCTAGAGTCAAGGATGATGCTCTGAAGGAAGCCATCAGCTTCGGCATTGGTCTTCACCACGCCGGTCTCGTCGAGTCTGACCGCCAACTTGCCGAGGAACTCTTCCTCAACAACAAGATCCAGATCCTCGTGGCCACCAGTACCCTTGCCTGGGGTGTTAACCTGCCCGCCCACCTGGTCGTTGTCAAAGGCACGCAGTTCTATGACGCCAAGATCGAAGGCTACAAGAACATGGACCTGACCGACGTCCTGCAGATGCTGGGACGAGCCGGCCGTCCGCAGTTTGACAATTCCGGTGTCGCCCGCATCTTCACTCAGGACGCCAAGAAGGACTTCTACAAGCACTTCCTCCACACCGGCTTCCCCGTCGAATCCTCCCTGCACACCGTCCTCGACAACCATTTGTGCGCCGAAGTCTCCGCCGAGACCATCGTGACGAAGCAGGACGCTCTGGACTACCTCACGTGGACCTTCTTCTTCCGCCGCCTGCACAAGAACCCGTCCTACTACGGCCTCGAGATCTCCGCCGAGGAGCACACCAGCATCGCGGCGCAGACGATGGCCAACGACTTCATGATCGACATGATCGATAAGTCTCTGAACGAGCTCGCAAAGTCCAGCTGCGTCGAGGTCTTCCCCAACGGCGACGTCGACCCGACACCCTTCGGCAAGATCATGAGTTACTACTACCTCTCGCACATCACAATCCGCCACCTCGTCAAGCACGCCAAGCCCCAGGCCTCCTTCCTCGACGTCCTCTCCTGGATGTCCCGCGCCACGGAGTACGACGAGCTCCCCGTCCGCCACAACGAGGACCTCATCAACGACGAGCTCTCCCGCAACCTCCTGTTCCCCGGCAGCTCCTTCGGCCTCCCCATGTGGGACCCCCACGTCAAGGCCTTCCTCCTGCTCCAGGCGCACATGTCGCGCATCTCCCTCCCCATCACCGATTACGTCGGCGACCAGACCAGCGTGCTCGACCAGGCCATCCGTATCATCCAGGCCTCCATTGATGTCCTGACCGAACTCGGCCACCTCTCCAGCTGCCTCGAGTTCATCAAGCTCCTGCAGTGCATCAAGTCCGCCCGCTGGCCCGACGACCACCCGGCGTCCATCCTCCCGGGCGTCGGCGTCGACACCCTCAAAAACGACACCTCCAACCTCTCCCTCGCCAAGATCAGCGCCCTCGGCTCCCCCGCAAAGGTCACCCAGCTCGCCAAGAAGCTCTCCGTCCCGCCCCACCAGCAGCCGCGCTTCGCAAAGGCCGTCGCCCAGCTCCCCAACCTGGCCGTTGCCGTCCCGGAGACGACCGCCCTGTCCCTCGCCGTCGACCTCCGCCGCCTGAACCCCCTCACGGAGCGCGACGCCCACGTCTACGCCCCGCGCTTCCCCAAGCCCCAGAACGAGGGCTGGTTCGTCGTCCTCGCCGACCCCGCCCGCGACGAGGTCCTCGCCGTCAAGCGCGCCGGCTGGTCCCAGGGCCCCGGGCGCAGCGTCGCCGTCGGCTCCAGGCCGTCCGCCCGCGCTAACTTCAAGATCCCCGAGGCCGCGCAGGGCAGGAAGCTCGACGTCCTCGTCGTGAGCGACGCTTACGTCGGGCTCGAGTACAAGATCGCCGGGGTCGACATCCCCACCGCGCCGGTGGTCGACGACGACGTGGACAAGTCCAAGAAGGCGCAGGCGCAGGCGCAGCAGACGAGCGGTGGCGGTGGTGGTGCGTCCAGAGCATGAGAACGCGTAGGTGATATGATGGGTTCATGACTTGGTGGTATTAGATGGAGCTATCAGATGCTATGACGCCGATGAATGAATCCCGCGCTCCTGAATGTGTCGGCCATAAAGATATAGACAAGAATGGAAAAAGAAACCCCCCGGCCATGAAGGAAAAGGCAAAAACAACAGTATTCCTCCCAGTCAAATAAGACAAGACAATGCCTTCTCGCGAGAGACGCTCTCTCTGTAACAACCGATCCAAAAACGCAACCGGCGATGCGCATCATGCAGTACGAGAATCACTGCTTCATGGGAAAAAGAGACAAACCAAGCCCAAGAAGAAGAAAAAAGCCCAGAATCCTTTCCGTGTACCGTGATCCCGTCCATATGAAATCCAATCCCAAAATTCCCGATAGTCGTGCCGTAAACGCCTCGCACCATGCTTATTCCCAATGATGTGGTTTGGTTGGTCGTGTTCGTATGCTGTTTCGCTGCGTGGTGTTGTGCAGCACGTCCGGATCGAATGCTCGCGTCGCCCGTCACGGGCGTCTCTGATGCGCTGATGCCGAAAACTAGAGTAATGCGCGCGTCGTCATCGTCGTTGTTGGGTATCCCATGGTTCGTTCCGTCTCGTCGTATCAAAAACCCCAATGTCTCCTGGAATTCGTCATCTCATATCTCGCCGTTCTCACGCCGCCCTACGCTCCAATACCCGTTTCCAGAGCACCGGCTCAGCAGCACTTCCTCCTCGCCTTGGCCGCGGCCTCGTCGGTATTCTGCTCGGTCCCCGCCTGCTCGACCGTGACGGCGGGCGAGAAGCCCGGCGAGAAGAGCCAGCTGCGCCGGTCCCGGCCGACGCGAAAGCTGCCGCGCGGGTTCATGCCGTCAAAGTACCCGCCGTCCATGCCAGTCTCGTAGCCCGGGGTGCCGGGGGTGGCGGTGGCCATGAGCAGCGCCTGCTGCATCTTGCGGTTCTGCTCGACCAGCTTGCGCGTGACGACGCGGAAGACCTCCTCGACGCCCTCGCCGCTCTCGGCGCTAATCTCGTGGCAGGCGTCCCAGCCCACCTCCTGGCCCCAGAAGCCGGAGCTGCGCTTCGAGGACGGGCTCCGCGGCTCGCCGCCGCCGAACTGGCTCTGCACCTGCGACGAGGACTGCCGCGGGTCGGACGAGGACAGCATGGAGGGCATGCCGCCGGGGGTGGCTGTCGGGGGCGGGGTGGAGGCCAGGCCCGGGGCGAGGTTCTCGGCGACGTATGCTATGCAGCGCTCGAAGGGGACCTCGCGGCGGGAGGGGTCGCGGGCGACGATGTCCGCCTTTGTGCCGACGACGTGGAGGACGACGTCGCCGGGGAGGTTGCGTCGGAGCTCGGTTAGCCAGATGCCCATCTCGGTGAAGGACTGGGCGTCGGTGATGGAGTAGCAGAGGATGCAGGCGTTGGCGCCGCGGTAGTAGAGGCGGGAGATGGAGCGGAAGCGTTCCTGGCCGGCTGTTTACCAGGGAGGTTAGTCGCCGTTCGGTAGGATCGCATGAGAGGATTGGCTTATCGCAGAAAGGCAGAGGACGTACCTGTATCCCAGATCTGTAACCGTACGACGGTATCCGTGTCGCTGTCGACGACGCGCTTGGTCATGAAGCTCGCGCCGACGGTCGATGTCGTCTGTGCCGGGTTGAAAGAGCCTTTGCAATAGCGCATGACGAGGCTCGTTTTCCCGACATTCTGTGAGCCGAGGACGACGATCTTGGCCTCGAGGGACGACATGTTTTCGACGACGACGACGGGGAGGGAGGGAGGAGGAGCGCGGGCGCGCTGGAGGTTTGGATCGGATCGGATCGGTTTTCGGTCAGTCTGTGATGGTGACTGAGGGATGCTTCTGAAAAAAAAAGGGGGGGGGGGACGTATAATTCGGGGGGAATGTTGTTGAAGAGTTTCGCGGGTCGGTCGTTGGAGAAGATGGGTGTTGCGGGTGTGGCTGCGGTGCTAGTCTGCGTGCGGTTGGATTGGTGGGTGGGTGGTTTTGGTGATAATGTGGTCCGAGGTAATGTACTTTGGAGAGGCACTCGATACGATACCTACGATACGGGTGGTCGCAGCAGGGCAAGATAGGTAAGGTATTCGCGCTTGTGGCTTCTACTGTCGTAACACGGGGGAAAAGGGCGGCTTTTCACAGGAGGCACTCGAAGCACGTCTTCAGGTACCGAATCGGCTGGACCTAAAGATAGTCACGCCGCGCCAAGTTTGGTATAGGCAACCACGAGGTCAGTGATCGGCCGATGAGGCGCGTGGCCTTCGGAAGCTGGCGGATGGGATGGAGCGAGAAGACGGCTTGGGAGAGGGAGAGGGAGAGGGTATGGCTTTGGAATGTTCTGCTGAATCCGACTAGAAAAGTGAAAGAAAGTAGCGGAATGGGGACGGTAGGGTAAATAAGGACGGGTGTGGGTTGTTGTTTGTTTTTTGGTGTTGTTGTTTTATTTTATTTTTCTCGGTGTCGTCCAAGGTACGTAGGTAACATGGGGGGGATGGATCGGTGATGAACAGGCTAGGGAGATGGGGGTTTAAGAGACCCGTGGACGTATATGGGCTTTATTTTGCGGGGCGAACGGCCGATTCGACAAAAGGAGCACAGAATACAATATAGATACTGCGTAAAGTGAACGAACGATAGACATTAAGGGGGGAGATTGGAGTTGCGCCGTCGTTCGTTTCTTGTTTCTTCTTGAGACTGCGCCGGAGGTATGGGATTTAGTGGTCAGCGCGGGGAGGCTGAAGTGGATGGGATCATGCTGTTTTCCACGTCCTCCTACACCGAGTCCTTCTCAGCTGACGGACAGTGCGGCATGCCGAGGTGTTTGTGCTGAAAACTTATGGTCAATTGTGTCTGATGCAGAAAGCGGTAGTGCTGAGAAGAACACCATATAGCAGCGCATCTGTCCAATGGGTAGAATGGAATGATCCCACGAGAAGGTTTCTGCAAGTAAACCCTCGGTGAGTTCGCTGACTGACCTGAGGTCTGTGAACGCGGAGGTGGCACGGCGCCGTCGACCGCTGAAACAGGCGCTGTATCTCCGGCGAGACGCCGCTAAGGGGGAAGGTCGCGTGGTGAGTCGGTCCCCACCGTTCGCTTTGTAAAGGCGGGTCCGACGGACGCACCATGGCGTCATCGTTCATGAGTGACTCCAGCAGGTCGGTCAACCTAACAACAACATCCAGCACCTCGGTGAGAAGTGAGCATGCCGCCATTCAGAGTACATTTTCCTCGTAAGACTAGCCGACACGGCATCCATCCCATAGCTTTGCTGACCATTACGACCAGCGATGGCCGGTTGAGACAGACAGCTGCTAGTGGCCGCCTTTCAGTACCCCCACGTCGCCATCTTCTCTGCAAGATACAAGCAGACACTGGTCTAGTCTGTCGGTGTGCTAGGTTGAGTCTACTTTAGTCTCATCAGTCACTTACCGACTTCAAACCCACCGGACTGCGGCTTCCGGGGTCTCGATTCCCTTTTCACAGATACATTGGAGGCTCTTTTGCTCTCCTAAACTTAGACTCTCAACCCCAGAATTTACTTTCCGCATGGCCCCCATTGCAACGGCTTGGCCCAATGTCACCATATCTCACACCAAAGCTCAAGGCACAATAATGTACTAAACTTAGGTTCATTCTTCATTAACGTCGTCACAGAAGCTATGGTATGTGGTTGCGATCTCTTAATTATACATTAGGCTTTTTAGTCCTGAAGATCACGCTTTTGTCTATCCCGTATCCAATTTTCTTTCTAAGAATCCCGAAAATAACACGCTTACAAGACGACGTGCACAGTCTTGGCAATGCTGGGCGTGCCCGCCGGAGTCGAGACGAACAGGTAGTAGAAGCCGGGGAGGAGAATGCCGTAGTCCTCGGGCAGCTTGGCGGAGTACTCCTGGCCGTTGACCTGGACGTCGTCGAGAGGGATGCGGCGCTGGTCGCTGTTGACCGAGTGGGTGACGGTGCCGATGCGGATCAGAGTGACCTTGCCCTGGCCCTCGAGGCCCTCGACCGTGAACGTGATGGTGCCGCCGGCCTTGACGGCGTCAGTGCCAATGGCGGAGATGACGGGACGGGCGGCGAGAGTGCCGTCGGCGTTGAAGAGGTAAGGGGGTTGGAAGATCTCTCCGTCGGCGTGGTCGACGGTCTTGTCACAGTTGTCGCTGGAGGCGCCGATGGTCTGGATGTAGCAGAGACCACCGCCGCCAGTGAAGACGGTAGCGTCGGGCATGAGGATGGAGACGGAGTGGTAGTTGCGGGGAACGGCCATGGGAGCCATCTGCTTCCACTCCTTGGTCTCAGGGTTGAACAGCTCGGGGATGAGGATACCGTCAGTGTTGGTAAAGACGAGAGACTTGCGCTGGCCACCGGTCACGAGGACCTGGCCGTCAGGGAGGACGACGGCGTTGGCGAAGCCACGCTGGAAGCTCATGTCCGCGACACGCTCCACCTCGGAAGGGGTGTTGGGGTCGCCGATGGTGGTGATGTGGGCGTGCTTGTTGGCGTCGCTGTTGGTGTAGTCGGGGCTGCCGCCTGCGGAAAGGATCTTGCCGGCGATGGCATCGTACATGACCCAGATACCGCACATGGCATCGTCATCGTCACGGGTGGCCGCCTTCATAATGGAACCTTCACCATCGGTGCCGAACCAGTGCTGGTCCTTTCCGGGGCCCGCCTGGAAGACGCTGCCGTTCTTCCAGCCGAACAGCCAGGCGTGGTTGTCCTCGCGCCAGATACCCTCGTGGTCGGTCGTGAGGATGGGCTTGACGTCGGCGCCGTTGAGCAGGGTCCACTCGTTGGCGACGGGGTCATAGATCTCGCCGTTCTTGCCCTCGCGGGGCCCGGAGTACGCACCACCGATGGTGAAGACCTTGCCGTTGGAGAGGGTGGCTGAGGTCTGGTAGCCACGAGCAATCTTCATGTCGGGGCCGCGGGTGAACTCGTTGGTGGCCGGGTCGTAGATGCTCACGGCCTCGGCGTCGGAACCACCCTGGACGATGATGCGACCATCCTCAAGCTGGCTCAGACCCGGGCAGAACATGTCGTGGTGGGTGTTGGTGACGGTGCGGTTGGAGATCTCACCGGTGGCAAAGTTGTAGTCGCCGTACTGAGTCTTGCCGGAAGCACCACCAAAGGCATCCTTGCCCCAAGAGGAGAAGAACAACAGTCTGTCAGGCTGGGGGTACGCAGGGACGATGTAAGCCGCGACGGGGATCACGGGAAGACGGATGAGGTCTCCCCACTTGCCCTCGACGGCTGGCTGGTAGGCGTCAGGGACGTGAATGGTTGTGAACTGCTTGTTCTGGACCCAGAAGAGCGAGTTGTCGGGCTCGGCGCCCTTGATGTGGCAGACGTTGTTGATGTGGTCGAAAACGGACTTGTTGCAGCCCTGGGTGTTGGAGCAGAGTTCGGCACAGGCTTGGATCGTGGTGACATCCTTGACCTGCTTGGCGCTGTTACCAGTGTAGTCGGTGTTGAGGCAGACCCGGTACTCGGCGTTGGTGTTGGGGACCTTGTAAGGCTCTTCGTCGAAGGGGCAGGTTGCGATGAAGGTGCCCTCGGGCATGTCGTTGGTCATGCGGATGGAGTCGAATCGGTCGTCGGTAGCCCAGTTCATCTCGTTCTTGTTATCCTTGACGTGACAGAGTTTGTCCTTCTTGTCGTAGACGGCCCGGTAGCAGCGAGCGTCCGTGTCGCAGATCTGGACGCACTCCTTGGTCGTGTTGACGTCCTTGACCAGTTGCAGACTGTTGCCGCCATACTGGAAGTCTGAGCCGGGGCAGACGGTGTATTTGACGCCGATGGGAGTGATCCAGACGACCTCCTCGTTAGGGCAAGCGGTGATGGCGGCGGAGGAGAGTTGTGAAAAGAGAGTGGCGGCAGCAAGTGCCGTGTATGTGGTTGAACGAACCATGGTGATCTAAGTTGTTTGTATTTTGAGCTGAATAAGCTCGTAAATAAAGAATGTGGTACTCGATAAGAGTGTATTGGTGAGTGAGTGGCTGTGATTAACACGCAAAACGAGGGAAGAGTGAGTGTCTGTAATTAGATTAACACATTGAAAAGAGAGATTTGGAGAAAGAACAAGAGGCTACTCTTGGAAATCCGTGAGAGCGACGTTGAGGAGAGAAAGAAGCAAGATCCGAGCCAAAGGAAGAGATTCGACGATATGTATATACAACTCCCTCACAAGACGCCGAGAGTCTCTCCTCCACAGCGGCACTTCCGCCAGGAGAGAAAAGTCCAACGAGATCCATCGTCAAGGTGGAAATCTTGGAGCCCCGCTGGGCTGCGCCCTCCCGCGGGTGCGGTGTGGCCCGATAGAGTCTGCCAGGGGATCCGAAGGCATCGTAGACGCCGAGACGGCATTGGCGAATGGGAACGAGAGTTGAGCAATACGATCCCCATTCGAAAAGGGAGAAGGTGGAAACCGCGCGCGCCCTGGTGCTAAATCTGTTAGTTGGACGGGCGGAGGTCAAAGCTGAGGTGACCGTGATGTGGGATTTGATTGATCAAGAACAACAGAAACTTGCGGGTGCTTTACCGCCCGCCTGGCCAAGGTCCCACGGCCACCAACAACAAGTTGTCTGTCTTGTCTTGTGAAGAGACGTTGACGGTCGGGCACTCTGCGGTCAACCTGAACCCCCGAACCTCCCCCTTGATCTCCCCCAGCACAGACCCGCAGGTAGCCCCATCGGCTTGGTTGCCGGGATCTCTCTCGGGCTCTTGCGGTTTCGCCGCATGACAGATCGTCGACACGGCCATCGAGAAGAACTCTAGCGGGTCAGATTTTCGTCTGAACTTCATGCCAACAAGCTTCTTTGCCTTGAAGGCTGTCAAATAGAGTTCCCGTCGTCTGTTGTTTCAGAGGATCAGTTGACGTCCCATGGGTTAAACAACCTGAGCGACTGTCAGCATCATCCTGTCAACATTTGCTCGAGTCAACACCTCTGGCCCTGCCACGACCCTTGACAGGCGAGAAAGTGCTTCCTCCACGGCCAAGAGGTGAGGTCTACGGAGAACACCGAGCAATTCACCGACGACTGAATGGAGGTGATCGTGCACAAAGTTGTCTCTAACCGCATTCAATCTTCATCTAGTGAAGCAATCTCTCCATCTCGTAACGAAGTCCGCCACGCGCATCCGAAGTTCGACATAGCTCTGAATCGCGTCCTCGTATCAAGATAGCCTTTCGACGAGCAGTACGGGGAGATGAGACCGAGAAAGCTACGTTGTCGGCTCTGTCGGACGCTTACGCATGAACCTTGGGAAAAGCAGAAATGCTGCCAATCGCGACCGACCCAGCCCTACGACGGCATGAGGCCGGTAATCTGCGTCGGAACATGGTTGAACGCTGGCTTTATCTTTGTGCGGATGGATACCGACTCCTGAGAAAACTTGTGCAACGAAAATAGAAGCCGGGGAGGCAAGGAAGAGTGGGAGAGATGGACAAAACCTCCCCGTTGGTGCCAACTGAACCCAAACTTCCCAGGGCCAGAGATCTGGAGGAAAGAAGCAAGGCAAGGGTACCCGACTTGCCGTCGACCGGATTCTGAAACAAGGAATACATTGTGTCGATCTTTTCGAGCTTGGTCTGCATCCCCATGCCTAAACAAGCATGCCGCTAAGCCGGATACGGCTGACAGCCAAGATATCGTGGAGAGCCCCAGTTCCCCTTTTTCCAAATCGCAATGTCTTTCTGATTGACGTCGGCGCTGTTATGACTCGTATTCATGTCACTTCACGCAGGCCGAATCATTCATACAATACCCCCCTTAAATGATTATAACAGCTCTACTAACCTACATCCCCTACCACCTTGCCTAATTAGGCTAAGTAGCCTTTTTTTACCCCCCTCTACCCCTCTCCTATATAGTTAAAAAAGTAATTATTCTTTACTACTATATTATTAAATTGCTTCCTACTTAAACTTATTATTAAAAATACTATTATAACTACTATTTTTTATTTATATAATTATAAGGGCTTTATTATATAACTCTTAGGGTTATTTTATTATTATTTTAGTATATAAAAACCCTAAAATAATAAAAATATAAATTTTCTAGATTTTTTACTATTATTACTACTACCTCTAAAATAATTTAGATCCTACTATAAGAGTAGTTTAACCTATATTATATAGTTAGCCTACTACTTATTAAGTAGCTTACTACTAATTTATCCTTCTCTATTATAAATAACTCTTTTTTAGTACTTATTAATAATCTTAATATTAACCTATTATTTATTAATAATAATATTATTATTATCTCTAATACCCTATTAAAGAGATAGCTCTCCCCTACCTCTACCTAATAGTTACTTATTAACTAGGGCTATCTCTAGCTACTCTATAAGCTAGTATAGGCCTAGCTAGCTTATCCCTCTAAAGTTAATAACTTTAAGATATTAACTATTATTCTTATTACCCTTTATTCTACTTAGTAAATAAGTAAATATCTTAATATAACTTTAGTTATCTTTTTTTTATTTCTAACTACTTAAATAGAGATTAATAATCTTATAAACCTATATAACTCTAATAGGATTATAGAGTTTAACTTAAATAATAAGGAAGTTAACCTTAAAGAGTATTATAACTTAGAGTATTTACTCCTACCTACCCTTAATAACTTTAACCCTCTATAAGACCTTTTTAACCCCTTAAGTACGCTATAATAAGGCTAGTTTATATATACTTAATATAAAAAGGTTTACTCTACTTTATATAAAGAGTATCTTAAGATCTAGACCCTCTACTAAATAGCTAGCTTTTCTATCTAGAAGATCTCTAGGCTTATAGGCCTTACTATATAATAAGTCTATTATAATACTACTTATAATACCTAGCTATAGTTTTACTAAAGTAGTAGGTACTTAATTATATATATACTATAGAAGAACCTTCTTAAGGAGTTTTTAGCCTTTATACCTTATAATAGATATATCCTATATAATTAATTAAGTAACTACCTATCTATCCTCTATATTTATTTTACTATAGCTCTCTATTATACTATAGTTAGCCTAAATATTTAATAGGTACTTTAACCCCTTCTTATCTAACTTCCTAACTATATATAGTAAGCCTACTTTAAGTTTACTCTTTATTAGGGTTACTTAATAGCTAAAGAGTAGAAGTAATATATTTTTAATAATAAGACTTAATCTAATAGCCTTATTACTACCTATAAATATATTACCCTTCTATTTAGTAAGGATTTAAAAGACTTTACTAAAGTAAGAGCTAAGCTATATAGATAGATATTTTAAAGCTATATTATAGGTAGTATTAAGGGGCTTAATATTATATAGGATAAGTCCTAGAGAAAAATAGACTTAACCTCTTATTATTACTATATATTACCTATCTTCTTTAACTTTTAGTAGTCTACTAATTTATTTAAAGTATAATAAGATAATATACCTTATTATAGCTTATATATTATAAAAGCTTAAATTAAAGAGCACTTTAATACTAGCTATCTTATTAACTAGTCTATTTAGTTACTTAACTTTAACCCTATTAAATATATATAGCTATAGATAAAGAGATAGATTAATTATATATACTTAGTTAAGCTAATAGGCCTATAGTTATATAAAGCTATTTAGGCAGCTTAATAAGCTATACCTAAAGAGTATTTACTAAAGTTAGTATACTTTATACCTTAATAACTAGCTAAAGTAGTAGCTACTTAAGGGGGTTATATTAGATATTAAGCTATATTATAAGGGTTAAATTTAAGTAGTAATATTATATAAATATATAGCTACCACTTACTTAGGCCTACTATTTAGGCTACTCTCTTATATAAATGTAAGTTACTATTAGCTATACTTAGGCCCTAAGATGCCGCTTATGAGCCTGAAGTACCGCGCTAACAATTATTTAAGGGGGGTATTGTACGATGGTACAGTTATGCATGTCGTTCGTGGGCTGTGCAGTGGGTGTTCGTACATAACCATCGTACCCGCCTATTCTCTAGAGGAAATTTCCCGTTCATAATGCGTTATGTTCTGCCTCTTTTTTTGTACCCTTTTTTGACGTCACGCTGCCGACGGGTCCGAGCAAATCGGGTCTGGAAATCGGTGCAGCACTCCGATCGCCGGGGCCAACGGAGGCTCTGCCGCACCCCGATCGTCCCTCCGTGCAGACCCTCGTCTAGTGAGGCCGCTTTTGGTAGGTATTTGCGCATCTATCGGTCGCCCATCTGGATTTGTTTGCCGTTGAACTACGGATATCCGTATTGATTCATCCTCATCGTGGATGCGACCAAAGCCACTTTCATAGCTACGCGTTCCTTCGCACCTCATATGCTTTGTCTGTTGCATTTGGCACTCGATTATCGGGGTACCGTTACGACGAGGGCATGTTACGAGTCAAGTTGGCAGACACATTCATCTCGCATGTCGGTGCGGCTCTGCTTCTGAGTCGATCGCGCGTGGGACTTGCGCAACAGCATCCACTGCCTCATTCGGGTCTGATCAACAAGACGTCAACAACCGCGATCTGCCGTGGATCTCTGGGACGTCGCCGATGGGTGTGGTTGCGAAGTCGCAACTGCAACCCGTAACGCTTTTGGGTGTAGTCGCCGGAGTGACTAGTCTCGATGCAGACTGCGCCTAGCCGAACGGTGGTGTCTTCCTCTGCAGGGGCGCTGAAAAGAGTATCGACTTCGCGAATCGAAACAATGCGAATCCGAAGATGGAAAACGAGCCTTGGTTAAGGTAGCATTCTACATTTCCCCTCGTGAGGTTAGCTGAAACACTCAATATCGCTGTCGGTTCCAAAGCCAAAGTTCGGAAACACAATGGCGACCTAGAGTGACGCCAAGTTTGCCGTGCAAAGTGGCGTCGAAAATCCGCCAAACGTAATCAACGTGGAGTGCGTAGAAAATCACTTGTTCGGATCGTTAAGAAAGTTTTCTTGCGAACCTTCATATTCTAGTAGAGGAAAGAAAGACCAGGTCCAGTGACAGTGGTGTTTTCAATTTGCTCTCATCCTGGTCTAGCTAGCTAGTCAATCTGCATCCATCAACCTCAACAACATTGCCACAAACTCCCCTGATCTCTTCATACCATTCTCATAGCTGCCTCAAGTACATCCGGAAAGCCTGCGCCTTTCCTCAAGCAACAACAAATATCATGAGCTGACAACTTCTCAGTAGCTCCCGCAACTCACTTCATCACATCCACCCATCGCAGCGTTGTCGCAAATCAAGTATTCAGACCTGTGCCTTCGACACAGCGCCAGCCTTCCAGGGGGCCTCGCAGATGGGACACTTGGTTCCCCAGCCTGCAGTCTCCATCTTAAAGATACGGAAGCACTGGGAGTGAACGTGGTGGCCGCAAGTACCGCAGCAGACGGTCTCCTTGTCCTCGAAGTTCTTGTAGCACACAGGGCAGGCCTTTCCATCCTTGGACTTCGGGACTCCGTCCTTGAGCGCGGGGTCGGCGTCGATCTCATCCTGCGTGAAACGGGCCTTGGGGGCGAGGGCGAACAGCTTGACGAGCTCCTCGGTGAAGAAGGTCTTCTGGGGAAGCAGCTCAGCCGGGGCGTGCAGCATGTACAAGAGAACATCTGCGTTGAGGTCAGCCGCGTCCTCCGTTTGTCATAAATGATACTCACAAATGACGTGCTTGCAGTTGGTGCTCTTGTTGTACATCTATAGACAGATTAGCAAGATGCGTTTACACTTCGCAGTCAGGTTGCTTACAGCAGCCTGGCAGTCGCATGAAGTCTTCCTGCCAATGGTGATGTTGTAGGTCGAGCCAGACGAGAGGGTGATGTTCAATATGTTCTCGTCGCCGAAACCAGGGGATTGCTTGATGATCCACATGGTCTCGCTCATGGCCTTCTTCGCGGCGCTGACATATCTCTTGTCGTCGATGGGAACCATGAAGCGCGTCTCCCTGGGGTTCGCGGTGGACTTGGTCGAGGCGATAGGCCCAAAGGCTTCGGAGTTGGCGGAGGGGCCGACATCGACGGTCTCATGCTGGTACGTCTTCCAGTTCTCGAGGCGCTCGATGAGGTCTTTCTTCTTGCCCACGGCATTGACGTCGCGCATGGCAAGCTGTTCCTTGAGAATGGGGGCGGGGAGCTTGGACCAATCGGTTCCATCGGGAAGGGGACCGGTCTTGACTCCGTAGGTGCACTTTCCGAACTTGGTAAGACGAGTCAACTCGGGAGGGTATTCGAGAGCCTTGTACGGAGCCTTGCGGTACTAAGGCGCCTTGGAGGGGGTGTCTTGCTCCATGTAGCTCATCGAAGAGGAAGGCATCGTGGGGGTGGAAGGAGAATCCATGTCCATGTCCAAAGGCATCTGGGCGAATAGATGTGGGTGTTTCCGGAAGTAGGTGAGTGATGATGTTGCGATGGCAGGCCGGGTCGACACAGATCTGGGTGCTGGTTGCTGTTCGCGAACTGCAAAGGAATTTTTCGATTGGTAAGAGTGAAAGCGAAATTTTGTAGAGTGATAAGAAGGAAGTCGCGTCAAAAGCTGAGCAATACCAGTGGGAGCCAGTCTGGTCGGTGGTCGTTCTTTCATTCTGGAAGGTGCAGGGTTGTCAGGCAGGAGCACCTTCCCTTTCAGCAGGTATCTTACGTTTCAAGGCAGAAACCATGAGGCTCAGGTGCCTCAAAGGCAACAACCGAAACGAGTTATCTGATTTCTTGACTGCCTTACACTCGATCAGTCGATGAAAAGAAAATGGTAACAGTGATGGAGTAGATTTCATACCTAATTACTCCAACCCCGCTCCCCATTCCGCGGAGTACGTTATCGTCTCATATATGACCAATGAACTTACCTTGTCCATCTCACACTCAAAATTACTCGAGCTTCAGCTGATGCTTCATAGCTAGATGTCTTCCAAGGCATTGAAGGGAATCGTTATAGTCGTGACAGGGGTGTCACGTGGTTCTTACGGCTCCAAGGCATGGGGAGAATATCTGTAAATACGGGTTATTTCGACATCGAATTTGAGTTCCGCCCAGACTAAGCTAGAACATATCTCATTTTTTACATTTCTTGTAATTATAAATTTTACTACTGTTCCGAGCATATGAAACGGACTCATTGCAGTGTTGCTCCGCTGCTGCTGTCAACTCCAACAGCTTGGGCGATCGTCCCAATCTGGCATGTCAGGGTCTTGATATTGACCCCTGATTGGCTTCGCCAAGCCACCCTGTCTGATTCCCGTCGACCCCTGCGCGAACGGCAGTGACTCAACGTCAGCTTGACCTCTTCATTTCCTGTTTTCTTCTCCTCCGTCTAGATCCTTCTGACGCATAATACATCTGGGAAGCTTGAAAATCCGGCTGAACAATTTGTATCGCCCTCTTTGTTAGACGCACACTCTCCATCACCATGGCTAGACGAAACATCAGCTCAGGCTCTGCCTTCGAGGCACAAATCGGCTACTCCCGGGCGGTAGTCTCGGGCGATTTCATCTTTGTGTCCGGAACGACAGGGTATTTATGCGTCGCTTCTAGAATCTACAGGCCAAGACAAGAAACTGACAAAGCAAAGGTACAATTATGAGACGGGCGTCATATCCCCCGACATCGTCGAACAGACCCAGCAGACCATGGAGAACATCGCCGCGGCCCTCGCGGAGGCCGGTGCCGGAATGAAGGACGTCGTCCGCGTCCGTTACATCCTGCCGAATCGAAACGACTTTCAAAAGACCTGGCCTGTGCTTCAGAAATGGCTCGGCGATGTGAGGCCGGCTGCCACGATGGTTCAGGCGGGGTTGATGGAGGAAGCGATGAAGATTGAGATCGAAGTCACTGCCAAGAAAGAGGGCTAATCATTTCGCGGGGAGGCGATGAATATCAGACGAATCTGCTGGCCGGATCAAGGACACCATCGGAAATACAAAACATGCCGTCATTGGTTCACCCATGGGATGGCGTTACCCATGCCAGATATCCGGTATGAACTGTGTAATACGAGCTTGCAACGGTCAGCCACAAGACGGACGAGATCTCAATCTTCGGATCCGACGCCATGTGCACCTGATATTGGCTGCTTTTGGACGAACATGAGACCGGCGTTTAGCACGATCGGCGACCAGGCGTACGCCCGACCCATCCGGAGCAATCGGTTGGCTAGGTGGACACGATGATGGCATGGTCGCCGACCTCTAGCCGAACCAGGTACATGTCCCAGACTCTCAACACGATGAAATCAACGCAAGTTCTCCGACAGTATACGTCAGCGACCGAAACAAACACAATTCTTGATACATGCCACGAAGAGATTCAAGAAACGTCGCTAATCATGTCGCTATGCATACAACGGTGACTACGATATGTCGCTAGTGGAAATAAGGAGCAACAAGAGCTCCCGCGCCGAACATGGAGGCGATGGTGACGAAACTGGCCGTCGAGAAGATGGACACCCCGCTAAGGCCGTGTCCGGAAGTGCAGCCCCCGCCGATCCTAGACCCGATGCCGATCAGCAACCCGCCCGCGGCAGCCAGCTCCGGCGAGACGGCCGTATCCGCTGCGCCGAGCGCGAAAGCAGGGTACGTCGTCGCGAGAGCCCACGCGCCCGCAGCCACGCCGAAGGAGAAGAGGATGTTGCTGTACGAAGCCGGCTTGCCCTTCTCGCCGCCACCCTTGACCGCCCACCAAAAGTACCGCCCGATCTCGTCGTACGACGTAGACACGCCCAGCATCGACTTGCGCGCGAGCAGAGAGAAGAGCTGCGCGAGGCCGATGAAGAGGCCGCCGACGACGGGCGCGACCACGGCGTAGGGGCTGGCCGGGGTGTACTTCATCGCGGCGTAGATGACGCCGGCGAAGACGGCCTCGACGCCGACGAAGGAGACGGCCCTGCTGAGCCCGGCGCGCTCGTAGACGGTGAGCTTCGGGTTTTCGGGCGCCGCGTGGGCGGCGTTGGCGGTGATGGCCTTCTGGAGGAACCCGGTCCAGGCGATGCCTGCCAGGACGGCGCCGCCGAGGACGTAGAGGCCGGATTTCGTGCCGACGGCGATCTGCGCGAGGACGGTTCCCGGGCACGAGCCGGAGAGGGCCATGCCGGCGCCGAGGAGGGCGCCGCCGAGGATGTTGCCGTCATACTCGGAGAAGAGGCCGAGGCGGGAGGGGCTGCGGGGTTTAGGGCGGACGTAGCCGAGCTTGTCTAGGGCGAGGACGATACACCTGGTTTGTTGCGTTGGTGATTTGCATGATCATGTGAAAAGGGAAAAGACTCGTAGACGTACGTGCTGCTGGCCGCTGCTGCCAGGAAGGCTTGGATCATGTGCCAGTTCTCGAGCTTGAGCTGGGCGATGATGACGGAGGGCTGGTAGACGCCGGCTCCTACCAAAGCGGCACCGAAGGCGGCGCCTGAAAGAGCCGTTGTTGCCATAATTCCGGTTTTATTCTGGCTCGTGGAGGGTTCGTGAGTTGCTGAGACGAACGGGCGCAGTGCCAACTAAGTAGTGAGGGACTTGGTATTTAAGGTCCCCGAGATGCAGAATGGTGATGCGCGGGCAGAGTCTGTATACTTGTCTTCGACTCTTTTTGGCTTGTCGGATGAACTTATACAGATTCCCTTCGAACAGAGGACAACATGGACGGGGGGGTGGACTGAACGCCGGACAAGAGAAGTGTCCGTTGATTACTGAATCAAGCCCGAGAGTTCATGGCGTCTTCGGGGACTCGACGAAAAGACGGGAAAATTGTGGTGGTTCCGGTAGCGGGGCTCCAGTTATTAATCCCCGTGGTTCAAAGACCGCACCTTTTTCCTCCTCTCCAGACGGAGATACCCCTGCCAGTGGCGCGTCCTCCATCGACAACGTTCCCGTCCGCATGTGCGTTGTGGCAACGAGCAGCCTTGGTTCGACTCGAATTGGGTGTAGTTCAGGTGCGAAGAGATAGGTGGCGTCGACTAATTCCCTTCTCGGCCAGCACGCCTTCACTTACGGCATGGCGTTAGAGCAGCCGCAGTCAGTGCTTTAGTAGTGAAGCTGTTCTCTTATCTTCCCGCAGAAGCTTTGGTTTCCCGGTAAGTAATGGGAGTCTCAAGTTGGCGAGGGAGGTCAACAATTACCAAAAGGAGACCGGTCAGCAACACTCGATTGGTACGCCAGCTTCTCTGGGGGATCAATAAGGTTGCATCAATGGGAAGCCTTGCCGCGCCGGGATGGACCCAGAGAAAACGTGCTTCTCCAGAAAGTGACGTCCCCGAGACTCAGGGAGCCCCGGCGACCGTCCCTTTTCGAGGTCGCCGACGTCGGGGAACAGGCCGCGAGCACGGGCGTCGCCGGGATGTCGTCTCCAGGGATGAACGCCGCCGGACGTCTGTCTGCTCGGTGACCACTTTGACCGAGGAACGACGTTCGACCCTCAGATGATGAATGAGACTGACTGAACGGCGAAGCTTGTGTGAGATGCTTCGCGACGGTGGTATAAGACTCAGGAGGGAACTCCACGACGAAAGTATGCTTCATTCGCCCAGCATAGACAACTTTCCATGAAACGTGTGCATACACTATCAAAGCATTTTCAAGCGCCTCTACAAGTTGAATTAAACATGACACCGGAACCAGTTATCCACGAGGTCTTCGAGCCGGCGACGAGCACGTGGCAATACATAGTCGCGGACCCCTCCACGAAAGCAGCCGTCATCATCGACTCAGTCTTAGACTTCGACCCAGCAAAAAGCGCCGTCTCGACACAGACGGCCGACAAACTGCTAGAGCTCGTCCGAGAGAAGGGATACAAAATCGTCAAGATCCTCGAGACCCACGTCCACGCCGACCACCTGACGGCGGCCAAGTACCTCCAGTCGCGACTGCGGACGGCGCAGGACGGCGCGGCGCCCGAGATATGCATCGGCTGGCGCATCGGGGTGGTGCAGGAGAGGTTTGCGAGGAAATACGGCATCCCCGAGGCGGAGTACGTCCAGGCCTTCGACCGGCTCCTCGAGCAGGACGAGGAGTTCCAGATCGGGGCGTTGAAGGCCAAGGCGATTCACCTACCGGGCCATACTCCGGACCACATGGGATACATGGTGGGAGGTCGGTCGACTCATGTCCCCTTTCACGCTCTCAGTACACGGGTTCAAGCTAACATACCCCCAGCCAACGTCTTCGCGGGAGACTCCCTCTTCAACCACGACGTCGGCTCCGCCCGCTGCGACTTCCCCGGCGGCGACGCCCGCGACCTGTACGCGTCGGTGCGGAAGCTTCTGGACCTGCCGGAGGACACCAAGGTGTGGACGGGACACGACTACCCACCAGACGGCCGGGCCCCGGTCGCGGCGACGGCGGTCGGCAAGCAAAAGGCCGACAACAAGCACCTCGGGAACGGGGTCAAGGAGGACGAGTTCGTCAAGTGGCGCGAGGAGAGGGACGCGGGGCTCGGCGAACCCAGGTTGATGCACTGGGCGCTCCAGGTCAATGTGAGGGCCGGGAACATGCCTAGCCCGACCAAGGACGGAGATCGGCTGCTGCATGTGCCGGTTAAGATGCAGGGCGTAACTTGGTGATTTCACAGTTGCGATTGTTCGTGGTGATTGTTGAGCGGTAGTGTTGAAGCTTGTTCCTCCAGAAAATACAATGTCGTCACAAACTGAATGTGAATTTGGTGGGATCTATACCTACACATTTGGGGTAGTATCATACAAAACGCCAGCTCTTCCCCCTCTTCACTGGGTTGAGCCCAGTCTCGTGCCCGGGTTCTCTCTTGCAACTTAAACCGCTGCTGGATATGACCAAGATGAGGCAAGTCAGAACCCCGATGACGACGATGACGGCGGCGACCACATGTCTACATAGGTACTCATTAAGCAAACGAAGCCGAAAAAAAGGTAGAAAAAAAGAAGTGTCCCACGCCTCACACCCCGGGTTTTTGATATGTCCGTAACTCCAGAACGCGTTAAGCCCACGTCTCCGTGCCTCATTCGAGGCAATGCGAGAGAGCATAGGCCAGAAAATGCCCAGTCGTTGCCGCGCTTCGTCTCCAATTCGTTCAAATCCCACGCCTGCGCTGCCGGCTGCCATGACAAGAAAGCAATGATCAACAACCCCTTACTTCAGCAGAGAGTGAGTCCTGATACCCTTAGGACCGATTTCGCTGCGAAAAACTGTTAGCTTCTCATATCCTGAACCTGGCGTTTGAAGAGGGGGGGACTTACTTGTAGTCAACTCTGCTGAGACTAGCCAAACGCTGCGCCTCGAGGCCAGCCATGTCGAGGTTGTGCTGGCAAAAGGCGATGCGAGCGGCGACCTGAGCGCCGAGGAACATGGCCTCCTCGAAGCCGTTCTTGTTCCACTCGCTCAGGTAAGTGGGGAGCGCAGCCTGCTTGATGGTCGTAGGCGTCTGGCTATGGAAGTGATGAGGACCGGGAGTGCCGTTAGCCTCGCCGCTGGGTCCGGGGGTGCCCTGTTGCTGCGCAGAGGCCGTCGTAGCGGCCTGAAGGAGAGGGTTCACGCCCGAACTGTTGGGCGGCAGCTGGTGCGGGGCGCCGGTGAAAGAGCCGGTTGGGGTTTGGGCGCCAGTTCCCGTTGGAGTTGCGATGTTGGAGGGGAGCTCCGAGGTGAACATCGTGGCCGTACTGGGCGAGATGAGGTGGCGAGCCGTCAGGGTCTGGATGATGTTGTCCTTCAGCCCACGCAGGCGAGAGCCGTTGCCGACGAACACAATGTTCTCCCAACATTGCGGGCGCATGTACATGTCCTCGATGCCCTGGACAGTGCGGTAGATGGTGCTGACAATGCGATCGATCTCGGCGCGGTCGGCAAAGGTGAAGCGCTCAAGGCCGACCTCGATGTCGCGGCGCACCCGCTTAGCCTGCCTCTCGGGGACGGGCGGTACACCGTTGGTAGCGGCGGGAGCTTCTGCAGGCGCAACGACGGGCTGGCCCGTGGTTCCGTTTGTCTCCGAAGTCCCGGCTGGCGCAGCAGCGTCTGTAGTGGCCGCTGGCTCTGTCGGCTTCGTCTCGCCCTCGGTTGGCGCGTCGACTGGCTTAGAGCTGTCGGTCATCTCAACATCCTTGGACTCGGCGACGGTACCAGACTCCTCCTTCTTGGGCTCTTCCTTGGTCTCCGGCTTAGGCTCTTCCTTCTTGGGCGGCTGTACCTCCTCTTGAATGACCTCCTCGAAGTGAAAGGTGTTATGTGTGCGCTTTGCGTTGGGCAATCGAACAGGTTTCGCAGCCTCGGCCTCCTGGGCCGCCTTGCCCTTTCTACCTCCCTTGCCCTTCTCCGCTTTCTCCTTCTCCTTCTTGGCGAGAAAATCGCGCGCATTACCTGCGGTAACAATGCTAGCCACATCGAGAACTCCTTCGTCGCCCTTAGGTTCCTCGGGCTCATCGTCAGCAGCTGGAGCGCGCACCGCAGGCTCGCTGGCCTGGGGCGCCTCAGGGGCGGGTGCGCTAATAGGAGCAGCGCCGACAGTCGATGTCGTTGGCAGTTCCATCAGGTTCTTGGCGGTGGGCGCATACGGGAGCACTTCACAGATGTGGCTCTTCTTCAGCTGCTCCGCCATGTCGTATGTGAAGTCCTTGCTCTTGAGCTTCTCGACAAGTTTGCGCGTGAAGATCTCACCACCAGAAATGAAGCGCTCGGGGTTGGGAGCACCCAGTTCAGAGTGACTGACCACGCGACCATCGTGTATGCAAGTCACGTCCACCTTCTCGTAGCCAATGTCCACTACCGTCACGTTGGGCCACTTGATGCCGTACTGAGTAGCGATGCCGCTGTGAATCATGCAGAGGGCAGGAGTACGCGTCTTTTCGAAGATGTAGCGCGCGATCGTTTCGTTATCGGGACGTGTCCATTGGGGCGACGCCATGAGCATGATCGGGGTGTTGTGGTAGGTGGTGGTGAGCATGCTGTGAACGTGGTCGAGAAAGGCCAGGAATGCCTCCATATTGGCGATGCGACCGCCTTTAAATCACCCAATTAGCACGTAAAACACGTCAAACTGTCATCGCGAACACTCAATCGCACCTTGAAGAGGGTAGACGGCGCCCTCGCTTGAGTCTGTGTCTTCCACCCACTCATATTCGTCGTCGTCAGGGCGCGGCCCGTCGATCGCAAGCGCGCCATTGAGGCCCTGCTTCTTGCGCTTGAACGTGTGATAAGGGCGCCACTCATCCGTCTCTTCATCCTTGAACATGCGCGTCGGCAGGCGATGGACCGGCGGGGTCAGCTCGCCGCATCCCAGCTGGGCCATAGTCGTCTGGCTGCCAGGACAGATGATGAGGACCTGGTCCTCGCGGAACTTGCCCGTCTGAGTCGACATCTTGCCGGCGCCGGGGGTTTCTGGGGCGCAAACAGAGTCTGTGGTCTCGGTGGTGGTAGGAAGCTTTCCCTTCGTAGGAGATTGATGGAGACGCGGTCGAAGGTTGTATTTCGAGGCAGAGACCTCAGAGATGCTGCTGTTGCTGCTGGTACCAGCTGTACTGCCACTGCTGGGATTGGGGGCAGGATGGTTCTGTATGGTCCGTGCGGCCAACATCATCGCCTGAATGTTTTTCCGAGCCATACAGCCATTGCAGACACAGCAAGGCATGAGTTCTTGTAAAGCAATCATGATGCTGAAGCTGTTGTTTGTTGTGGTGTGATGGCAAAGGTTATATTCACATGGTGAACGCAGAAGTCGAAAGGGAAATATTCACAATCTAAATTTCCACTTTGTTGATTTTTCAAAACAAGACGGGCAAGGCACTCGATCAGCAGGATCAAGCTGATAGCCCACGTTAGAGACCAAGAGCGTGCACTTCATAATGGGCTCATTCCGGTCATGATCTGAAAGATTGAACATTATCTTTATGCAGTACGTCGTAAGACTAGACTACCATTACCGGATGGCCTTGTCAGGTCGCCCCTATCAGTCATTTGACTGTTGGGTCACCCAAGTAATGCCCTTGCAGCTGCTCAAGCTGCTTGACCAATGCTCAACTTCTAAGATGTACAGGCCCGCCCCAAATCCTGTTGACAATTCCAATGCCCATAGGTACAGACTGTGTACCTGTTTGTCGCCCTGTGTGGTGTTGTGGTGCCCTCCTTTGCCTGGTCTTTTGTGTCCTGTATCCCTAAACGCCTGAAAAAACATCATCAAGTTGTTCGTCATTGCAAGTAATTGCCAAGCATCCTGCTCCGAGGATGCAGACATAAATCCCCCAACGCCTGGCAACCAAAATCTCGAGCTGAAAGATGGGACAGACAGCTGCTTCCAAATTCCCACCCTAACCGTTAAAAAAGCAAAAGAAAGTGAATGGTATCATGCAACATCAACCGCTTTCTGGGCAACATGCCTCGAATCACTGCTGGGAACTTCCTTCAAAGGACTACCCAAAGGAGTCATGAAGTCAGTGGTCTCATCCGGGAAAGCACCCGGAGCCAAGGGTGTGGCCTTGTCTGACTCTTGTAACGTGGGCGTCTTGAGTACAGACTTGTCCAATTGCGGCTTGGCAACTTGGACGGACTCAGTCTCCTTCATACTCTCGTCATCCGATGCATCCTCTGCTGACGTCTCCTTGATGGATGGAATCTTGCTCGACTCGCTTCTGATCGAGTTGGAATCGATAGACTGGCGAGGAGATGTGGTGAAGGAAGACTGAAGAGGGCTGTGAAGCTGGCTGACATCTCCGATTTCGCTCTTACTCGCGCGAGAACCTCGTGCTGGGCTTCTTGCGGGGAGCGGCGGCGGAATCCTCTTAGGAATCGTAACCAGGGCGCCCTTGGCATGGATCGGAGCAGCCATGACTGCACGGCGAGCGGGTTGGACCTCAGCGACCTCGAAAATTACAGGTTCCTCTTCGTCATCTTCATCGTCCTCGTCGTCGACGTCTTCATCCTGGTCCTCCTCTTGTACCTCGGGCCTCTCGTCATCCTTGGTACATATACTAGATGCCTTGGTAGCCGCGTCGTCAATGGTGCTAACATCGGTACGCAGGTGGTCGTCGCTCTCAGTCATGATGGTTCCCTCAATGGAGTGGCTACCGCTGATTTGTCTCAGAGGAGTGAAATCGATCTTAGTGTAGTCAACCTCCTCGGGCTCCTTCAGCGCCGGCAAGCTGTGGATAGACGCTCCATCTTCACTCTGGCTTTGACTTTGGCTTGGCGAAGTGTCAGGCGTGGTAGTCGTCGTGTTCGTGTGCGTGAAGGCCTCAGATAGCTTGGTACGGGTCGTCCTGTTTGACGTGACGCTGCCCCGGTTGCTCCTTGTCGTGGTTGTCTCGACGCTCTGCCTGCTAAACTTGGAAAAGGCAGGGCTTGAAGGTGTAGGGTTGAACTCGAATTGGTGACTTGTTGGGCGCTGGTGTGTACCGGCTTCGCGGATTTCTAGTCCTGCCATCTCGAGAGCCAAAACACCGAATGGGTCGGGATCGCCAGCGTTCGGGATGCCGAACTTGATTGCTGTCTTCGGTGAGGCGGGTGAGCTTCTGGGCGTCTCGATCATGGCATCTCCTGGTGCAGGTAGTGCAGAGAGCTTCTTGAGAACAGCCTGGTCTGCGTCGATTCTTCCCTCGGCTTCTTTGATGACCTCGAACATTGGGAGAGTCTCAACCACGTTCCTCGACACGTTGCCCGCGCAAATATCCAGACTGGTGACATTGCAGCCGTAGAATCTCTCATTCTCATTCCCACGCTCTTTCAGGATGCAGCCAGTCAAGTTGACGTTTTGGGACTGTCCTCTTGCCTTCATGTACGACAAAACAGTGTTGTCCAATTCCCTCCACTTGTTGTCCACCTCTGTTGATTCCAGAGCCACTAGAGGGCCATTTGTGAGGCCAATATCTTCTCCCAGTGTAATAGTAGGTTTAGTGATTAGTTGCTCGAGAGCGGCGATATTGTTAATAACCAGGACGCAGTCGTAAATGTCAACGCCCATGACAAAGCTCAGAGAAGGGGTGTGTAAAACGATGCCCGAAGGAGGTGACCAGGTGCCGTCGGCTTTGCGGGCGATCAAAATGCCTGAGCCGCCAGATCCGGTCATCCACAAGCCCGACCGCATGCAAGTGAAAATGGCGATACCAGCAGCGTTCTGAATGATTCGGGAGGGAATCTTCTTGAAAATTCGAATTGGTGTTTGCGGCTCGGTGGATGCTGAGGAGCGATCCGGGAGGTCGTGCAGGGGCGCAAGGAAGCCATCAGCTACAAGCGAAGTGGTGTTAGTGACTGCGTGCGATGTGCAATGATGGCATGAGAACACAGAGATGCAACAACTTACAGCAAAACGATTTCAGAATTCGGGCGGCGCGATCGCATTCAGCATCGAGGGTAGCCGGCCAGAAGGCCTCACGATCAATGCGTGAAGCAGCTGTTGCGAGAGCAGTTGTGTTTAGAGACGCGGGTTTGCTAGACCAGCGGAAAACCTTGTCGAGGGGAGATTTGGTGGTTGCGGTGATGATGCTGCTTCGGCCATTGCTCGTAGTACTAGCATTACTTCTTCTCCTCGCCTCCCATGAGGGAAGGAAGCTTGATACCCGTTGCATGGTTCGGTTCGGTTCAGTTCGTTTTCGTTTCGTTTGGCGGTTGGCGGGTGACGGATCATCGGCGAGGACGCTGATGATGTCTTCTGGGCCCCGTTCGTGGATGAAGACGGGGGTATGAAGCCAGCGACATTCGTCGGTCGTAGGTGTGGTGTTGCACGCTCACCCACAACGCCGAACAACAAGCAGCCAGTTTGTTTTCTCTACAGTCCCGTCGATATGGGAGAGGTTGAAGAAGAGAAGGCGGAAAAAGTAGCTGGGAGAATTTGGGGGACGAATTGGGCTTTGTTAGACAGGATCATTCAGGTCCACTGGGGGTGAACTCAGCCTCCTCCACTTTACTCTTGGGCTCGGTAGCAGCAAGGTGCAGCGCTGCAGCAGCAAGTACAAGACAGCGGCAGGCTCACGGATCACCACGCAGAGAGCGAAGTACTGAAGTGAGTGCTGGGTAGCGTCAGGTTGCGCAGGCAGCGGGAAGGGTGTATGGGCCAAGCGGGGACACTGGAGGAGTGGGTGTGTTTGTCCGGTCTTGGGGGTGTGTGCGGTGTATGATTTGGTGGTGTGGCCGGGTGGGCGTGTGGTCGAGTGGGCGTGTGGGCGAACAAGGGAGGAAAGAAAAGGAAAGGTTGAAGTGGTTGCGCGCAGGTGACGTGGGCGACGAGGATGTGAGGAGAGAGGCGATCCCTGTCCCTGGTCGTTGACGGCGCCGGCCCAGAATCCAGATGGACCAGGCCAGGTGAGGAATAAGCACGACGCCAGCGAGCAGGCGGAAGAGACCAGAAGAGACGAGTTGACGATAGGTGAGCAACGGCGCGAGGAGGAAGGAATGTGGCCGTGGCCGTGGCTGGCGGGTGGTGGTTGTGAAGCAGCAGCGTGGCAAGGCACGATGCGTAGTGTTGCGTGCCCGTTTTGTTGTGTTGCTGGCAAGATTTGGCAATGGAAGAGCAATGTCTGAGATATCGAAGCCGGTGGTGACTGTGAATCCCACCTGAAGTGTCCGTACCGTAAGGTAGTTAGGTAAAGAGGGGAGCGGGAGGCAAGGAAGGAAGGCGCAGGCAGGGGCAACGCTCTTTCCGAGGCTTGTACCCAAGCAGCTCAGGAACCGTACCGTATGGACTCTGGCTCTGAACGAATTCATCACCCATTTCACTTGTAAGCTAACGTATTCGAGCCCAGACTTGACTCGGAATTGCTTTGTGCTTGTGAAAGGGAAAAAAAAAAAAAAAAAAAAAAAAAATTATTGAGACCAGCGCCAGGAACCATGACGGCAAATGTTCAGGTAAGGTATCCGTACTCTTCAGTGAGGAATTTGTCCAGTCATTCCGCGTGTTATCCAAGCTACCTAATACGAGTGACTTTGCGAGACCCAAACGCAGATGACGGCTTCAAATCAGGCAAGCCCGCGAAAGCGAGATCGAGGTGGCTGGCCCGATTGAGGTTGGCTGGTTGTCGACTTGTCGCCTCTTCTGGCGTGCCGGGGCACGTAAACTTGAGGCGGAGCCAAACTCTCTCGGTTGAGGTATCGAGGTACAGATATCTTCTCAATCTCACCTACCTATTCGTTTTCCTTTTACAAGACTTGATGTCTTTCTTTCTTTTCCATTGATGACATTTCTAATGCAGTCTGGCCTCACGGCGAAACCAGACTGCAACAGAGCCGACCGAAGCGCATGCACTGTCGGTGTCAAAGGTCAAGAGCCTGCTTGAGCGAAGCTGTGAGGCAACTGTCATTGACAAACCACAGCTGTAGCGCTGCAGATGCTGCATTAGTGGGTGACGATTCGGTGGACTGTGGTCTGACTGTGCGTTGCTGCTACTTACTGCTGCTGCCACTCTGTACTTGATGGCGCATTCGCTTTCTTGAGCTTCCATGCGTGCGGTGAGACTGAGGATGCCATGAATGTGAATGTACAGCGACGTGCACTCATTCCCACGGAACCTCTCGGCAAGAAGTACTGCGTACTACCTTGGATAACCTGGCGATGGGTTTCTTCCTTACTGCGAAGTACCTCGGGACTTTATGCTTGGGTAGCCTTCCTTCTAATCCTTACCCAACGAGACCACGAAAGGTTACGCCGGCAACAGCTCACATCAGACTCCAAAACAACACCTCATCTCGTCTTATTACTCATACTCACCCAGACTCGCAGATCCGAGGCAGCAAACCACTAGCATGCGCAAGGGAGAGATGGGGGAAAAGAATCAGAAACACCGAAAAAGAAAGCATTGCGGGAAAAAACAAAACAAGCATCCATGGGATATGATATGCCTGCATATGCAGGCACTTTGCGCAAATACTTGTCTTCAGTCCAGAACCCATTCACGCCGTCTGCCGTCCTCATTGGCGACGCCATCGTGGGCCAACAGTAAGCAAGGGATGGAGAGTTCGCACACTTAAGCCACAATAGTAGATGAGATGAAACCTTGTCATTTCGTTGCGAGCCAGTTGCCGGTGACCCCTACTTCTTTTCGACCTTTCAGCACCCATCATCCACTCTTTTGCCATGCATCGTCCAAGACAGGTTTGAGTCTCAAGTCTCGAGAACAAAAAAAAAAGGTCTGGGCGCGGACGGGACACGGACGGCCTTGACGATCCTTCGGATACTCGTCTTGACTCGTCCTGACATGCAGCCCAATCCATGCATGGGGCGAACATGATGTGCCGTGCGCATACAAAGTGCTCTGTCCCGGCTGGAGAGTGGCCGCATATATCCGTAATACAAATCGATATTTGAGAGCCCAAGCATCGGGATATGTTAGTATTAGAAAGACACTTCGAGGAGGTGATCAGGAAAGGAGTCATCTAGACAAAAGCCGAGTGCCGTCTTGTCCCATTTGGATTTACACACAGGGAAAAAAAGAAAAGATTAAATAACTCGGAAGGAAGGAGAGATTGAATCAGCCTCCATTATCGTGCATGCCAAACGTGAAGTGCGACTTCCCGTCACAGCGTTAGGTTACCTACCTAGGTTCTGGCTTGAGAGGACGGGAGTGGATCCTCCCAATCGAGTGGCTGAAAAAGTGTTTCTCTTTCGGGCTCTTTCTCGCCTTCTCCAATGAAGTCGGGGATTTGTCTCACGCTTGTCTCTCGTGTCACTTTCTCATCGTCGGTAAAAGTTGAGTTAATTACCTTTTACTCCAACAAATCGTCTGCCCGACTTCGCACCCGCCAACGCAACGCAGCACAAGCACAGCACAGCATCGACTGGCTTGCCGCGCCTGAGCTGCATTTCACTGCAGACCTTGCTGCACCCAACGCCAACAATTGTCCGAAGGAATGGGTCGGTTTGTTGTCCGGCCCCATCAACCACAACCACACGCACACTGGACACATCTGCACTCGTCGTCACAGGCACACACTTTAAACTATCGACACCTGACATTCTAAAGAGAAGTACCTACGCATACAGCCATTTTGAGGCACGTCCCAGTCTCTCCCAGTCTCTCCCAGCCGTCCCCGCCCGCCTCCAACGATGCCGAGCCTGACACCCCGTCGTGACGACCACCCTCGTTGGAGAGGGTGTCGTCCTCTACTCGGTGTTCCTGGCTAACGCACCACATATCGACGCACCCAAACCGTCAATTTCTCGTACTCAAGTATGTACTATACGAAGTACTCAAGCCGTCTGTTGGCCCCGTATCGTCGTATCGTCGTCCGTCCCCTCTTTGGCCGCATCTGGTCAGTTCGTCTCTTTTTGGTCGTCAGCCCATGCGACCCCGCTGTCATCCGTCATCGCTATCCTCTCTTTGCAGGTCGGGAGGGGCAGCCTACTGCATGGTCATCACGGCTGCATCTGCTTGTGAAAACCATAAGCACAAGCATCTCGACATTGAGTTGAAAGCCCTCTGAAGCAAATGGGCTCAAGCCTCCGTCAGGGGAACATGGAACGAAAAGCAAAGACTCCGACGATGTACCACCTCGAGCAATCCGGGAACTGTTTCATTCCACCCGGTCTGGTCGATCGTCGCCGCTGCCGCCCCCGACCCTACCACCCTCAAAGGAACCTGAAAACCTCTGAACCTCTGCTCAGGCGCGCCGCTCCATTCGCCCATTGCAGAGTACACATGAAAACTTACTCATCGGCAAGCCGAGCGCCCGAAGATTATCGCCCCGGCCAACTGACACTGGCATCTGACGCTATCACACCAATGTCTCAAGCCTGCCCCCTCCTCGGCCCCGGAAGCTGCATCCTGCTGCAGAGCATTCTTCTGCTACACTCGTTGTTGAGACGCCTTTTCCTGCAGTTCGGCTCCGGCCTATGGACTTCAGTACCTTTGCTTTCAGAACCTCCAACAATAGCTTCATGGCACTGTCTTGATCTCGTTCTCATGAGGACTGCCGGCTGGTTGCCTCACATGCCTGTACATGTCTCAAGATTGTTCCAAGAGAACTGCGACCAACCAACGTTGGTCTGGTGAACAATCAACCGACGAGGAAACGTCGTCACCCGGGCTGCTCATGCGATGAGCCGTTTCCCCCCCTCTTCATCTCCTCCTTGCGCGGGGACTGGAGGTGGGGTAGCACGGTACGCAGGAAGAGCCATATTGCGCCGGGTGCTGTGGGCAGCCCGTTTTGCAGCTAGCTTTGGTCTCTTTGCCATCAGTGTGTTAGGCCGTGAGCCGGACCCTTCGCCGACATCAGATTCCAGCTCGTCAGCCCAGCATTACCGTCGGCAGTCCGGTTTACGTCCGGATTCTTCGACAGCGGGGCGCACCAAGGTTGGGACCGTCAGACCAGACACGCGTGTGGCCGGGGCCGATCAAATGCCAGCGCGATTGATCTGTCAATTACCACACCACGTTGTCGCCAAGAGCTTGCGAATTCCACTCGTGTCTATGTCTGCTGCTTTTCCCGAAAGAGAAGAGCTTTGAAAGAGTTGTCTCTGCCGATGGCCTGATGAGGCTATCACTTCGCCTACGACAACAAGACCCGGAACTGAAGAAGCGGATACGGACGACTGGTCCCAGCCACCTGGAAACTTCACTTCAACCCCGGAATGCAGACAAGGCAGGTCCACTCTGAGCCTAGCGCTGCCAATCACAGACGGCCCGTGGGCCATGCTGCTCTCCCGTTCTCGATCGTTACGCACAACGTTCTTCAGTCGTTGATATCCAACCATGTTTTCAGAAGCCAAGCTGGCAACGAACCAGTCAAACCGGGTAGCAGCCCGCTCAAACGCTTCTCTGAGGAAGTCATTCCACGTCTCACATCCTTCGGCTGATTCCAATGCCGCAATTTCAACCCATAAGAGGCCAGATAAGCTGAGGATTGTGCCAGTTTTTCAACCCCAGGTGGAAGGAAGCGTTCCCAGAATTCAGGCCAATTCCATGTTCGGCAGTCCCCTCGTATGCTGCTGTCAACAATCTGCAAACAAACCTTGGCCGCCGTTGCTATTTTGACGAACACATAGCCTTCAGCGCGGCTTAAAATAGCAGGATCAACCTTGAACTCTGTTCTGGATGGGAAATGAAATTCTCCGCTCCTTCAAGCAAGTTCCGCGATGAGTGGAGCAAGAAAACTTCAAAGTTGAGTCCCCTCGAAGATCCAAGCCACATCGGACGACCCATCGCTGTGGTCGGTAAGCAGGGGTTTTCGTTTTTTGTTTTCTTCCTGACTCAGATTAGAGGCCGCTCGCAGAACTCCAGCTGGCCTTCAGCATCACAACTCCACGCTCCTCAGGATGAGTTGATGGATTTTCAGACAAGTCAAGCAACAGCGCGACATACGGCCATTGGATTAAGGGGTTGTAGCTGCATACAATGTCTGCATTGGGCGATGACCAGGCCCCGTCCGAGTTTCGAGCGCAGATGAGCAGTGTGCCGAATATAATATCCTTCGGGGCTCCGCCTCGGTGAGGCCTGTACTGAAGTAGGTCAACACTCGACTCCTGACTCCGACTTTTGAGTCCTGGACAGGGCCAATCTGGGCGGACGCAGCCGGTCAATCCGTCTGTGCAACCCATGGCCACCTCCCAGAACGAGTCGGATTCACCGGGGGATGATGACTGATTGAAAACGTTGACCGTGGGACTTCCGCAAGTACCGAGTCCTCGACTCCTCGTGGCAACCAGAGGGTACAAATGAGAGATTTGAGCAAAAGAGAGGGGTTTTGACACTCCCCAGCGGGATCACAAGCTGGTCCCAAGGACTCCAAGCCTCCAAACTGGAACCCCAATGTCCAATTGGCGTTCTCGACACCTAACTCTTGAGGTGAAGGGTGACAGTGAATTGGAAAAACAGGACGGTGACAGTGGAGGCAGAGCCCGAGCTCGCCGCCGATCGTCACAGGTTCAGATTCACGGTTGCACGGAGCCTGGACCACCTGAGCCCTGCAACTTCGCACCCGTCCACTAAGGCAAGGCGAGGCATGGCGTCGCCCTGCCGTGAGGCGTGCCCTGTCGTTCTGTTGACTTCCGCCAAATGGAAGTGCAATTGCCAAGTGCTGGGGTATTCTTGAGCTGCGTGGTCCAGGGTCCTGGCCTGCTTCAAGAGCCATGAGGTCATCAAAACCCATGCTCTCCTTAATCTCTCCGCAACAGGTTCTCCCTGGTAAGCAAGTTGGTCGAAACACTTCTTTTCTTCTTCTCCGGGCTCCTCAACCGCCCCCATCTTCAATGTCAAGTGGTTCACCGATTGAGGAACATTTGCGCTTGGGCGAAATTACAGCTGACAAACACGTTTTTTTCGTTACCCTCTAGCGCCGAGAAATGTTCGAGAATAGACCGAGAAAAACTGGCAAGAAAAAAAAAACGCCGGCCCAAGTCTGTTTCCCACGCCAATAACGCTCAACGTCCATTCCTTAATGCCACACGCTCATAACCTTGACTTTCATCATTCCGGTCGTTCGCGCTGTCGATCCTGCAGCAGATGCTGGACGACCCCGACTAATAAGCTTCACTCAACGTCGAGGATTGAGATTAAATCTGCTTCTTCAGCCCTCCAAACGATCCAATGCCGTCCGCGACGTCTGCCGCCTGCTTGTTTCCCTTGAGCTGGTCTGCGTGGGGCCATTGTTAGTGCAATTCTCGGGATATTTGGCATGCCAGGGCTGATATTCAGCTCACCATCAACAAAGTCCTGGCCGGCCTTTTGTCCCTGGGCCTGGAGTTTCTTCTTCTCTGCCTCGGCCTTTGCCTTGAACATCATGATGCTGCCAGCCGACGAGTGTTAGCTATTGTTGCAAGGGCGGCCACATCGCAAACGCGCTGCTTCTTTTGTTCGAGTTCAACTCACCCAATCTGCTCGATGATGGGGTCCATCATTCCCTGCTGGTAGGCGAAGAAACCTCCAGCAAGCACGGCGAGTACAATCGCCAGGGAAACGAGAAGGGATTGCGTAGTTGCGGTCTCCATGGTTACTGATCTGTGTTTTGCAGCTCGAAATTTTGAGAGGAAAAGTTGGACGAATTTGTGAGGATGTGGAAAGCTGTCTGCTTGTCTTCTTCGTCGTCGTCGATCACAAGTGTTCGATGCTCAAACTATTCTTTTTCTTCCTTTACCAGGCCGTCGCCGTCTCGATTTATATCTTCTTCAAAAGAAATCCAAGAAATCCCAAAAACTTGCTCGCGGGCAGCCTCTCCTCGTGGTGTAACCCCGCGGGAGTCGCAGATCGGCAATGACGTCCCCATCTCCATCAATCCGCCTAACCTGCTTGCGTGGGGGGAACATGGGTGAGCAAAATCAGGGTCCTCGATCGCATTTGCCCTGCTGGAAAACCAAGATTTGGGATCCGACCGCGTCAGCGGGCAGCGAGAACAACATCATTTCTCTTTCACAGGATGGCTAACTTGCCGTTCCTTCTTTTCTTCTTTTCCCCGGTACTCATGCAGCTATCCTACTGAGGTTTCCCACTTTGACCTCTCTGGCTGACGAAGGATCTCACCAGACACACCCTTCCTTCCATCTCTCCCTCCCCCACCTGCTGGCGGTTATCGGCATGATGACTTCACGGACTTGGCACGAGGACCGTTGCGGGTGGGCTGGGAGGCGAGGACGAGGGGCTGGGTGGAGGGGTCTGGACCCTGTCTGTAGCGATCTCATCGTGCAGACTGACGGCTGGCTCGAGGGAGGGGGAAGTCGGTGTCCATGTTGCGCCTCTGGTATTGGCTGGTTTCCTCAAGTTCGTTATCGCCCTTGCCCAAGGTCGGCAGTTGGAGGTTTGCTATTACGGCACCGAGTGACTGGTTTGACGGTCGGATATGTTGGTTTGGTTGGTCGATGTTAAGAACAGCCTGCCAGCCGAGGCGCTGATTTGACATCGATCGGTTTCGAGACTTGTGCCTCAATGCTGTAGGCTGTTGGCAAGTGCCACCTGCTGGTCTGCGAGTGCTGACTGACAGCCTCCGGTCCGATCTGAGGTGCGATGAGGCGTGCATGGATATCATACGACCGGATCTTGTCGTTGGTTTCCTGTGTAACAGATCTGCGGAGTCCCAACTGATGTCATCACGGCGGATTCAGTCAAGATGACTTATCGGTTCCTTTATGGCTCAATATACCAGCGAACTCCTTATTGTAAAAGGACCCGGTTCAAAGTACACTATGCCACTTACTACCTGTCCAGGCAACACGCTCCGGGGAAAGCGAATCTTCAGCGACAATGATTTGGTCACACCATCCAACCCTGCTCTCTTTCCAGAACCCTAGGGGTCTTGAGATAAGAAACACATCTCATCTCTGCCATGGATGAACGAACATCTGCCAGATATTCAGATCTTGCAGACGGTTGCAGGCGGTACTCACATTAGACGCGTTACCGGTAGCGTGGACGCAGAAGGAGAGGGCTTCATATCCGCTGACGGAAAGCAAATCCTCATGAGTTAGGAAGTCGAGCCGTTTGAGGCCAAGGAGCGAGGGGAAAATTCCGATTCCAAGGTCAGGACCAGCGGATGTCGCAACTTTCGATTTCGTTCAGTTAATCCCAAGCAGCACATTCTGGATCTTTGGACAGCGGGAATCGTACGGGCATCGTGACTGCTCCCACGTCGCACGCAATTTCAAACATTACGCCTGCAAGGACGTTGAGGACGAGTCGGGTCGGGATACCCAGCAAACGTCACAACACGCCACGGACTAACATCTGTTTAGTCCATGTTCGTCCTGTTTTGCTACGGAGGCATAGAGCGTCCATGGCGTGTTCGCCAACACGATTGCAAGTTGCTTTCATGGCGAACTTTCGGCAATGCACCTTGTGTCCGCTTCCACGACCTGCTTCGGGAATCGAATGAATGACGCACGTGTTCTGGTGTTCTGCCTTTTGCACCTCGGGCGATCATTAGCAGGCCAACGGCAAGTTAAGTAAGTTTTCCGAGAGAGCACCTGCAGAAGCATTACACGGAACATGGATATCTTGACGTCTGCCAGTTGGACACAGCTCTCCTCTTTGGTGACTTGAGAGCTCGCCGTCTCCTGGACCGCATGGGAAATCACTACAGAGCAGCAGAAGCTGGAAGAGTATCAGCCCTGTATGCCGTCCGTCTGCAAAAACTAAACGTCAAAGAAGAAGAATGTGTTGGGTCTTTCTGGGATTTTGTCTAACGACCTCACTTAGAACCTTTGGAGGGCCGAAAACCCGATGTGTGCATACGTGCAGCATTTTACGCGACGTATTTGAACGTTTCCATAGATATATGGACAAAAGTGAGCTTAAGCTGGAGAGGCAAGCTATCGACTCCATGACGATCAAGATACTCCGGTAACAATGAAGGGGCATCCAGCACACACAAAAGAGAAAACGTGTAGATGAAACATCTCCCGGCCGAGGGAGGTCAACCAAAGAACAGTAGGGTTTGCGTGTTATTATTGTTTCTCCGGCCAAGATCGTTCTGAGGCTGATCCTCTCCGCTCTAACGCGTGGTCTTCATTCGAATGAAGTGGCCGGGTAACTTATGACCATGGAAGCAGCGCCCACCGAGATGCGATGACTGACATCGACTCCTTGCAGCAGCCGAACTTTTGAAGACGCCACAGCCCGCCGCCAAGATCCCGGATCGGCTCAGAGAGCCTATCATTCGGTCTCCGGCACCACGGCATTCCCGATTGATCGTCCCGTCTGACCGAGAGCTCCGCCAAGCCGTTCGCGGACGCTCCCGTCGATGCGATATCATTTCGCGGCCCGAGATCCCGGACGTATATCCTACCGAGAGGACATCTCTGTCCAGCGGCCTTACAACTCCCTCCAAGCATCTGCGGGGCATTGGCAAGCTGCGAGCTTGAGACATCAGATGACTTGGAGGACACAATAGACAGTGGTATACAGAGCAATTTCCTATGAACGGTTATTTCCTACCGCTACCGCTACGTAGCACGACATCGCCGTGCTTTCCAATCTCTGCAGGGCAAGAATAGTTACGGAAATTGGGAAATTTGCTCAAGTCCTGCAGTAGACGAGCGCTTTTTGCTTGTCAACAGAACCCTCCTCGACGATTCTCCGTGGGACACAATCACGACGGACAGTAACACCAGGTTGCGGGGAATACATACCAATGTCGTGCAGTCACGGATCAATCCCGAACGTTGTGGCCCCAACGTATGTCCCGGGCCCTGAACGTACGACATGGGCATATCGCCAATGCATCCATCGGATCTCCATTGCCGCTCGCTTCCTGTGCCTGTCCCGTTTTATTACCTCGCGGCTCGGCTCGTCCTACAGATCCGTGCTAGTCCAAGAGGCGAGAGACATGTGTCTCAACGCACCAAAGCGGACCTCGCCTCGAACAAGTCAAGAGCGTTCGTCCTTGGCGCGGTTTCTGTTTACTTTCTCCGTAACATGGTAAACACCTCTGCTCCATCTCATGGCTTCAAACCCCACGAGAAAGGGCCTGCTATGAACTGCGGCTAAGTCATGCCATTAGTCAAGAGAAGCATCCTGTCGTCGAAGCGGTGTGCAAGCGATATTCCCCCGCACTGAACACGAGGTTGTTATTCCCGCGGGTCTCAGTTCAAATCCACTTCCAGACGTGGGATATGCATCAACTAATGGGGCATAGCAAAACATGCTTGATATCAGAAGGCAAGTCATGAGTCGGTGCTCCCGCTGGCCAGAAACAAGTGCCTCGGTCAAAGGAGTTGAACGGCTCTTTCGAATTTGAGCCCCGCAAAACGGATTAAGGCTTCAGCTGTGTCTCAGTAGCGGTCTGCCGTCGGACGCTGCAAGTATGTATCTCGAGCAGACTGCATACTGCGGGATGCCTAATGCTCGGTGGTGGGCATCGGCCCATGTTCCACGCATTCCAAAGACTGCCGCCTCTGGAAATAATAGGACACAGGTGATGTTGTCCGGGATTCCTCTTTGAGCAAGGGAGATACATATATATATATCTCATGGCTTCGACCCCGACATGGAAGCTCATCTCATCCATTCCTCAACCATTCGCCTCTCTGTCGCCCACCCTGGGCCCCCATTCCCAAGATGCATTTCTCCAATGTTCTGGTGGCGTTTGCTTTCACTGCCTCATCGGTGGCCGGCCCGCTTCCCGAGTCGGATGGTGGCCTTTGGAAATGGGACAGCAACGTCCCCGAGTGGGACAGTAGTCTCCCCGTGAAGCGCGGAGGCAGCAGCATCACGGAGAGCGGCGAGGCCCTTCTCAAGAGATGGGAGGCCATGGCCGAGGACAACCCCGCCGTGATACGACACAAGCGCCTCAGGGAGATGCTGGTCGACAGCGAGAAACTCGAACGCCAAGGTTGGAAACCCCTTCACAAAATCACGCATCCGCGAGCCCATTGCTGATCATTGCCCTACAGACGCCAGGTTCAGGGGAAACCTATCCGACACTTGCGCGGAGGCAGATGTCATCGTCCAGAATGTACGGCAGGCCGAGTTCGCCAAGTTCTGGCGGGAGGGCGAGCGGTTCCCGGGCCAGATGTTCGCCCTGGCGCGCGACCAAATCGTCCGAACGGAGCTCTGGAAGATTGTCCAGCAGATGCCGAAAGGCGCGCTGCTACACGCCCACCTCTCGGCCATGTTGCCGTACGGAAAACTCTTGGACATCGTCTTGAACACCCCTGGCATGGTGTTCAAGGCCTCGCAGAGCCTGAACACGACGGCTTCTCGGGACGCGGCGACGATCGAGTTTGCGTACAGCAGCGAGGCCGTCGCCGAAGGCGTCAGCGTCTACTCGCCCGACTACAACGGCCAACTGACGCCCGTTTCAGCGGCGGCCGATGGCTTCCCGGCCGTCGCCGAGAATCACTCCAACGGGACCTGGAAGACCGTAGAGGGGAGGGAAGGCTTTAAGAAGTTCGTCAAGAGCAAGATGGTGATCACGGACGAGGAAGCCATACACCACGAGCTGGGAGTCGACCAGATCTGGCAGCGCTTCCAGGGCCTCTTCGACCCCGCGGGCGGCCTGTTCACCTACGAACTCGTCGTGCGCCAGTTCTGGAGGGAACTCTTCGGAGACCTCGCCGCGGACGGCATCAGCTGGGTCGAGATCCGCGCCGGAGGGTCTGCGGACAAAATGGCGCCCGCGGAGGGGTCGACGCAGGACAGGACGGATCCCGACTTTTGGTGGACTGTGATGTGGGAGGAGCTCAATGACTTCAAGAACCAAACCGCCGCCAACACCACCCACCCCTTCCACGGCGCCCGTGTCATCTGGTCCGACTACCGAGGCCGGCCCAAGGACAAGATTCTGCAAAGTAAGTCCGACTAACGTGATTGTCCGTGGACGCTCTGAAAACTCGTGAAAACTGATCTTCTGTGTTCGTGCAGGTATGCAAAGCGCGCTTTTGAGAAAACAGAACCCCGTGATCGGCGAGCTATTCAGCGGCTACGACCTCGTCGGGCAGGAGGACATATCGACACTCGAGAGCTGGGTGCCGCTTCTGTACGCGTTCCAAGAAGAGGCCAAGAACAAGAACGTCACCATGCCCTTCTTCTTTCACGCGGGAGAGACCGTCGGCGATGGCAACACGACGGACTCCAATCTTTTCGACGCCATCGAGCTGGGCACGAGGAGGATCGGCCACGGATTCTCCCTGTACAAGCACCCCAAGCTGGTTCGGGAGGTCAAGGAAAAGAACATCCTGGTCGAGGTGTGTCCCATCTCGAACGAGGTCCTGCGGCTGGCGACGGATATCCTCCATCACCCTCTTCCGGCCATGATCGCACACGGCGTTCCCACGGCCATCAGCAATGACGATCCGGCCATGATGGGCCAGGACACTGCTGGTCTGAGCTTCGACTTCTACCAAGTCATCCAAGGTTTTGACAATGTAGGACTCGCCGGATTGGTATGCATCTCTTCCCTTTCTCCATGTGGGTGAAATCGGCTTTTCTGACACGGTGTGACAGGGCGCTCTGGCACAGAACAGTCTGCGTTGGTCCAACTTCGAGGATCAAGACGACGTTACTTGGCATCAGGACGTTGAGCTGGGTCAAGATGGAACCGGTATCAAGGCGGACCGGATCCAACAGTGGAACGAGCAATGGGAGCAGTACTGCGGATGGGTCAAGGAGAAGTACGGTCCCCTGTACACGGCGACGCCTTAGTAGAGACGGGAGTTCATCCGACCCCTTCGCCGTTGTCGGGATATAATGAATGCGAAAAGAGATGCTCGTCACCGCAAAGCCCGAATCAATACACCCGAAAGTGTAAGTGTAGGGACGTAAACTTGAAGAACGCTGCATGTTTGACGCGACGGGACTTGAAGTCACGGAGATCCACTATAGCACCCACTCAACCAATCAGACCACTTCAATTCTCCAACACCAGCATCTCCTCCCGTGAGCCCACCCTCACGAAAACTCTCCCTCGACCACCGGTCGACTGAGTTCTAAGCCCAATCCACGCTCAGCCTGGCAAGCTCTCATCAGTAAGATCCACTTGCCTTTCAATTCATCCCCGACCAAGAAACATACAAATTGACATTCTCACCCAGAGCCGCCAGGGATGCGACTCCCCTCTTCTCCGACGTAACTCAGTCCAGTCCACCAAGCCACCCCCCCCCATTGCGTCCATCTCCAGGAGACCAGATGTTGAAGTAAGCTTAAAACCATCTGCCTCCCCTCCCTCCCAGATCTCTCTCCACCACCTCGTCTCTTGGCAAATCCTGCTTTGTTCCCACCCAGTGACCTTCACTATGCTGACGCCTCCCCAGAGCCTACAAGAACCTCTCCCCCAAGACCCGCCTGGGCGTTGGCGTGGCCGTGTTGGCCTGGGGCGGAGTTGGTCTCTACTTCTCCGACCAGGCTGAGGAGAAGTACAAGCCGACCGCCGAGGAAAAGGCCGTCGTCGACAAGTACGTGCCCAAGGTCCACGTCGTCGACAAGTCTTGAAGCAGGCCGCGCTCGTCGTGATGGGAGGAAGGAGCCGGTGGTTATCAGCGTCACTAGGCAGGTCGCTGGCCATGTAATTATTCGCACCATAGTATCAAACCACGCGGCATAAGTTTGTTGCTTTGTACAGTCGAATCAATTTTGCAATGTCTAATCTCTAAAATGCATGCCGACTTCGAAAGGGCACTGAAAATCCGTGCTGACGGCCGAGGGAAATGCTGCCGCAGACCGGCTTTTCTGTTTTCGCAATACAAATATCAAGAGTACCACCCATTTTGAGACATCTAGCATTAGACCAGACCAGCCTAGCCGTGCGCAACCGCTACAACGAAATCATTATGAGCGAAAAGCCATGAATATCGTGACAACCTCACCGGGCCCGCCTATGGCGACCATCGAGAGCCTCCCAAGTTCTATCTGATCGCAGTCTAATGCAGTGCCAACTCCACCTCCCCCCGTCTATCATTGCGTGAAACCACCCGCCACAAGATGCATATCAGAACTAACCACCGTGAATCCGGCTGTGATGCAGTAGGGAATCGAGGTTGCTTTTCGGCAACAAAACATATGAGTTGATGAAAACGAATCCGTGAGGAGACAACATGAAAAAAGAAAAGAAAACAATAAACGCCACCAAATGCAGATGAGTTTTTTTGGGTGTCAGTGTGTGCCGCCGGCCACTGTACTGATATCCGTCTGAACAGAAGGTATTCCTGGGTCTTCCACCACCGCCGAAAGAGGTTTAAAAAGTCGTGCCATGTCGAGTGTCAGGTTCGTCGCCCCAAATTCCTTGTCGATTTCTCCAACCGATCCCAATTCCTCGCCCCGTGAGGCTCCATCCGTCATTACCCACGTTTTTACCGATTTGAGAAGCTGCATCACCTGCATGAACCGACGATCCGAGTCCATTTGCAGATCCGGTGCCCGAGTGTGCTTCAACAGGTATATCGCCAACCAGTAAAAGTGAATTCCGTCCCTGGAGAAACCGTACCTCCTCGCATTCTTGGCCATGCCTGGAGGGAATTGGTTGACCATGTCGGAATCCCAATTGGCCTTGAACTTGTGCAGCGCAATCCGGAAAGATTCGAGGACATGAGCAGGCATGGCCTGCGTGGCGGTATCAACTGGCGTAGCCCTGCCACTGTTCGTGCCATGCCCGTCTGATCCACCACTGACCATCCAATCGCTCAAAGGCGGCGTCGCGTAACCTTTCATTACAGCGTTGCCATCCAGTTGAGCGCGGCGGATCAAGGAGAGAAGGGCGTGGATCAGAATGAACTTGCCGTACAGGTTTGTGCTGCCCGGTTGAATTTCATACTGGCCGTGTAACAACGCCCTGAGGGCAAGATCCATCTCGGGCTGTTTGCTGCGCTGGGTTCCGTTCGGATTCTTTTGTCGTACCAAATCCTCCCCATGCAAGCCAAGCGCATCCTCGCAATCCTTCTTCGTCCGTGCATCCCATGCAGCGTCGTCCGAGGGAAGCGGTATCCGCATCTCGAAGCTGTCAAGTTGACAGGTGGCGTTGAAATAGAGTTCCATGGCGGAGTTGCAGAGGAAGATGATGTGCATGAGGCGTATCCGCTTTTCTTGTTCAACCCACACACCCCAATCGAATGTGGAGACGTCGAAGTTCTGAGGGGTAAAGTTGTTCTGGTGTAGCGGACTGAGAAGCGGCGGCGTGGTGGAGACTTCTGTCAGACGGAGCTTGCGAGACTGCTCCGCCATGGCTGGGAAAATCTCACGGGCGCTTTCACGGTGTTGAGGAGTGCCATTCCACAAAAGCAAAATTTGGAGCAGCATAACAGCTTGAAGTTCCTCGAGGTCTCGATGTGAATTACTCGGGGAGCTGTCAGCGTTTTCATTTTGCTGCTTGCCGACCGTGTTTGCTAAGAAGCGCACGTCGCGAACCAACGCCGCCCGAAGGAAGTTCATCATGTCGCGCACGTGATCTGGAGAAAGACGATCAGAGTAGCAGGCGCCCATGCAACACATGCCTGCGAGTAAGCCAGTATACGAGTCCAGGATGCGGAACGTGGGTGTATGAAGGATGGGGAAGTGCACATGGAAGTGCGTGTACTTCTCCAAGAAATCGCGAATGTTTTCAGCCGAGAAATAGAGATTGAAGCCGGCGCTTTCGTTGGTAATCGGGGAACCTGGGGGATAGAAAAAGTTGAGAATTTGGTTGGAGATATGGGTATACGGGTCCTGAATCGATGGCGGCACGCCCCAGGTCGAGAAAAATAAGGAATCGGAGTGGCGGTTAGGGCCAGGAAGACCATCTGTTCTTTCGGTGCCAGTACTAGGCTCTTTGTTGGTTGCGATCTGCGTCTGTCCAAGATTAGGAGGAGTTGCGAAGGTATTTGCGTAGGTTTGTTGCGCACCAGCCTGGAACATTTGAGACCAATCAAGGCCCGATTGTTGGTTCGAGTTCGACCCGCCATACATGGACATTCCATTTTGACCCGGGGGCATATTGTAGTTTTGCATCTGTTGATTCATATTGGGCGTCATGGAGCTAGGGACATCGCCGTTGTATGCCTGCTCGAACTGGCCACCACGACCTTGAGCATCCATGACAGATCCTGTCAAACCCCGCCTGTCTTGGTTACTGCCATTATCAATTCTGGTCAAGCTGCTGGAGCGCGACAGCTGGCTCTGATCGTTCGCCAGGTTGCCCATTCCGTCCGACACAGGCATCATACCGAAAGGCTGAACCATGCCATCCCCAGGGATGTTACTTAGACCATTGAGGTGGTTCAGTCCGCCATCCTGACCAAGAGCAGCCTTCTGAGCAGCAGCGTTCTTCTTGACATGAGCCTGAGGGTGAGACAAGTGGCTAGCACCAGTCGGGTTGCCTCGGCGAATGGAGCACTTCTGGAAGTGGCGCTTGAGAATGTCACTGCGCGAGAAGGTGTCGCGGCAGAGAACGCACATGTAGGGGCGATCACCCGTGTCTGCGAAGGACTGTTGTCAGCCAAGTCGACACCATTGGGGGCATTGGGGGGATACTCACGGCGCAGAAGGTGACGCTTCAAGTGCTTGGCGTGGAGGTACGTCTTGGTGCAGTGAGGGCAAGGGAACTTGCCGTCAGCGTCCTTGACGGGGATAACAGTGCTCTTCGCGTTGCCGGGGCCAGCAGGAGTGGCGGCAGGGCGACCAGGAGCACTGGGAAGGATACCGCGACGACCTTGGGAGCCTACAACGTGAGTAGGCTGGTCGGCATCACCAAGACCTCCCTGGAGAACGGAGCCGGGTCCGTAGGGCGAGTTCATACCAGGCTGGGGCATGACGCCACCAGCAGGCATGGGACGAAGGACGGGAGGGACGCGACCAGAGCTAGGCGCGGGCGCAATGGGCTGAGGGTGCGACGAGGCCATCGTGGTCTGGGGCAGCATCGACTGAGTACCGTAGCCCTGGGGCGGGGGAGGGTACTGGCCCATCTGCTGGTAGGGACCGCCGCGTCCAGCCTGAGGAGGCTGCTGAGGGTAGGCGGGCATGTTGTTGGCGGAACCCGGGGTGTTGGGAGTCGCGGGAGTGCGAGGAGTGTGAGGGTTGCTGCCGTACATCTGGTTCATGGCGGCGGAGGTCTGCGGCTGGAGAGGCGGCAGAGTCTGGTGAGGGAGGGGAGAATTGGTGTGCTGGAGCTGGTGAGGCGTGATGGCGGGCGGCGACGGGTATGAGGCCGAGGTCGTGTTTATACCATTGGTAGGGTACTGAGAAGCGTCCATGCTATCCGCGATCGAGTCTGAAGGCCTTTTGTCGAGACAAAGGCGCACAGAGCTTGAGAAGGTGCGAGGTGTCGAGACGCGTTCCTACGTCTGTACGGGGTGGACTCGTCGACGGCCTCGTGAGAAAAATTTTGTGGGACAAGGACAATGAAGTCGTCGACCCAGCCGGAAGTGAGTTTTTTTTTCTGCGCCTTGAGGAGAAGAAAATACTCGAGGTAGAATGCAGAATGGAAGACGAGTCCTCGATATTCCACCAGTAAAAGGATGATGAGAGTCGCGAACCCAAGAAAAGAGACAACACGCGAAGAGGTGTTGTTTTGTGAGAAGGTGGGTTTTGTGGTGGGATGAGGCTCCAGTTGATCCCGTTTGGAGGTGGTTTTGGGGAGGGAAGGGAGTGGAGTAGATGGGGCTCGATCCTTTTTATTTTTTTTTTCTCGCGCGTTGCTCCTTCGGCAAGAGGGAAAAAAAAAAAAGGGAAGGGCTTGTCAGGTACCTGGCGGCGCCGAGAGGGGGTCAGAGGAAAATAAAAGTGGTCTTGCCGGGGTGGGTGCCGAGGGTGTGCAAAGCAGGAACCGTTGAGCAATGGTCACTCCGTCCAAAGGGTGGAGGAAAAAAGGGAAGAAGTGGGTTTGGACGTCGCCCCTTCTGGGAGGAGTGGATCCTGTCTGCTCTTTATGAAGGGCCTTTTTCGGAGAAAGTGTGGGAGGTTGGACCGTTGGTTGATGAAAAAAAGTGAATGGTGTGGATGGAAGCTTCGGTATGTGAGGAAGGCAAGTGGGAAAACTTGCTTGACTTTTGTGGTAGGCGCGAAGGGTACCTGAAATAGGTTCTTCGGTCTGACGGGTAAGTTTTGTGAATTTGTAGGGAAGGAAGGTACAGACTGACTGACTGAAGACAACCTGGAATTGAGTGAGTACAGTGCCGCTGTTGATGTCGTTACGGCTGCGCGTCTGTTGTAGATGGGCGACCTGAACAAGAAAGTTGGAGACCACGGTACAAGTTCAAAGCACCAGTGGATGACGCCAGGCTGTAAATTTTTTGGGGGGGTGTGGGAGGTGGACGAGGAAGGGGAAGAGGACCCGTTTTCCCTTTTTTTTTTTTTTTCCTCCTCCTCAAGGGCTGCCCACTTTTTGGCCTAAGTGATAAATATCAAAGATTGGCCGACTACCTTTTGCGACGACTACAGTTCTCGTTGGAATTCAACTGCATCGGCAGCGCAAAGAGACGAGGGCAAGGAGGCAAAATAGTCGAGGATGAGGACTGAGATGGAAGGTGAAGGAAGCTCGCATGGAGAAGGAAAAATCAAATCAACCAAGAAGGAAGGATAAATTGGCAGGTAGACACGGGCAGGCAGTAAAGGTACAAGCCGCGAAGTACCTTCCGCCTTTTCCTGGGAAGACGAGAAAATTTCAAAGGGAAAGCGCTTCCAGGTTGCCAATGCCTGCCAATGCTAGCACACGCCTGCCTCGGAGATGGTTGTATACAGCACGGGCACTGTGAGCGGCGACTGTACTAATGACCAGACACAGTTCCGTACCAGCACAGCAGCAGCGTGATTCAAGAGACGGTGGTGTGTACTGCGGAAAGAAGCACCAGAAGGAAAAAAAAAAAAAAAAGGATGGTGAGGTAATGCGAACTGTCGGCTCGGTCGACGTCCAGGCGAGTGTCAAAATCGAGCTACCCTTCCCTAGCGTGTCGATATCCGTACATGGCTGTCCTGTCCACCTTGTCTGACTACTCTGTACCTTGCTTGGTGCCATCGGCTTGTCAACATTTGCACAGGTCGCGCCTTCCAATGCCGTTGCGTACAGACAGGGCGGTGACGCGAACCGCCTAACATGCTCACCTTCTTTCTTAGCGCCGGTTTTACGGCGGTGCGGAATTACAGCCAGAAAGCACCTCAACCAGATGCATAGCGATAGTTGCGAATTTGAGGGATTGCCTGCTGTTCGTGCCATGATGAGGGTACCAGCAATCAAAAAGAGGTTTGTATAGTTGCGCTGCAGTTGATGCACAGCCTAGGTGCTGTTCGTGTGAGATCAGTGAGCGCGCAATTGTCAGTAATACGTTACAAAATGAGACGAGCACTTCAGAAACAGGCATGTATTGTCCAAGTCTGCATTAGACTAACGGGCTATGCTACGTTATGCTTCGTTATGCTCACGATGACAGCGACTGGTTGACGTTGACGGGGTTGCATGTGTATGAATGTACCTCACCGTCGCTGCATCGGTCGGGTCGAGGAGAGTCGAGTCGAGTCGTTGTCTCACCGTCTGGTCTGCTGCTCACCGTAATAATATCCCATTTTCCTGCGCATGCCATTCTGCGTTGCCCTCATCAAAGGCTGTTCCAATTCTCCAGGGGAATCCTCACCTGGGCGCATCTTCTTACCTCATCTCTTTCTAATGAGGCAATCAGTTGAAATCTTGTTATCGGTGCTTTTCCGTCAATGTCGGGAAAAGACACGTCCAAACTTTTGAGTCCTGGGCAGGCAACACTGAGGGTGTCTCCTTGTCGCGCTCCTTCCTCAGGTCCCGACAGTCGTCCTCGAGATCAGCGGACGGGCCAATGCTTGCCATTGCCTTGCCTGAGGTTGGATGTTGGCTTCCCTGCCGGGATGCCTCAAGGTAAGCTAGGCACCGTACAGAGTAAGGTACCTTGGTTTGATAAGTGCCTTATGGAAGGCACAATCCTGAATGCCTGCCAATGCCTGCCATTGCGGAAAGAACTCCGCATCGCACACCTTCCTGAAAGTGAAACTGCATTTGAGCCTGGCAGCCTGCCCGGTGCAGCGATGCTTCTGAACACTACCTGCACATGCACCTGCACCATTGTATCGTCAGGTATCGTATTTGCATCGCATCGTGAGGTGACGGGCAGACAGTCTGTGCCTGCCGAGCGGGTGCAGTTGCTTCCTTGTCATTGTCAGTCGCGCCTTCCCAGCTGGTTCCCCCGTCTTTGCACACGTTCTACGCCTTCCACGCCTTCCATGTCTTCCAGAGCCCCCCCCCCTTCCTTCTGTTCCCGTCCCAAATCCTAAATCTCATATCGTGTAGGTCGTTGCGTAGGTTGTTCACGGTTTCCTCGTGCACTTTTATCCCGAGAGCTGGACGACGGGAATCCACCCCCAAATCTAAAAGGAACCTGGAAGAAATTCGGGTCGGCAAGTGAACCCCCAAACTCAAAGACGGGACCCAAGGATCCAAGGCCCCAATGCGCCCCAAGTTCCAATTCCCAGGCCCAAGGCCCCTCGCATCCTTCAACTCCAGCATCCACACAAGCTGTCCCTCATCTCACCTCAGTCTCCAGGTCCATCCCCACGCTACTTGTCTTGACACAGCGCCGTTGCGCACTGCAATTGTACACTACAGCTACCGGATATTGCTGTAGTACAGGCCTTGGTGTCCACTACCCGGTGCCTGTGCAGCGTGCCCTCCCGCCCTGTCCCCTCAATAATCCCGCCCGTCGCTAACCCCCAAAGACCCCTCAATCCCCTCTTCTCATGCTCCTCCTCCTCATCATCAACCCCCAACCCCAACTCCCGTTTCTTCAATACCTACCTTGCCTATGAGGGAGGATACGTGCGTGGGTGGATTGATTCCACCTGCATGCCAGCACGCGCCAGCAGATGTGATGAACCCTTACTCTTGTCTCTTTTCTGGCCAATTACGCATATTATACTACAGCCTACAGAGTACGAATGCCTACGCACTGCGGTAGGTACCAGGCGCCATCGGCATCCCAACCTCGAGGCCTGTCTCTCGGGATCGAGCTAGTCTCCGTCTTTCGGCGGCGGCGTCTTTGGGGGCCGCGCTGCCATTCCGCTCGCCTTAACAAACGGACTACGAATACGCTACCAACACTTGATACAACCACGATACACGATACACGCGGTTGAATCGTTCCAATTCGCCTTCTGGCGGCCTCTCCTGCCTCTCCTACGCTAGAGATACGCCGAGAAAACAACGACGTATGTCAACCCCCTGTTGGCTCTGTTACCAATTGGTCACGCTGACAGCCTGGAGCACCCATGTCAGTCTCTCTCCGACGAACAGACACCTACAGGAGACTCCTCGACGCGCAAACAAGCAGACTCTGCTGAGATCGAGTTTACATCCAAGTACGGATACCTACCACACTCATCTTCACAGTATGGGTTGCCTGTAACGGTCGACTTTCAAGGGTGTCCTCGAATCGGGTAAGGTCGCCCTCGACACTGCTCTGCCAAAAATGATGAGACGATGGCGAACCCTGCAAGCGTCATGACCGCCACACGCAAATCGACGTGGTATTGGACGTTCCAGCAGCTACACCGCACTACTGTACGGCTACGGCACGCACAAAATGTATGGGTACCTTACCTGAACAGCACACAGCTCTTGATGGGAGAGGCTAGGGCCCAGGGCAGGGCAGGGCAACACAACGTAGGGCACCTTGCTGCCCTCCTCCGCCGCCGCCGCCTCAGAGATCCGAGGTACCCGCCAGCTGCATCTTACGAGGATGAACCCCTGCTCTCAGGAAGCATCAAGGATGCAAGGATACAGATGCGCGCTGGGCGTGGGATAATGGGCGGCATTCGTTCCTCTTTTCTGGTTCGGGAACCGTTCTTGGCGCTTGCTGCTGCAGAACAAACACCCGTCAGGGATGTGGCTGCATCCAAGAATGGCAGCACAGTAAAAACCGCGCACAAAATCTGCCCTCCATCCACGCACTCCGACGACACCGGCTGTACGATGCCCAACACGCGGTGTCATGGCCATGGCCGGCTTGCAGCTGCCACCTGCGTGCGTGTGTGCCAAAGAAGAAACATCCTATCCAGCATCGATCCAGCAGTACCCATTACCGCGAGGTATCCATTTCATTCCGGTGACCGGGACGCGGACATGCTCCGAACGGCTTGCTCCACACATGGGGCGACTCAATCTTGACATTGCAATGCTGCCGGCATCACGCCGTTTGCACTGCGCAGAGCCCAGCTCTTCAGGACGGAAAGCGGGTACATCGGGGCCGAGTACCGACGAGCGTCTTACCAAGTCCCCAAGTGCCAAGCATCCTGGATGAACCTCCTGCCATCCAGCAAGACACTGAATCACTGTGCACTTCAGCAAATGTCGAATCGCCGCACGCCATTAGTCAATAGAGCCGGATCGCTCCCTCGCCAGCCAAGACGAGGCACGCGGCATCCAAAATGATTCGCTGCGGCAGTTGGCAACTTGCGCGACTGCTACCCCCTCGAGACTTCATTATTTCCTCATGTTGACGTACGTCGCCAATACCTTTTGGACCATCTGTTGAGAAGCAGCGGCAATGTTCGGAGTCATTGCCCGAAGCGTCCCAATCAAACCGCCGTGTGAGCTGCTTGGTAGCGCTGACCGATTTGTCGCCAGCCAAACCAGTTCAAAAGTCCTGCACTCAAAGGGGCCCGGAGGCCCTTGTTCACGTATTAGATTCTCACTAATCCATCACAAATCCGAGTATCAAGTGTTCTCTTCACCTCACATGGGGCCTGTCGGGACGCATCCGGCGCAGGTTTGTGTCGTGTCACGCTGGCCATTTTGTCAAACTATCGTCAATATGCACCCTCAAAACTGCTGTTACGAGCAATCATGCCATTCATCATGGCAATTATATGATGGTCCGGCAACAGTGGCAGCCATACTACCAGAAACAAGGCTACCCCTCGTTGTTTCGACCGGGTGCTCGAGGCCAGAAATCCTCCAGAACATTATCGACCCGGGTGCTTCGACGGCTCCGAGCTTAGGAGCCTAGGTAAACCTTGCTACCACACCTTGGGCGCTTGGTTTTCCGGTCGACTGCTTGACTGCCAGGGATTGCGTGCAAGATAGCGCGCGATAGGCAGGACTGGAATAGCCGACGATAAAACTCTTGATGATCAGAAGACGTTCACTGATGGTCTGCTGGCCATTGCCCTTGGCACGCCTATGATTAGGGGGCCAAGGTAGACACCACGGTTCCATGTCCTCCTTGGCGTGGCAGTACGGAAAGCTCTGCGCAGGACGAATATCGCGCACATTGAGCATTTCTGCAGTATTTCCGTCATCCTGCTAGAGACTTCCCGTCCAAAAGTCACCCAGTCACGTTCCATTGGCAAGCCGCACTTACATACTGTGTGCGTGCCTTGTGGACAACGAAATCGCTCCATGACGGGAGTTGAGGGGTGTTATGCAGGATCCACGAGTCAAGCGAAACGGCCCCAAAACACCCTTTTCTGCGCAAGAACGTCGGACTTTGCCCGAATCATCGGTTCACCGTCGTTGACTTCGCGTACGGATACGTCCGACCGTCTGTAATGGCGTTGGTCATCTCCTCGTGCCAGCAGCACCGAGGCCGAGGTTTGGAAGACGCATCGAATGGCACAGGTCAAAATGGTGTCAAGGAGAAGAGGCGGCTTTGAAACATGAGCAAGTCTGATATTGTCCGTCGGAATCAATAAGTGGCCAAGTAAGGGACGTTTCTTTGGACGCATTTTGCCCCAAAAAGAGCTACAGAGCCTCGCGACCCATCTCTACCCGCGTCGGCCGTCCAATAGGCAGCTGTCGCACTTCTCTTTTTCGCAACGGGACGGGACCATCTGAGATGGATGACGGATAATGGGGCACAGAGATCGATCTCACTGGACCCATCACGGCCATGGTCGCGCACTCCTCTCTCGTCGCGAACTTTTCAGATATCAGAAAGCCAAACCTCGAATTGTTGCAGGAGGGCGCATAGGAGAACGATGCTTTCTTCTCTCACCTTGAGCGCTTGTCGGGGACACATTCCGCAGGCTGACTCGACATCCGTTCGCCTCGGGCGGAAATGCTCTGAACCCCTGAGAGTCGTCCTCATCCATTTTCCTTCTCTTCCAGCCGATTGCTGCACGCGTACTGTGCGTTTACTTGCGCACCGCCAATTACATGTCGCCCCAGCCACTTCGACCACGATGCACTACAGGGATGAGGGGAATCCAAACAGTCGCAATGCAAAGTACCAATTCTTAAGCTCCAACGCAGCTTCAAGTTCCCAGATTCCTCCTCAGGATGCTAGGGTATCTACATCAGATTGAAGCAGACAAGGCACTTCAGACATCTCGCTTTTGGGAGCCAATTGCATATCTTAACATGGTTCAAGGGAGTTGGTAGCGACCTTCACGACATTCAACAACCACGCTGAGATGGTGACCGTTTTTTGGTGCTGAGGTTGCAGCGCGCAAAGGAGCGACATTCCCGCCGGCACACATATTATACCCGGGTCTTCGGCATAGCTCCCTCCCATTCGCGCTTCTTGACAGGAAACCAACCCCCACCCCCCTCCGTCCCTGGCTGGTGGCGTCGCTGGCCGCATTTCTCTGAACGAGAGGGACGCACTGGACAGCTCAAGAGTCGTGGGACGATGACGCTCGTGCGTGGTGAAGAGGGTCCATGACCCCATTCAACCCTCCTTGCCGGTATTTCGATTCCCCATTATTCTTTTCTAGAAGCACAGGATCCCGAAGCTTTGGCCATATCTCGAGATTTCACGTTCGAGATACACGCCGCCGGCAACTCGACATCAGATGGTGGCGATGTGCTTTTTTGCTGCTATTGTATGCCAAACTCTGTTGCGACCCCGTTCTTAGTGACGAATACTCACGCCACGTTTGCATCATGGGCCAGGCCACGGGATGGTGCAGAAGTTTTCTGATCCGAACTTTGCCCGAGAAGAGGAACAAGCTTGACATGGGAAGACCGTACTACGAAGTGCTGTGCCCTGGTTCCGGCATCAAGGTTCGAAGCTTCCAGTCAGGCGAAATAGCACAGTACAAAGTGCTGGGGAGGTGTGCTTAGACCGAGCGGAGAGATATCCGACAGTTACAAACGCCGCCAAGCGGCTCCCGTCCGACAGCACCGCGTCTGCTGTTATGGGCCGGGTTGCGCGTGGGGCTGTGTCAGAGAAGATAGTCTCCCTGTGCGAGACTCGCGTCCGTGGTGATGAACGACGGTTTTGCATCAGCTCCGAGCACCTTTTCCCTTCTGCTGACACCTGGCCACCAAAGCTTAACGCCCTCCTACAATCGGCCGAGTGAGATGACAAATGGAACTAATCACGGTCTAGCTCGATCAAATTGGGAACTCATGTCCGCTAATCTTGTGTGACGAAGCCACGGTGCGACAAGTCCCACGCCGCCCGCAGGACCCTCAACAAAGATGCAACATCTTTCCCGAGTACGGATGGACGAGCAGAAAAAACGAAAGGCCAGGCAACGGTCAAGAGAACGTACGAAGCCTCCAAGTCGCGACGACAGCAGACATCCCAGTTGCAATGACTTGGACCATGTTGCAAGTACATTGGGATGGGCAGATTGCGTGCCATCAGCTGATAAGTGCTGGTATCAACCACGAACGAGAACGAGCCGGGCAGCACCTCCTGGCAACAGATCCCTGGACGAGGAGAGTCGGAGTGCTTGGTGAGGAAATCCGATGCTGAGTTGTGGCTGGCGATCCCGGCAGGGGTTCGCGTCAGTACCTCGGTCTGACGGAGGATCGATTCATCATCGTTTATTCATCCAGCATTGTTATGTTGTGTCAGAGAAAGCCAACGAGAAAATATCCCGTTGGCCATGGCACTGTTCCAGCAATGGCAAGTGCAGGCGCCTTGCGAAATTGGCGTGTTGTTTCTTGGAACAGCTCGCAAGCATGCTCTCATGGGCCAGCCGTGCAGGCTCACGACTGATGTTTGAATCAATTCTTCAACATGTCAGCATTGGGCCAATTCTCCGCCTTTTGCTAATGGCTTTGGTTTGGATGTGGATGGGATGCTGCAACGGCCGTCCAGCCTTCTTTGCGGGGCATGTGGTTCTGACAACCTAGTCCCTTTGGTGTTCCCGTCGGAGGCTGTCTTGGAGATTTGGAGATTCAGCAGCGGCGGGATCTGAAGAAGCTTCACATCATGGACCCTCTACTCCAACGACAAGCGCGTTTTGGTGGAGCTCGCTGCTTTGGCTGGTCTCCTCTCCCGCGTGGCTTCAACAGTGTTGAGGCTGTTTTGCGGTTCCCCTGAAGACTCCACCATCGACCACAGAGGCACTTCAGCGGACCTTGCTTCGAGATGGCAGGCCCTGAGCTCAAAACCTTACGAGCTCGGGCACCATGCTGCATCGCAGCGATACGGATATTATCTCATAGATTCTACTCAAGACGATTGTATTGCAACCCTCGTCGAATCTGGTCGTGGCGGGTTTCGCCGCGACCTCCCCCATTGACCGCCACTTTGCAGACTTTGGGAGGTTGGCAAGTCTTGGGAGTCGGAACAGAGCGCGTTGTCTTTGAAGACGACGAACATGGGGTTGTTGCTGCGCGAGTCATGATAGCCAACTACGTCAGCGTCAACGGGATTCAGCACTGCCTGCAGCAGCGTGCCTCGCAGACTTCTGGTTAAGCAACCCGTTACGTTTACCATCTGTCAAGCCCGGATTCTTAGGAGAGCTAGCCAGCCGCGAGTTGAAACTACACGACGCTATCAGATTATCTGACTCGCTCGTATCCCACGAGCGGCCTCGGAAGCGGTAGGGCCCATGTCTGTGACTTCCTTGTTGTTCCGCAGCGCGGAAGTACGTACACAAAGTGCCGGCCGGAAGGCAACTAGTCAGGCTTTGACACGAGGGGATGAGAATCTCCTGTTGGAATACCCCTCACAGACTCTTGATAGGCTGGTTAGACGGCGCATCCTGGATCCGCCTTGAATTATGTCAGGGTCCTGCCTGCGAGATGCAGCACGGCTACGTTAGCACGATAGACTGGCAGGCCACTGAGTCGACAAGTCGAATTATCCCCGAGATTGCAAGGATGCGCAGCCAGCTTTGGCAGAGCGGGCAACCACACGCTACCAGTAATCACCCTACGGATACGCTACTTGAAGTATACAGTACAGTATCTACTTCCAAGTTGCGTCTTGCATGGAACCTGATTGTTCAGCAGACCCTAACGCAAGAGTGACAGACTTGTCAAAAGTTCTTCAACTCGTCGTTTGCTCCCGAGAAAGACGCCGCCGCCTACCTTATCCGTACCATCAGCCTATCTTTTCATCAGCACACTCAACCTCTGAGTGTCCTCGGTGACACGACGAACCATGGACGAAGACGCATGAGAGCTCCACTTGGGACATCAGACCCACGATCATCCACGTGGGAGCGGTATGCGAACCCATGCCCGACCGCCGCTCAGAGGTTGAGGCGATTTCCTTCTGGAAAATTCGCTACGTATCCGTACACGTACACTAGAAGAAGTAATAAGTACACGACGGCGTGGGAGCGCCGACCGCGGCAGCAGCGGAGAAAAGCGCGCTACGGATACCGAGAACGCCAATGTCAAGAACACGTCCAGCTGCAGCAGCAGGAATCGAGTTCAAGGACGAAGCTCATGTAGGGCTGCCTTACTTGATACCACAGGGCATAATGCATGCGATTCATCAGTTTTGAGCAATGAAGATGTATACCTTTCTTCTACACCGAACTGCATGAGGACGGCACAATATTGCGCTCGAAACGAAAACCAGGCTTCTACCGGCTTAGGGTGGGGTTGGGTGGTCGGGGGGGCTTGTGTTTTTCCAGCAGCTGGCGCGAGAAGCGTCAGGTCAGGCTGGTCCAGGAACACGGCTCGTCTGATCTGTTGTTCGAGCCATCGTCTCCAGCTCCTAGCCTTGCTTGTTTCAACCTTGGCTTTGATGGCTGAGGAAATAACCGCCCAGGTCTTTCCTCTCTTCTTAATTTTGCCCATCAATCCAAGGCCGCAGTGTGTACTTACTACTGAGTGTACAGAGTACTGTGCGCGTCTCGGGGAGTCTCCCCTCAGCCCGGCCAAGGTGCGCCATGCGTCCTCATCTCCGGCAGGCAAGGGAGCCGTTTGAACATTCGACGAAGGACGTTCCTGCAATGTCGATTGTCAATTGAATGGCAGGAAACCCATCCGGTACGCGGTTTGAAGGTCGCCTCAAGCCCGGGATGTCCAGCTCGGGAAGGGGTTCACGATTCAGTCGAGTCCAGCTATGACGACAGTCGAAAGGGCCGACTGATTCAACATGCTTTGACATGACATCTCGGCCGGATGCCGATCATGGAGCTTCTGCCAAGTTCATCTCGCCCAGGACACATTGCGGTACTGCACGCGATGCAGGCCGATGTACTCCTGTGTACGGATACGTGAATGTCACTGACGACGAGGACGACGACGAGCCTCAACCCCCCGGGTCCCACGGCCGTGTATCACAATCTTTTTTCGACGACGCGGTGCGCTTCCGGGTGGATCCTCCGTGACCGCGGAAGGATGTGGAGTGCGGAACTTTCGGTTACACGAGATGAAGGCATTCAGTAATTATCTTGGAAGGCAATTGCGTCATAGGGGACTTTTCCCCGACTCAGTGCGGTTGGCAGAGTCGGAGAGGCTCCGCATGCCATGCTGCGCGGCGGGTTCGCTCTGACAAATGGCCTTGTTTGGAAACTACTCAATTACATTGTTACGTGGGATCGACTTGCGTCAACTGGCTTGGTTGAGGGGTTTATGTCGAAAAGACTTCGGCAACTGCTTTCGGTGCGACCGGCTGGACCCATGATAGCCTTGAGCTCTGTGTTCACCTGCACAAGGCGTCAATGCGCGATCGCAAGAGACACAGAGAAACCCTTGACAAGTTGACGATGCCTCATGTCTCTCACATGGCAACAACCTCCTAAAGAGATGAGATGCGGTCGCCCTGTCCGTACACGAGATTACCACCATGGCTTCAAGGCTCCTGTGACTCGAGACCCGGCAATATCGTGTCCTGAGAGCCTCTGATCGGCATAATCTCCAACCCTCGTCGTATAGACATCCTCGTGACAACTCGACGTTTTATTTCCGTAACTGAGGAATGTCACTGCCACGATAATTCGACGGACGAATGGCATTGGTTTCGGGTGCTCCCCGACGACAACTGTACCAGGTACGCGCGATGGCCTAGCAACTGGCTGCTTGAACGCGTGCCGTCCGAGTTGGCAACGATTACGACAACCACTGCGCGAAATGCAGAATGGGACTGGGACTATGAACTGTTCTAGCCGAAACAAACGTAAACTCCTACCATGTCGCATCCAGGAGACTGAAAGACGCGTCCATACCTGCCGTGGTAGCATAGATTGGCAGGTGGTGGTGCACTGCACGCAGCAGTGCAGAGCGCAAATCCTTAGGAAGAGACTGTCCGGCTCGTCCTCCCCGAGGCGACAGTTTCTAAATCGGGGACGTTGTGACGGGGAACGTCAAACGCGAGCGCGAGCAGAGCGCGTAATATCGGTGTTTTCTTGTCTCCGATGGTTGAACTCGAATACATGAGCGTTGTTGGCACTCTTCGCCACGGACGGCAGATGCATCTTTTCTTGCCTGCCTGCCCGTAAGAGGAGGTTCAGAAAAATGGAGATAGACAGAGTGACTATGTTATGGGGTTCATGTCTGTACGAATACCGTGTTCTAGAGTTGAGGCTGAGAAGGGATGACCCGCCGACTAGATGGACTCATGCTAGCATCCATTTTGGAGCGTAGATTGTGTGGGCTGTAGGAAAGTCCCGAATTGTCTGCCCTCTGTCCTCATCTCAGCCTTCTTCAGGAGTCCCCCCTATTCGTAGGTTGTTGCTCCTTTTCCCTCCGGATGGGCGTGATCTGTTGCCCCCTTTGGGTACATGTTGCCACCCGTTACAAGGCTCTTCATGTGAGCTGGACGTTCTGGAATGTGAGATATTGTGGTGCTGCTTCTCGGTTGTTGAGGCTTGTCTCTGCATAGCCGACCGCGTTTTGTGGGCTCCTTTTTTTCCCTCTGGGCTGTTCTGTCAATCTGTGTCTCGGCCTCGCGAGGCGGCCGACGACCGATGGGGGTGATCGTCGTTGGAGGGGGTCGTTCGCTGGACGTGATCCTCTCGGACGACTTCACGACGTGTGATGCGGTAGGTGATGAACAGAGGCCGAGCTTCGGGCGTGCGAATAGATGGGAGTGTCGAATTTTTTGGAATAATTGCTACGGCTCTGGCGGTAAGGTTCCTGCGCATTTCCAAGAGCTGGTCCTTTGCCTCGTGGCAGTCTTCAATGCCTGGCGTCAAGCCAAGTGACGTGTCTCTGAAGATATATCACAGCCATTGGTTCAAAATGTACACCTAGTGAATTGTTTTTTTCATTCGTGATCTTGGGCCGATGGTACCTGGCCACGATACTCGGCATTCGTCTGTTCGCCAAGGTGGACAAAAAGAAACCAAAAAAGTGACTGACGCTCAGTCTTCAGGCAGGAATCGCTCACCGCTTGTCTTCCGTTCAGGGGACGGACGATACATCGTGGCCGACCACGTCGTCGAAGGTTGAATGCGTTTTTCCCACGGACAGCTTTCCGTCGACCACCCCCTCCCCTCCCCCTCCCCGCGGCGGGAACCGCGTCGTGTACCCGCGAGACCCGCGCGGTCTGCCCTGGTGTGAAAACTCTGCAACTCAGGCGGCTTCAGGACAGGAGAGGACACGTTGTTCTGAATGTCGGTAAGGCAATGAAGATAGGAAGAGGTGAAGGCGAGCGAGCGGAAGGAAGGTATATGATGATTATGTTGCTGAACAAGCACGAGACAAACAAAAAGAAACGTGACCAGCCTGGGGGTCGAACCCAGAATCTCCTGATAACTGATCCTGTGTGGAATCGTAGTCAGACGCCTTGCCATTGGGCCAACCGGCCGATTATCCATCGGAGCGGATGTTGACGTTCCCGCAGCGGGTTCGGCATCTTTGGCGGAGAGGGAGGGATCCGTCCGGCGGGGAGCTGTATGTGTGTGTGGGCTCTTTTTTTCGCTTGGTGTGGGCATTCGAGGTGGGTGGTTGCGATGGGGAATGCGAAGAGTTGGGTCGCGCGGGATGAGATGGGGGGTTTTTGGAGCGTCGTGATGGAGACTATTGGGGAAACTTGAGCGAAGTATGGAGAGCGTGAGGTGGTTGTTGGTTGTCTTCTGAGTTCGGTGTTCACCGACGTCGGTTGGATCTGACGCGCCGCGGAGAACATGCGCTGCTGCGTTGACTTGGAGGCAGCCTTGTTCATGCTGCGTTGACTTTGAAGGTTGACATTCTGAAGCTTCTCGATGAGTTATTGGCTGTATGCCGTATCTGTACGTCTTGCCAGAGTTGTCGAGACTTTGGGAACTCCGGCCGATCCACGCCAGGTCAACCCATCATGCTCAGCGACTTGGGGATTTTCGGTTAGTTCAATCTTGCTGGCGGAAGCAATCTCAACACTGAGGATTGAATGGTGATAAGCTAGGTGTCAACTTGTTATATATCACATGGCGGAAATCAAAGATGTTTTCCAGCAACGTCGTGCTCTGACGAGGCTGGCGTAGGACGGGGATGCTTCTAGGTTGAAGAACGGTACTTGATACCCGGCAACCATCAAAGAGATTGACTCTGCAATGGAAACTTGAAAGTCAACCTAATTGCGTCGAAGTTTCTTAGGCATCTCTCTTCAGAATCTACCAAGTGGCCCTGTAATGTGTCACTCTTGTGTGTTGCTCGATTCAACGACTGCTCATAGCTGGAACGGTTGAAGACGTGACGCTACTTTCCACAACATTGACAGAGAATTGAAGAGCTTACTTGTTGAGAAAACGACTATGAATTATCTTCGAAGAGTCAGTCAACTTGCAAGCAATTACGAGAAAGTCCATCTCAACGGGTGATCTCAAGACCAGGACTTTCCATCACCTCTAGCGTCATGTGAACATTGGCAAGTCACGTTCTTCATTCTCCCGGTAACATAGACAACGCTGACTCGAGGGTCAATAATAGGAATATGGCAGTCTTATATGACCGAGAGCGACGTATTGTATCCTGACGAAGCGGGAAAGCACACTTACCGTCAACGAGGGTCGTAGACAGTGCATCGCAAGTGTTCTTATTGAGCGTATCAAGAGCCTTCAGAGTCACGCAACAACTCATTGCTATTTTGCTTTAAGCCGGTATCTTATGCAATTGCAGACAATATAAACCTGCCTTCTTAGAGCAATTTCGAAAGTCTCGTCGACCCGTTTTGCCTGGTAGCCTCAACTTGGTGGTCACCACGTCAGCCCCCATGCTGCCACTACTACACTGTTAACAGGTGGATAATCATATATCAACCTTCTTCTTACTATCATGAGCAACCACACGTACTTGAAAACTATCGCCGCAGTAACAAGCACTTCCTAATATCAAAGCGATGTGTTGGTCAGAAACAATTGTCACCGAGGTTCAGCTTTACTCGAATAGTCGAAACCAAAACATCCCACTTTGGTACTCGTACGGACTCGTAGTGGTAGTTTAGGGTATGAAGCATGAGTTATAGCTATGAGCTGTGTAGTTAGCTATCTCTCGCATGGCCCAGGTGCTGAGGCAGACACGTGCGGTATCAGTGCATGAAGTATCATCAATTGGAATAAGAAGTTGGCACTTCATTTCCACCGTTCTTATCGTCAGTCAGACTTCATTGTCGAACAATTCCAGTGTAGTTCTGCCCAGTGAAGGTGTTGTTCTACTTAGCGGCCATGACCTGACATACTGCTGTCTGGGTCATATCACACGAATCGCTTGCGGTCGTCAACGAGCTACATGGACATAGCATATCCGGAGAAATGCTTTTGGGATTTCAGAAATGTCTGTATTTCGATACATTTAGTGTCATTTATCAACTCTCCGCGGGAGTTCCGCATGAGCTCAAACACTTGTGAAGGCTTGGAGTCGACACAAGGCAGCACCCACTTTGTAAGTAGGTTTCCTAACGATAAGCTTCTTAAAACTTCCAGCCTCGATAATGGCCAAGGAATCTGCGCAGACTGGTGTTACGTGGCTGAAGGTCCTCACACACTCACGATCCTGGGTGAACCGATTGGCGAATATACTACTACCCCAGACAACACTTACGATTTGGTCTTCATGGGGGTTGGATGGTGCGATTGGCTGAAGACGTCCTACTTGCGTGTCTCTCATCTCTGATACTATTCAAGTGTTACTATCTAGTGCAACAAACAAGGTGACTTCCGCCAAAAAGTTAACAAATTGAGCTAGGAAGTTGCCATTATTCTTAGATGCTAGATACGCCCAGCGAATGCTTCTTGTTGTCCCAGCCTTCCAGGAGACTTAAGAAGTCACAGCCTCGCTCAGAGTAAATGCAGGATAAAAGATTATGCAGAAACAACAATTGCTTCCTAGACATTGTCGACAACGACAGGGAGATGACCAGAGCACAACGAAGAACCAAGGGTGACACGTTAGTCCCCAAGAATGGATGGCGACATAAGACATCCGCGCAGTCTCATTTGACGTCTTCTATGTCGAGATGAGATCAATGTTCATTTCAATCTATCTAACCTACCACGGGAAGTCAACGCAAGCTCCAAGAGTCTTAATGTCGAGTCCACAGAGGCCTGTAGGTCAGTCCGGGCTGCCCGTCTTATTCACTAGCCACACCTTGCGAAGCCTCAACTCTCATGTGTGGCTGAACACATGGAAGTTTGAGCCCGTGAGGTGGAGATCTGGCGGGGTACCTTGGTACCTCCCTAAGGTAAGGTAGGTGGGAGAGGTAAAATCCCTGCTCAAAAAAACCGCCCGGTAAGTCGTTCACCCGCAGCCGCTGCAAATGCTCTCGTAATTGGCTGAACGGCTTGCCAAATTTCTGACTGGCGAAATAGTTCGAGCTGTCGGAAAGGGATTCACGATTCCTTCCCAGCAGCCTTGATCTCTACTGCGATGGCGAACCCGAATGCGCTACGACCATCGATTGGTCGCGTACTGCGGCTCCAGGAGACCAGACAATGGCTCCCCTCGACATCGACATCGGCCCCCATCGCCCAACCACGAATCGCAACGTCGTGCTTCTCGACCTCTTCAGCGCACGCTAAGCGGGTGACCCGCGACAACAACCGCCTGCGAGGAGTCTCGACTATGAAGAGAACAGGTCCTCGTGAGAAGCTCTCCGTGTCTTGGGAGGAGATACCCAGACCGGCGGACTACAAGCCCACCGTTGCTGTGGACCCGAACCACGGCCTCTGGGACTTCTTTTACGGCAAGAAACTCCTGCAGACGCCCAAGGAGGACGAATCTCACGGCCGCCCATGGGAAACCGAAGAGTTGCGCAAGAAGAGCTGGAACGACCTCCACGCTCTGTGGTATGTCTGCTTGAAGGAAAGGAACCGCATCTTGACAGCGTCCAAGGAGCGCACAAGGCGGCAGCTTGGTTTTGGAGCCCTGGAGGCCAGCGGCAGAGACGAAACGGTTCGTGCTCGTTTTGCATTCGGGAACGATGGCTGCTAACCAGAACGCTGCAGGTTCGGATAACGATGAGGCGGATCAAGCACGTCTTGACGGAACGATACTACGTCTGGGAAGATGCGCGCCAGTTGGCTCACTTTGATCCCGACATTGATATGAAGCGCCAGCCCATGTACAGAAACGCTTACGATCGGGCATTGATGGCGGCTCCTGGCGAAGAATCGATGTATGAACGGGAATTGCCCGCGGAGGCATCGGCTGAGCAGAAGACTGAGCCGGCAACCGGGGTGGAACATGAAATCAAGCCGGCGGAGGCGGAGGCTGAGAAGGCACCGGAGAAGCCCAAGGAGGAGAAGAAGAAGGCCGTAGAGATGCCGGTGCCGAAGCTTTGAGCAACCGCAGTTATAATCGCACCTCGCCTGCATGCGAACCCAGGTTAGGAGGGACCTGTATCATTGTATCCAGACATGTATAGAATCTTGTACGATACGCCATCTGTGCAGAGGCGGGTGGTTATTTCGCCGCCCGAAAGAAAAGCATTCCCCTACAAATCACCTTAGCTGGCCGTCTATCGAGCTCAGCTGGGTGGAATGGCGCAAGGCGGCTCACGATAGTTTGAGCAAGCTGATTCAAAGCGGTTGAGCATTGCATAATCAGGGCAGATGACCCATTTGGTAGGTAGGTATGTGCAGTACCTTAATATTAGATGGATGATCTGAGACCACATAGATACTCGCATAATGTTACAGGACCGGAACGGGGAAGGACGGGACGAGACTCGACCTGGGCCCTTGTACCAAGTCCAGCCCAATCACACCGCCGAGTACTTGTAGGTCTGTCTGCCAAAGGGTCATTAATTACCTTACCGCTTCCATTGAGAACCATACATTAGAATTTAATAGCCTCAGGCTTTTGACGAGCCAGTACCTGTGGTAACGCGTAGTACCTGTAGCTTGGACACAAAAAACCGTCTACGGTATTAGCGGTGAGCCACAGAGCGGAGAGCGGAGAGCGGACCTATCCATTAATGGCAATGTACTGGAGCCATACAGGCCCAGGCAAAGCACGGCACTGGCCCCCAGTGACACACTTGACACTGAACCCCTCCAAAAGCATCTGCTCCAGGTGCAGTGTGGCTCTGCGGCCCCTGCTGGACCTGGCCACCCCCACCCCAATCCTTCCTTTGCTGCATTTTCGGTCCCATGTCTCCTACAACACCGCAACTACTTCTCCAGACGTGAACTATCCTCGACTTTTCTTTTCCCTCCTTATTACCAACACCGACTAATTTACCTCCCGAACCCCTTCAAACTCGCGCAAACATGGATGAGATTGCAAAGGAATACGATGTCATCGTGCTGGGCACTGGTACGTGACGTTACGACCTCAGACTGCCCTCTGTTGCCCCGCATCATCGCCCATGGCGTCGTGGTGTGGGGTTCCCTTCTGCTCGGAGGAGCTTCCTGGCTAACCATCTTCACCGTCTCCCTTGAGCAGGCCTGACTGAGTGTATTCTCTCTGGTGTTCTCAGTGTCAAGGGCAAGAAGGTTCTTCACATTGACCGTAACGACCACTACGGCGGGTAAGTCGTCTCCTTTCCATCCGATAACCGCCATCCCCTCCCCCTTATCGCGACCGAGCTGGAGCTGACGTAGAGCAGTGAGGCAGCTTCAGTGAACCTCGAGACGGTATACACCCGCGAACCCATAGCTGTTTTATCAATTTGATATCTGACTCGCCATGATTACAGCTGTTCAAGAAGTATGGAAACTACAACAAGGGCGAGGAGCCCTGGACCAAGTACGGCCGCCTGAATGACTGGAACATCGACCTCGTCCCCAAGTTCCTCATGTCCTCTGGCGAGTTGACCAACATCCTGGTCTCGACTGATGTCACACGATACCTGGAGTTCAAGCAAGTCGCTGGCAGCTACGTCCAGCAGGGCCAGGGCACCAAGGCCGCCGTCGCTAAGGTTCCGTCCGATGCCGGTGAGGCGTTGCGCTCGCCGTTGATGGGCCTCTTTGAGAAGAGGCGCATGAAGAACTTCATCGAGTGGATTGGCAGCTTCGACCGCAAGGACACTGCCACCCACAAGGGTTAGACCGCACGATCTCGAAGATAGCAACGGTTGGGAGCTTGGGCTAACACGTGAAAGGTCTCGACATCAACAACTGTACCATGAAGGAGGTCTACGACAAGTTCGGTCTCGAGACTGGCACTCGCGACTTCATCGGCCATGCCATGGCCCTCTTCACCACCGACGACTACCTCACCAAGCCCGGTGCCGCCCCGGAGGCCCTCGAGCGCATTCGCCTCTACGGCACTTCCGTTGCCCGCTACGGCAAGTCCCCGTACATCTACCCTCTGTACGGTCTCGGCGAGCTTCCTCAGGGTTTCGCCCGCCTGTCTGCCATCTACGGCGGTACATACATGCTCAACACCCACGTCGATGAGGTGACCTACGAGGGCGGCAAGGCTGTCGGCATCAAGGCCACCATGACCGGTGTCGAGGAGATGAAGTTCGAGACCAAGGCCAAGATGATCCTTGGTGACCCCAGCTACTTCTCCAACAAGGTCAAGGTTGTCGGCCAGGTCCTGCGTGCTATTTGTGTGCTGAAGCACCCTCTGCCTGGAACGAACGACGCCGACTCTGCTCAGCTCATTATTCCCCAATCTCAGATCGGCCGCAAGAACGGTACGTATTCCGTCGAGCCGTACGATGACCTCAAGATCTAACGCGTGGCAGATATCTACATCGCGACCGTCTCCTCCGCACACAACGTGTGCCCCAAGGGCTACTGGATCGCGATCGTCTCGACCATTGCCGAGACTGGTGCGAACCACCACCTCGAGCTTCAGCCTGGTCTGGACCGTCTTGGAGAGATCGAGGAGCAGTTTATGGTAAGCGCCCACTTCCCAGCATGCCTCGGCCGAGGTTTGATACTAAGATACTAACGCGACTCAGGGTGCTCCTATCCCCATCTACGAGCCCACGGACGATGGCCGCGGCGACAACGTTTTCGTCTCCAAGAGCTACGACGCCAGCAGTCACTTTGAGAGCACGACCGACGACGTCAAGGATATCTTCCGCCGCGCCACCGGGGAGGAGCTTGTTGTGGAGGGCCTTAGGGAGGGACTTCAGGTTGCGGATGAGCAGTAAGTTAATGACTGCGTGTGAGGTACGATTTGAATTTGGAAGGAAACACAGTCTGAGAGGCATGGAGTCCTCGCCACACCATAACAGACGACAACTGGGAGTAGATATATATCTTGGACGTAAACATCAGAGGGTGGTGCTTTCTTCAGAGTCATTCGAACTACATGCCAAACAGTTAACCCATTTTCTTAATTCTGCACTGTGAACGGCTCGTCAAACGACATATTATGTCTCATTCCTTAGATCTGCAGGAGGTCGCCTGCCCTTTGGATCAATGTTTCACGTCAAGTTCGTTCATGAGTTGACACAATCTCTTCAAGTTCTCTCTCATCTAGGGTATTCAACGGCCCCATAAATCGTCATGACTTGCTCGGCCGGCAGGCGTCGCAGACATGGATAACGTGGAGAGCAGACGGCGAAACCTTTTTTCTTGAATGTTCATCCGTCAAAAAAAAGGCCACCCTCCTTTCCCCCTCCCCAGCGCTTCTTCGGGATCCCCTTATATGTCGAAAATAGAAACAATGAACCGAACGCCCCCAAGGCCAAAAGATAAAAAGCGAAACAAGTGGCATATTTACTTTTATTCTTCCCTTCAAGGAGCCCGCAAAACGATGGCCGCCATCCACCCACATTACCGTTTCCGTCTCGTGTGCTATTTCTTTATTTTTAACGTCTCTGGGTCTTGCCCATACCACGCTTTCCGGCGACCTGGAAAACAAAGTGGGTTAGCTTGACTGCTGCGACGGCGCGTGTCAGGAGTTCGCGGAGAATGCTTACCAAGTGCCTCTGGAGAGAAACGGTCGTGTGACGATCGGCCTCACCCTGTCTGGCATTCCTGTTCATCTTCTTCTGGTTCAGCTTGGCCATGCGCTCGGCCTTGGAGCGAGCGCCGTCGTCCTCGACACCGTCGTTGAGTCTGTCGCGGGCGGCCTGGCTTCTGCTTCTCGGCCTGCTCATCGAGCGGAGACGCTCTCTGGGGGTGCTGTCGACGTCCATGTCCATGGCGTCGGCGTCTTCGGTGCCGGCGCGGGATGTTCCCATGGAGCGGCCGCGGGGGCGGGACTGGGAGCGGGCACGGTTGACGATGTCGGTGGTGTCGACACCGAGCTGGTCGAGGGCGTCGTCCATCTGGGACAGGGGGATGCGCATCGACTTGCGGGGGATGATGGCCTGGTTCTTGAGGCGCTTCTTCATCTTGGCCTCGTTGCGGATGAGGGTCTGCTTCTCGCGGATCATCTCGGCCTTGGAGAGGATGTCGGCCTCCTCTTCGTCGTCGAGGTCCTCGTCCGACTCGTAGTAGCCCTCCTTCTCGAGGCGCTCCTCCTCTTCCTCGAGTGCCTGCAGCTTGGCATCGATATCGGGGTCGATGAAGTCGTAGACGTTCTTGCCGTCGAAGACCTCGGGGATCTTGTCGTACTTCCACTCGGGGTTCTTGAGGAGCCAGTCGGCGCGCATGTCGACGCTGAAGACGCCGGCACCGCCGTTCTCGACCTCGACGTCCTTGGCGAGCCTGCGACGCTCAGGGTCCTCCTTGTCGTACTTCTTGAGCCCCTTGACGGCGTCGGGGATGAAGGTCTCGCGGGTCTGGCCGTTCATGGGCTGGGCGACGTGAATACGGGCCATGACGTCGGCGAGACGGCCGCCAATGGTGCCGCTGGCGTTGGTGCCGGCGTTGAGCTTCTGAGAGACGCGCTCGGCGATGAGGCGCTCGCAGACGGCGTTCTTGACCGACTGGACGCCCTCCTGGGTGTTGCAGGAGAGCTGAAGCATCTCGACCTCACCGGACTTGAGGAGGGCTTGAAGCTTCTCCTGGGTCTCAGCGTCGAGGTCCTCGGGCTTGACGACATCGATCTTGTTGACAACGATGAAGACGATCTTGTTCTGGAAAAGGGGCTTGATGCTCTGGAACAGATTGATCTGGGCCTGGATGGAGTAGCCGCACTGCTCGCTGAGATCCATGAAGTAAAGGATGGCGGATCGCAAGTGGGCGATGGCGGTGACGGACTGCATCTCGATGGTGTTCCTGCAAACGTTAATTGTCCGCCTCCTCTTGCGCATCCATCAGGGCATCGCTTACATCTCCTCGAGAGGGTGGTCGAGAATACCGGGGGTATCAATGCACTGGAAACGAAGGTACTTGTAGTCAAAGTGACCACAGAACAGCGACTTGGTGGTGAAGGCATACGGCTGGCTGCACGTCGCTTGTCAGTAATGACCGTGTTGTGGCATTTGGGCGAAACATACACATCGACGTCGGCTCTGGAGACGGACTTCAGGAAAGAAGACTTTCCGACATTAGGGAAACCAGTGATAAGCAGGGTTCTGGTGTTGGGGTCGATCGAGGGAAGACGGCCAAGATCTGCGCCATGTTAGTACTGCCTCGATTTGTCGATTCGACGTTCGTGCCACTCACGCTGTCTGACCTGGTCAAGGTAAACCAGAGGGTCTTTGAGGCGCTTGATCAGGGTCGCCATGCGACCAAGCGCGGCGCGCTTCAGCTGCTTGCACTGGAAGAGCGACTGGCCGTACTTCAAAAGACGGACATCTGCAAACGCGCATCAGTATTCATGTCCTCCCCAACAACGAGCAATCAAGGTTTCCCACGTACAGTCTCTGGAGATGGTCTCGATCAGGTGCTTCGCAGTCGAGAGCTGACCGAGGGCGATCTTGAAGTGGTCGGCATCGTAAAGAGTGTTGATCAAATCCTTGTGGAAGGGGTGGATGTCGTTCAGGCGAGGGAACGACTCGATGATCTGGCCAAGCTTCTCGGTGATGGTCTCCTGGGTGAACTTGACTTTACGGGTGTAGAAGCCACGAATTCTGGAGATCTTGAAACCGGAACGAATTTGTGTCGGCAAACGGCGCTGAGTCCTCGAGAGGACAATGTCCAGGAACTCTTGCGAGTTGGGGACCGGGGGGAGATCCTTCCACCTGCGGGTGAACGATAGTTAGCACACCATTTCGCTCTGAGGAAGACCGTGAATGTCGTGGGGAGAGACATACTGAGTCTTCATGTTGGGCGGCTGGGGTCTGCGTGGAAAATGAAGCAGTCCTCAGAGTTGCGATCGGTCAAAGATACCCGTCGGTGAACTGGATGAGGCCGCTGGGACGGGGCGGTGTTGGAACGACTCGAATTTTTTTTCGCCGTGAGGAGGCTCGCTTATCTTATCAGACTTTGGACCCACAGACGCTCCAGAGTGGCAATCGCATGTCACTCTTGGCGACTTTTTTCCCCCTTAGGCGCTTGACCTTGACTTGGACTCAATTTGAAGACCGGTATATTTCTAGAGAAGTGTGCTTAAATCCTATACTCATTGCTGTTTGGTGAAATCCCGTTAAAAATGTCCCAACTTGACAACTCGATACTTGTCTTCTTCCCACACGCTTAGTTGAAGTCCCTGCAGGTCCGCAGCGGTACCCGCGCCTTACCTTATCCTGGATACTTAATCGCAAAAATTTCCAGAAGATGGTGGGGCACATTCCGCGGGGCAGTTCTTCGATGGAGGGGCACCCCGAGAATCCTCAATGTTAAGATTTACATCCTCCAGCCCACGACAAGCCAAACTGGTTGATCAAACCGCCTAATCCCTCTATTCGAGTCCTCCAACCAACGACACCGAAACGTCACAATGGCCTCCCAGCTCCCCCCTTACAAGCAGGACTTCCTCAAGGCCGCCATCTCTGGCGGCGTCCTGAAGTTCGGCTCCTTCGAGCTCAAGTCTAAGCGCATCTCACCCTACTTCTTCAACGCCGGCGACTTCTACCGCGCCGACCTCCTCCGGGCCATCTCCGTCGCCTACGCCCACACCGTCATCGACGCCCGCAAGACCACCGGTCTCGAGTTCGACATCGTCTTCGGCCCGGCCTACAAGGGCATTCCCCTCGCGACCTCCACTACCGACAAGCTCGCCGAGCTCGACCCTGAGCACTACGCGCAGACTTGCTACTCCTTCGACCGCAAGGAGGCCAAGGATCACGGCGAGGGCGGCAACATCGTTGGTGCGCCTCTCAAGGGCAAGAAGGTCCTGATCGTTGACGACGTCATTACTGCTGGCACCGCCAAGCGTGAGGCCATTGCCAAGATCCGCAAGGAGGGCGGCGAGGTTGTCGGTATCGTTGTCGCGCTCGACCGCATGGAGAAGCTTCCTGCCGCCGACGGTGACGACAGCAAGCCCGGTCCCAGCGCCATGGGCGAGATCAAGAAGGAGTACGGCATCCCCATCTTTGCCATCCTCACCCTCGACGACATTATCGAGGGTGCCAAGAGCTTCGCCTCCGCCGAGGACATCAAGCGTACGGAGGAGTACCGTGCCAAGTACAAGGCCACCGACTAGGTTGCGAGAGCTTCGGGGTCGGGGAACGGAATCGAGAGTCTTGGTCATGGTCAGCTGCGGCTGAGAGGCTTCAGCGGCACTCACAGGGATGGGCACGCTCAGTAGGGCCGACCGCGGCAGGCGCGTAGGATGACAAAAAGTGATTTGGAAGCGAAAAACAGGCTTACGTTTTCGCCGTAGACGAGTTACATCAAATGATGGTGATGTTAGGTCAATTCTCTTGCTCTCTTCCAGAGGCAAGGCAGTCTATGTCATAGTCTCGTGGTCGTAGCTGCATGCTATCTATCGGAGCATTCCCCCTCCAAATATCGTAACGCAGCGGGCTAAGAAGAACAGAAAGCCAGTAATGCAAACCAGCCGTCTAATCAGACGACCGAGGTATGTGTACACCTTCTAATCATATACTGAGGATGCAACGTGGTTCCTTGCGAAGTTTCCGATGCAGCAGAACGAACACTCGTCCTGCTAGACTCAGTAGATGAACTACATCTCCGCGTGAGCGCGGGTCTCGTCAGCGACTGACTTGGGGGAACCGCCGTTCTTAGGAGAAGGACCACTGAGTTCAAACACCTAGGAGCTGTTAATGGTTCTGTTGGTTACGGGAAAACGAAGGCTGCCTACCATGTCGTTCCACCCGCCTCCAGCGAACGATGCCTTGCTCGCGCCAACGTGTCGAAATCCGAATCGCTTATAGTAGGAAACCAAGTACTGCGATGTATTAGCATAAACGAAATACAGCGGGACATGGCGATTGCGCTCGACTTACGTCCTGGCAAATCAGAGCCACACGATCAGCGACGCCTGAGTTGTTGATCTGCTGGAGATAAGACTTCATCATCAGGATGCCGAGGCCACAGCCCTGAAGCTTGGGCGCAACGGCGAAGGAGTGCAAGCAGACGGTGCGACCCATGAATTGGTGACCGAGGCCCGATGACTTGGACGACTCTTGATCGCGCCAGTTGAGGGGGTAGCTCATGTCGGCGTCGGTGACGACGGGGCCGTTACCGAGGGTCGAGACGATGTGAGCGCAGAGGGCGAGAACTGCGCCATTGGCGCGACCAGTCTCGACGGGATTGGCGACTGAGAGGGTCTCAAGCGCGAAGTCCTTGGCTTCACCGGGCACGATGCTACAGAAGATGCCCGAGCATATGTCGGAGCAAGTCGAGAGACGATACTCAAACTGAGCTTGTGTCAGCGTATATCTTGAAAATCTCTCAGTACCGACACAAGATTCCGTGTCTCCAAGGACTAGGAAGAGGAAGCAAAATACTTGCTTGGCATTCTCAGACGAAGTCACGAAGGCCAGGAACGGGACACGTCTCGACCAAATGAGAAAATAGGAAGAATGGCAAGGGTAAGAAGCAAACTCACCTTCTCTCTGGTAGCACGATGGTCAGGATTGGTAAAAGCAGCGTCCTCAAGCACGACACATGATTCGACGCTCGAGCTCGTCAGAGGCTGGACGAGAGGACTGAAGTGGAATGGAACCACGTCCTGAACACGAAGAGACGCGGAGTTAGGGCGCTTTTGTTTGTGGTCGTTGGCGACGCGCTGGAGTTCGACGTACTTATCGTCGACATCGTCGGAGTCGTCGATGGCACAGTCAGGTGCCTCGTCAGGCTTCTCGACGGGAGGGTCTCTCTCAGGCATGTTGGTTGGAAGAGGACGATGTACGGTGATGGGCTGATCGCTTGAGAAAGGAGTAAACGGGATGTAGAGATGTGGAATATGGAGAGTGGATGGAGAGTTGGAAATACGGAAGTTGTTGGTAGTACAGGCAGAGGCCCAACGCAATCAAACAGGCGGTTGTGCGGATGAAGTTCCCCTGTTTGGTTTGCAAACTTCGGAGTTATGTATGCGACGCGAGGCAATAACAGCCAAGGCTGGTGGCCTGCCTTCCCAGAAAGGAGGGCGCCGTCCTCAGGCCGGGTGATGGCCGATTTAGGCGGGTACAGGTCCGGAGCGCAGGCGAGAGACCACCGGCCGTTGACTCGGGGCTGACGTCGGGAGGGGGGGATAGGAAACTGGGCCGTCTCAAGCAGTGACCGGCCGGGGCCCCGATAAACTGAGCAGATAGAACAGTAGAGTTTCGGGGTCAGATACCTAGGTAAGGTATTGACAGGCAGGAGTACCACCTAGAGCTGAAGGGGCACAATGCACAAAGCCGCCTAGGACGTAGCTAGACAGCAAAGATGGCAGCAACAGCAACAGCAACGGATTTGTGAGGGGTGAGTCGAGAATGGTGCAAGATGAGCTGTGTCAAACAAAGCCCAGGAGACACAATCGAAACGTGCAGTTGGAAGAAGACTGATTGAATTTCACTGGCCCAGGAGAAAAAAGGATTCGGAGCTGGTGACCTGCCATTGTAGAGCAGCACCTCCATTGGGTGTTAGTATGAGGTGTTTGTCGCGTGACCGAGCTACCCGCAGTGGCACAGTTGTGGCCTGTTCAAAGCGAGTGTTGCCAGGCTCCATCTTATTTCCCACTCCTGGTTTTGACTCCTCGTTGTGACGTTTACAGATGACGCTGTTGGTTACATATCCAGTATGGTGGCCTCTGGTGTTGAACGGCAACGGCCCTCCTCGTCAAGCATTGCGGGTAATAATGGATATTTGCTGCACCCTCCCAGTTCAGCACACACGGCCGATACTGTAGAGGGCGAGTGAGATCCTCTCCGTGTTGTAGGCCAGGATTAAGGGCGGTGCCTCTACCCCACAAAACGCCTGCTCCCGTGGCGTTACCTCAGGAGTGTGAGCTTTAATTAAAAGCCGACAGACCATTGGGGAAACGTCAAAAAGCGCCAACTTAGAATCTCCAGTTACCAACTATTGGGGCATGGTGGTGAATTGTTAGATAAGGGGCTTGCTTCTTTCAGGGTCCAACGACGCAGAGGACTGGGAAGAGAGAGGCCTTTACTTGAAGCTGCAGTCTCATATTTCAGAAGGAGCAACAACGGCAGAGGCCGCCTCTGGCAGTCTGAGAAAAGGAAATATCACCGTGCAAGGTTGGTAAGCAAACAAAATCTGATGGTGCTGCGCTGCGCATGGGTTAATTGGTTTGTAAGTTTGCTGTCATCTCTTGGCCAACATGCTTGCTCTTACTGTGCTGGTCGTGCAGCTGGAGCAACTTGCTTCTCTCACTGTATGTATGGCCAGGCCTCTCATGGACTTTGATTTCGCATCGGTAGAGGTCGCAAGATGCACCCTCAAACCTTCATTGGAGGTAGACCGGAACAGAGGACTGTTCATTTCCCTTGGAAACCGGCTATTCAAGGTAGAAGGCCAGTGGCTGACTTCGGCGGTAGGCGTCTTCAGGTTCGCGGATGACAGCTGCACGAGTTGACTGAAACGGACGGATGTGCAGCATCGACTGTTGCTAACTGCCCCAGTCCCGCGATCCAGAGTTGCATTGGCCCCGCCGTACTTCTGCAGATGCAACAGGCTTGAATAGGCTTACGGTTGGTGAGGCACTTTTGAATTTCGAGGCGAGGTGTGTTGGTTGGAGCGAGGTACGAATAAGGTTGAATGACATGTCGTCGGCTAGCCAGTAGTACCGAAGAGAGGACGGTATCCGGTGCCAGACTTGACCGGACAAGCCTGAACCGGAGCCCGGATCCTGTCCAACCTCAAATGGCATCCGAGCATGCCTGCGCAATTCCGGCGTCCACCGGAGCAGCCAATGTCGAATCAATCCGGTGTGGGGGTTGGAGGTGTCCTCAGTGAGACAATGACAACCCCAATATGTTAGCTGGTGCGTTTTACTCTGCACCGCAGCACTGCAGTTCATCAGCAGGCTGTTTTCCCCGGCTGCTGTGATATCTGATCTTCCGGCATCCAAAATCGTAGTGCTCGAGTTCGGTTGGTGTCTCTGCTCGAGCACAGCATGGGTGCGTGTCTGGTCGGATAGGACGGGGTCGGCAGAGAAGACGGTCGAAGGGAGGTCTTCTTATTCCGTAGAAGTGGAATAAGAAACTGGGCAAGGCGTCGCCCCTCTTTCTTAGGCCGCCACAGCGGAGGTATTTGGTCTGCAAGTTGAGTCACGATAGCGTGGGTTGGCGTTGCGATCCTCCGAGCTGGGGCGGTCGGTCTGAGTACCCTGTATGTGTATACGATTCTGAATCCCGCATGCTGTCGTCAAAATCGATTGGCTCTGAATGCATGCTTCATTGGCAAGAAATTGCCGTGATTGAAGGCGGCTCGGTGGGATTGACGGGGTTTCTCGACTCCAGCCGGGATTTCGGGGGCTGGAGGTACTTCTCGTTCGGGATCTTCGTCATCATTGCACAGAAAGCCGCAGAAGCGGGTGGCAGGAGATGTCGCCGGCGGTGTTCGATTGGCGGCAGGCTGTAAAGGACCTGTCGACTTGCACAATTCGAGGCAAGCTCCATTGTAGACATAGGTATCCATCGATTGTGGTGTAAGAAGTGTCGGGTACCTCGTCTAAAATGGATGGAGTGAATTCCTTACTTCACCTCACCCGGCTGCTGCAAGGATTGTTTCTTCCCAGTTGCCTCCTTGGCTCACGCAGATGCCGCAGGTTGAGATAGGTATCGGGTGCGCGACTTAGCACTCGGCGGTACGCCAATGATACTTTCAAGGGGCTTATGTGACGATTAGCTCGTGGGGCAATTGTGTTGGGAGGAGACATCTGAGAAGAAATACTCTGAACCAGCCAGTCGATTGCCGTTATCGTTAAACTATTTTGCTTCTGTCTCTGCGAAGGAAAAAGACGGTATGGAGAGTTAGGAGTTAGAGAGTGATTCCAGTAGAAGCTGACAAAATGAAAATGGAACTCAGGCAAGCTTCCATCAGCTTCCCCATGGCCAGTGCTCCCTTTTGGTTAGTACCTTACCTACCTAGGTAGGTAGGCACCTAGGAACCTGGTAGCTTTGTCACCGCAAACGGAGGAACGGCAGGGCCTAAGGTACCTATTGATCCAAGGCACATGTGTACCTTAACCTCAATATCTTAGGAGATACTTCAAATTGGACAATCCTCATAGTTGATCCTGACGACTCTCAACATCAATCTCGAAGGGAATGCTTACAGGAAAACAGCAGGCATGGCAACAGAAACAACATCGGAGATGGGGTGGAGTGCCGGTTAAGCTGCCGCTTACCTAGTCTACCTACCTACGCAGTAGGGGTCTCAACATTGGCCACCACATGTCCACCTCGCCTCAGACCCTCGAGGTACCCAAGCGGGCAGGGAAAGGTACCTAGAGCGATCAGGTAGAAACATGGACTCAAATACCTACCTAGATCCCGCGTGCCTTACCTTCTCTCAAGCAACCTATCTTTTGGCCCCTTACGTCGAGATCCCTACCTTACCTTCACTCTTACCATCGTGCAAGGCTCCCGTCTTTTCCGCCAGCTTGCCTTCCCGTCTTACCTGGTACCTACCTACCTTCTGACCCGTCGGGTTCCTTACTTTCCCTTGTGGCGTCACCGCCGTGTTGCCTGGAAATCAGCGAGGCAAAACGGAGAAGGGGTGCGTACCCCTCCAAAACACCCCTCCTCCACCCACCGCAGCTCCGGACTGAACCTGTACCGTACACTTCGCATTCGCAACCGTGAAACTCGACTGGCTCGTGACGATAGCAAGCCTTACGTTGCCCTCCAACTCTGCAAGAAGTATCGCGTTACCTTCTACTTCTCACAAAGCCTACACACTACTCTACACACCTTCAAACACGCCAGAGATCCCTCGCAGCAGGCACAACCGCCCAACATGTAAGCTACCCGACGATTCTAAGCCCGTTCTCCTCCTCGCTGACGTCTTGTTTCCCAGGCGTATCACACTAAGCATAACGAATCCCGAGATCGAGGACCAAGATCTTCTGACCTTGGAGATCTTCCCCGACATGCCCGTTTCCACCCTCCGCGAAGCCATCCAAGCCGAGACCCAAATCCAACCCACATCTCAACACCTATACCACAACGGCCGTCTGATTCAAGATGACAGTCAGACGATGGAACAGATGCAAATTACCGATGGCGATATGTTGGCCTTGCACGTAAGGGATATGCGGGGAAGCACCGGTGTCCCCGATCAGGGCAGGAGAGGCCAACAACAGCGTCGACGCCCCGGCGGTCAAGATCCTGAGCTCATCCGTCTCCAAATCTTGGGCGACCCGAATCTGCGGGCCGAGGCCACTCGTCAGCAACCCCAGTTGGCTGCTGCACTCGAAGATCCCCAACGGTTCGCCCAGCTCTTCAACGATAGCTACGATCGGGAGCAGCGTGAGCGTGAAGAGAGACAGAGGGAGATCGCACGGCTCAACGACGACCCATTCGACATCGAGGCGCAAGCTAAAATCGAAGAGATGATTCGCCAGGAGCGAGTCATGGAGAATCTGCAGAACGCAATGGAGCACAACCCCGAAGGTATAAACGGAAGCGCAGAAAGAAAAGGAAGAGACAGAAGCTAACTTCACACAGTTTTTGGAAGAGTTCACATGCTGTATGTGGACGTAGAGGTCAACGGCCACAGAGTGAAGGCATTGGTCGATTCTGGAGCTCAGGCCACTATTATGTCTCCAGCATGTGCCGAGGCGTGCGGTATCATGCGACTTGTCGACAAGCGTTTTGCTGGAGTTGCTCGCGGAGTTGGCACGGCAAACATCATTGGCCGTGTGCACTCTGCTCAGATCAAGGTCGGCACAATGTTCTTGCCTTGCAGCTTCACCGTCATGGAAGGAAAGCAGGTGGAACTTCTTCTCGGTCTTGACATGCTTAAGCGATACCAAGCTAGCATTGACCTCGCCAAGGACAAACTCATCATTCAGGGTGAGGAGGTGCCCTTCCTGGGCGAAGCCGAGATTCCGAAGGAGAGCGAGGAAGCATTGGAAGAAGAGCCAAGACTACCTGGACCTGCTGGCACCACTATCGGCCAGCGGTCTGGTGTTGTCAGTGGTCCGGGTGCGGCAAGTACGGGTGCCGCACAACAAGCTCCGGCTCAACAAGGCGGATCGGTGCCGACGACGGCGCCGCCCCAAGCAAGTGGCGCGGGCTTTTCCGAGGAGCAAATCTCTCAGCTCATGGCTCTGGGTTTCCCGCGAGAGGCTGCCATCAATGCGTTACAAGCCACGGGCGGCAACGTTGAGCTGGCTGCCGGTTTGTTGTTCGGGGCGTAGACGATTGGCAGGAAACGAAAACAGGCCGAGCCGAGAGCGTTTTACATGGGAGAGCCACGGCTGGTACTGCGGGTAATCGACATCGTTGGGTTGGTCACTAGAGGCGTTGTGTCGCAGTCAGCTTTGCGCTGACACGACGAATTTAGAGACACTTAGCACGGTTTTTGAACTTCGGAGAGTAGGAGCTCGAGCGATAGCCTCCGAGGAAACCTTTATTACGTACTTCTCCAACTTGATAATATCTGACTCCGAAATCAGTCTACATAAACATGACCTTTGTTGCTCAAGATACAAAGCCCTGGCGTAGATCGACTACCGAATCTTGTAGACACAAGGCTTCAAGATGACCGTCTCATCGACCTTGTCTTCCTCGGTCTCCCACACAAATCTCTTCTGCTTCTTCTCTTTCTCGACGAAGCCAGCAGCCTTGGCAGCAGCAAGTCCTTTGCCCTTAGTAGGAACCGCGCCCTTGATGAAGTGCATTTTGACAAACATCTTGTTGGACAGATCCACGGCACCCTTGTTGCCCTCACCCTCACCCCTCAGCACGAAGCCACGCTTCCTCAGAGCCTCGATGAAAGCAGAAACATCTGTCTCGCCGCGGCGATCCTCGTGACCGTCAACCTCGACGGCCAGCGCCGTGCGGTCCGCCTCCGTCTCCTCTTCCGCACCTTTACCCTTCTTTGCAGCAGCTGCCTTTTTGCGGTTGCCGACGCTGTGCTCCACGACAGCGTTCTTGCGACCTACGGGTCCGAAACGGGACTTGATCTCGGCAACCCAGAGCTCGCCCTTCCAGTGAAGGATGCGGTATGCCTCCTCGATGAAGTCGATCCAGTTGGTGCCCATCAGCGCCAGGCAGAAGATGGCAATGTCAACGGAGCCGTCGGCGAGGGGCAAGTTGGCAATATCGGCCTTGGTGACGTGCTTCGCTGGGGAGTGGAGGTCGTAGCTATGAATCTGAAGGCGGAGCTTCTGGGCCTCCGGAGACAACGTCGAGGCGAGGCGGGCATCGCCGCAGCCCAGGTCGGCGATGACACAAGTGCCGTCGGTCCGGGGCAGCGGCTGGGGTCCGTTGGGGTTCTTAGGGGGCATTCCGCGAGGCGGGAAGCGCTGTTTCGCACGCAGCTTGATGTCGCGGATGTAGCCGTCGACGGGGTTCTCGGGCCACACCTCAACCTGCCGGCGGAAACCCTCGTGGTATTCGGAGAACATCTCGGGAGAATCCTCAAAGAGCTGGTAGGCATCAGCCGAAGGGCGCGTGTACAGCGTCTCATTGAGGTGGCGGAATCGCGCTGAGATGAGCTTCTGTCTCATCTTGGCCTGCAGCGGCGTGAGTTTCGCCGGAGCAGGAGGCACAGGCGGGACGGAGGCGGCGATGGCTGCTGCTGCTTCCTTGCTCTTCTTCTTCTTGTCCTCCTTGTTGGGCGTCTCTGAGGGTTGTTTTTCAGCTTCTTCCTGCCTTTCGTGCTTGGAGTTGTCCTTCTTCTGCTTCTTGTCCTTCTTGTCCTTCTTGTCGACCCTGGGTGTGCTCTCCTCATCTTGAGGGATCCCAGCAGGCTTCTCATTCTTCTGTTTCTTGTCGACCTTGGGGGTGTTCGCCTTCTCATCCTCCTGGGGGGGTTGAGAGTGCTTCTCCTTCTTCTGCTTCTTACTGGGCTTGGAGGGAGCTTCCTCGGCATCCTCGGCAGCCTTCGACTCTCTGCGCTCCTTCTTCTTGGGGGTCTCCTCGCCACCCTCGCTCTTACGGCTTTTGCTGCCGCCGCCGGTCTTCTTGCCCTCGATCACATTCTCATATAGGCCAGCAACGTTTGAATCCGTGACCTTCTCGTCCTTGTTGTTGTTTCTCTTGCGCTTGCGTGTCTGGCTTTTCGCCGCGCCATCCTTTTGGCCGCCCAAAGTTTCCGACTTGAGGGCGTCTGCCGAGACGGACCACCCTGGAACAGCGAACATTCTCGGTTTATCTCACGGGTGAGTCCGAATCAAAGTTGCTAAGATAACTTGAGATGCGATGGGCAAAACGAAACCGATGGTGAGTGTGTTTGGTTGTTGTTCACACGCTCAGTCTCATCCAGGCCTTATCCAGTTGAATTTTTTTTTTCCCTACCCCAGAGGTCGGTTATCGCAACCCTGCATGGTGATCGACGCCAGGATAAGGGAAGTAAAGCGGGTGGGCCGTGCACTCCATCTGCTTTTTGCTGTGCCTTCTGGTTCAACCGCCAACTATTAGACTCTCGTTTCATCCACTCCATACAATTTCTCTATCTGTGCCAGCATCTGCGCCAAAATGTCGTTATCAGCCGCCTAACCAAAAGACTTCCTTTTCTGTACCCGTTATTTGGACCATGGTACTTCCTCAGTATGCCCAAAGACACACAGGAATCGGTATCCTCGGTAATAATGGTTTCCTCTCCTCAGAGATTCACAGTGAAGTGACTGAGGAATAAAGCTCTCAGGGCAACTATTCCCATTATGTTACTTATGGGCGTCGACGACGCTGCAGCGATACCGCGGACATAACAACACCGAAACTTTTAGCAAGCCAAAAGCTGGCACCCGGCACCCGGCCACCTCCTGATGACCTGCTTCGTACAAGCGAGGTTCGCATCGTCATACTCGGGTCAGACAAGGCCAGGTGCAGTTCCTGATTCTGCCATACAACTCCACAGTCGACATCCGCCCGCCCGCTCCCTTCCGCCTGCAGGATCACACTATTGGGAAGCTAGGCCAGCAAAAGCCCGGCTCACTATATACATCATCGCAAAGTTTCGATGTGACTGCTATTCAATGAATGGACTTGATCTGCTTCTTCCTCCTCGATTGCTCGAGTCTTGAGGTCACGACTCAACCTGAGACTTCAGCTTTCGACCACGTCACCAGCTGATAGAATTTCCTTCTGAACAAAGACGCCAACCGACGCCCAATTGGCACACTGTGCGAACGTTGGCGACTTCGAGAACCTTTACTCATAATCTTTGGAAAGACGAAAGCGTTCGGACGGGTGCGTGAGAGACCCAGAAAGCCAGTCAGCTCCATCGGGGAGCCGCAAACTGCCTCCGACACGTCCGGGCTTGCTATCTCGCGGATGCCTCGAGCCGAACAACCGTACGATGAAGGCAGACCAGGGAATATTAATGGTTTCTGATAAGCCACCTGGAAACGGGAAGACTTTGAGTTTCCAGCTGCCCTAAACCTATGGCGGAAGGCCGGGCGCGGACGCTTGAGGAGTTAAGGATTCCCGCGTCTTCCGTCATTTGGGTCGCGGCGGGTCCTTAAGGTTAGGACCGTTGATTGACACGCAGCTAGCTTCATGTCTTGAACGGCTGTATTTTGCAATTCGACGAACGATACAACCAATATGGACACAGCACACACAACGGTATGGTATGCGAACGGAGCCCTGTTCATTGCCTAAATAAATCGCCTCTCAGGTTAGATCAGAAATCTCGACAGGCTTCTTTCCCAGAAAACGGGATCACCGGTGGTTTGTTCGGCGAACAGTCGGTTCAATTCCCAGAAGCCCCGAATTGTACCCCGAAAATGCGGGAAGGGTGCATTGACCGGCCTCGTGGAATCACTATATCTCATATTGGAGACGAAGCTCTGGAACTGACAGCAAGCCAACACGGCTGGCAGCATTCGGAAACCGAGAACGCTTTTCCACGGCCGTCGATTCTCGGGAGCCAAAGCCCACGGGTATAATATGATGAAAGAGTTTCTTTGGTTCAAAAAACACGTCGAGAGACAATCAGGCGACCAGCAAATGCCACGAGGCGCAGCTCGATCTGGTTTGTTCCCAACAGCTGAGAAGCATCTATGTTTAGCAAACTGGGCCGCGCATCTGCCAGGAGCCCAAAAACGGTCATTCGCAACTCACTCATTTCGAACAACCCAGGCTCAAGGACTGCAGTCCGAGGTCGAACTCGTTACTTCTCCTTCCCAAAGGGGAATGTATACTTTGGCTGGACTATGTAGCTGCAGCAAGGCTACCTGCATACTTGGCCTGCGGTGGCCGTCATCATGGACTTCCGCGAAGATCAGATACAGTAAACATCCGGGAAAGATTGCCAAGGCGTCCCTGCACTTCGAGGAGGACGATGAGGTACGAGGCGATCAATAATGGGGAGAACCTACAAGCACCAGATGGTAGGTGAGTGCGGGCGGAGGTGGTCCGCGGCGATCGGTACGCTTCTTACTGTTCGACAATGCGCGACGTTTGTGTCGCACCGTATGCCAGCCGACGGCGCTGTGGCCAGTCATCGGTGACACCGTCCAAGAGGTCGGAACCACTACGATTGGACGTTTATTGTCGCAAGGGAGGGCTTCGGGGCTTGGGCTTGGGCATGGTCAGATTTCAGCGACACAGCTACAATTATCTCAGTCAGTCAGTCAGTCGGCCTACGGGACTCGGAATGCCTTCTTTTCTGTGCCCAAGTTGAAAAGACATGGCCACCGAGGTGTGAGGTGCTGTTCGACATTCACACTGGCTACACCGGCGCGAAAAGAAGTGCGAGGCCAAGTCCGTGTCGGGTTGTTCTCGATTAGCATCCCGCTCGCTCGGCACATGGAAAGTTGCCTCAAGCTAGTGGCTGGATGGTATCCCACCTCTGAACGCCACCGGCGCATATCGCTTTTGGGGTTGATGGTCACCAACGGACGATCTGGATACCGCATCGATGTCGAGCACCCCTGCGCTGCTGAAGATTCAACTCATCACCAGGGCTTCGACAGATCCTCGAGGGCGGCGGGCAGTCGCGGTGCCCGTCTCCGGATGCCCTCGCAATCTCGAGTCTTTTCGCCGGCAGATCTTGGTCATTGCTTACCAGACATTGTAGGGCAAACGAGGGGCAGCGGGCTGGACCCTGTCAGGCGGGAGTCCAGACCTCTTAAGACCTCGGATGAAAGTCAATTACACTAGTCGGCATCCTTATTGCCCCATCATCATCCACGTTGCCTGCGACGCGGGTTGGTGTATGTGGCCAACTTCGCAAAGCGTTCACATCGACGGTGACCTTGAACGTCGTCAAGCCTTGGCCAGATTCTCGGGTATGCGAGGTGAAAGTCTGTTGAGTGCTGCCGTTGGGTCTTGCAGCTTGGCGGGCTGCATATCCCGACCTCCAATCTCGGCGTTGAATCAATTTGCATCCAGTGCCGTACCAACTTGGGCGTGCGGCAGTGAGATGCTCACCGCAACGAATGCGACGAGGCTATGAGGGCATGGACAACACTCAAACTTTCTTTCCAGGGACTCGACTCCTCAGACCACGTCTGCATACTCAGCAAAGGCTAGCTGAGCAAAAGGACTAAACCCGTGGAGCTAAGCAGTGTCCGAGATGTAAGAACAAGACGACGACGACTCAGTTGGCTCTTGTTAGTGCTGAATGCCATGCCACTGAGCCCTGTCACCCGGGACATGACAGATCCCTGAAAGAAGGCTCCTCCGGTCCGCCCCTCACTCAATGGCAGCACGAATGCCCTAAACGGCTTAATCCTGGCAGTCCAGTAGCGCCACAGCGCGAAAACATGGTTCAGTTATTTGAGGTCGGATGTCTACGCCTACAACGACGGGACGAAGCTAGAACCTCGGACGAGCCTTCAGGTACCGCGTCTCACATCTGCGCGACGCGAGTACATGCGGCGTTGGGATGAAGGCTTCGATCAAACTGGGAAGCTGGCTGAGCAGTTCTAGCGCTGCGTTATTACGCAGTAACAGTACAGATAAACGCGTACCTGGTATGTTTCCTTGTGCTTCCTCCGCAAGCCACCTGAATTCGTCCCAAAATAAGGTCAGGTACCTACCTACCTCATGTTTTCTCCCTCTTGTCTGGCGTCTTGCCGCACCTCCAACACGGCCGTACATGTATGTGCTCGACCAGGAATAGATGGTTGGTTCTGTTAATCTATGCCGGAGGTGAGTCTCTCTTACTCCCGTGCTCCTCTCCCTCGAACCCGAGTCTCTGAGAGATGGCTGCATCTGTCCTGCACTTCCTAGCTGTCTCTCATCTCAGTACCTACCAGTGGCATCGAGAATGACTTCGTCTGCATCCCAATCATGCACGATTAATGATCCCTACCTGAGCCGTCTGGATCTCGTACATTCATTCGCCTGGCTCGTGCAGTTCTCCCATGTTTCCAACCTCCGTCTTCTTGTCCACCCCCCGGCCCCTCCGGCCCGGCCTCCTCTTAGTCTCCTCGCCGCTTGGCGGCTTTCACTCTGCTCAATGTTTGTGCACCTGCGTCTCCACGCCGCCTCCTCGGGCTTGGTTGATAATAATACCCTGCAGTTACCTTGCCTCGTCTTGCCCTACCTCGAACTTACTCTACCCTTTCCCCCCTCCTTCTCTACCTTATTATCCAGAGTAGGAAAAGCCTCTCTCCGGTCCTCGTGTCTGAGAGACACATCTCCAAATGCTGCAGACATCCTTACACCCCCGTCCTACCCCACGAGTCCATGCATCTTGTCCGACCCGTCCATGACAACCCATTCGGCGTAGGCAAAGTCGCACCGGCTTGTTTCACTTCCTTCCACCGTCAATGGCTGCTTAATAAAAAGCATCTCACTCCTGGGTCACCGACTCGTCTCCTCCGCCTTCCCACCCTCGAAGCCCGTTGCCGCGCACAAGAGCGGGAAATATCCACCTTGTCTCGTTGTGCTGCTGCCATACTTAACGTTCTGCCCGTTGAGGACGCGCCGCCGCCTTTTCGACTAGACGTCTGCCCAGAAATCACAGCCTCCGGCCCCGTTCTTTATCGTCTCCAACTCCGAACGCCGAACCTCGTTCGGACCCCAGGACAGAAACGAGGCATAGGCGCAGAAACACCGACGCTGGATCGTTCACCAGTCACCTGGCCCTCGGAAGACTAATGGATCAAGGGCCACCTCGAATCACTGGGCCTCACTCACAACACACTAGCATCTACTAGGATGGACACCGCCGAAGGGGCGCCCGAGGACGACAAGTCTCCGGTTAAGCCTTCGGACAACAACGAGGAAGATGGAAACGAAGGCCAAAATCGCAAGAAGGCGAACGTCAGGAAGCGGACCAAGACCGGTTGTTTAAGTATGTATTGGAGTCTTCCCTTTTACCAGATACGATCTTCTTTCCTGGACCGACGTCTGACGTGAACAAGCTTGTCGAAAACGTCGTATCAAGTGTGACGAAGGAAGACCGATTTGCAGTAACTGTATCAAGTCGAAAAGGCACTGTGAGGGATACAACCAACGAGTCATCTTCAAAGATCCTATCGGCTCATTCAACCTAAATGGTGTTTACGGTCCTGTTGTCTATCCCCCCGAGGCATCAAATCCGCCTTTCCATCGGCTCGCCAACCCTCCGCCCAAGTCCTCTAATGCGCCTCCTCTTGCGCCAATTGCCCCCAAACCACCACAACATATGGACTATGGGGGCCAACATATGCTTCAGTATGGCCAAGGCTTCCCAGGCTCGTCGTCGACACATCACCCTTCGTCCTCACCCTTCGACTTCAACCAATTCTCCTTTGGACAGCAACCGCAAATGCCTCCGACACCCTCCATGACATCGCCTATCAGTCCCGACCAGTTTCAAGGGCCATTTGGCGGCTCCCACAGTGCTTTCGTCAGTCCGAACACTGACAATGGTGCTTTCACTCACATACAACCGGAACAGTGGCAAAGACAGCCATCGGTCCACACGCGGATGGAGCAGGCCAACGCCTACGCCAGTGATCCTATTCGGATGGAAGAGTTCATGGACCAACCCGATATTGAGTACACGTACTCCGACGACGATGCCTCCATGGCCGATTCTGAAGACGGATTCGAAGATCTTATGGGCGAGGAGAGCGCGTATGGACAATTGGTTCAGGCTCGCTCGGATGGTCCCTGGGATGGCTTTGGGACAAAGGTCAGGACGTTCTCAGCGTTCGCGGAGGAAACGATTCTTACGTCGTATATTCCGACACCCAACAACTCGCCCCTCAACGACGAACGGACGGCGGCGCTGTTCTGGCATTTCATCAACGTGACAGGGCCCAGCATGTCCCTGTACGAGAGGCATCCGTTCGACCACACCAAACTGATGAACAATTATTCCATTCCAAAGGCTGGAAACAACCTCTGGACCTGTGAGTTTGGTCTCCTCGTGCACTCTGTTCGTACTGACACACACACACAGACACATTTCCCATCTTGTCCTTCAACCATCCGGCACTCCTGCAAGCAATGCTTGCCCTAGGCGCTCTGCAAATAGCGAAGCTGCAGCAGATACCACCTACGGCGGCAATGAAGCACTACCACCTATCCATCCGAAGAGTGGCGAAGAATGTACGAAGCGTGAAGAGGAGGATAACTCCAGCGACACTTGCCGCCACTCTGCTTTTGGGATACTTTGAAGTTTGGAACTCGGACCACACCAAATGGTGTAACCACCTGTTTGGCGCGAGGTTATTGATCAAGGAGATCCCCTTCAGGAAATGGACGAGGAACATACTGCCGCTGAAGCGAGCCAGGAGAGCTCTGTTCCAAGAAAGCCAAAACCAACCGTTCGATCCGTTTTACATGGGGCACGACAACACTCACATGATGAACCACGACATGGACGACCTGGATCACCATCTCTTGAGCCAGTTGACCAACCAACACGTTTCATATGAGGACGACACGCCCGCCTCTGGAAACTACTACACGGACCGCGATATTGAACACTACGAACATCTTCGAGATTTGTACTGGTGGTACTGTAAGATGGATGTTTATCAGAGCATGCTGGGTGGAGGGAAGCCTTTGTGAGTTACGTGCTCTGAAAGGAGTATCGACCTGGGGCTTACAAGATGCAGTATGGACTATCAGCATTGGACGCAATGCCCGCCACGAGCACCGATGGGTCGGTTAGAAGCCATGTAAGTGGTTTGGTCTGCATCTTCTCTCGCTTACTAACCTTTGCAGTTACGGAACTTACGACCACTTGATGCTTTTGCTGGGTCGTTTATGCAGCTTCGCATCCAAAGATCTTCCACGAAAAAGGAAGTCATTCAAGGGCTTCGGGCCTCCCGGCGGCCCGCCCGGAGGACCCCCAGGTGGTCCACCGGGGGCACCGCCAAACGCGGGTGGCCCTCCGAAAGGGAATCAGGGATGGGGTCCGCCGGGGATGGCGAGTGGGATGCCCGGAGGCGGGCCGCCCCCTGCGATGATGGGAGGAATGCCCGGGGGACCAACCGGGGGACCACCGGTGGGAATGCCGCCCTCGGGCATGATGGGCGGTCCGCCAGGCGGGCCAATGGGCCCCCCGCCAGGCATGATGCCCGGAGGACCCGGCGGTTCGCCTCCCATGTTCCCCGGCATGTTGCCGAATCTCGGAAAGGTGACACTACCAATGGGTTTCAGCCCTCCAAGAGACGACTCCCCACCCCCGCCCGATGGCTCACCCGAGGATCTCGACTCGGATATCGCCGAAGAAGCAGCCATGCGGGAGTGGGAGAGCCTCCGCAACGCCTTTGAGCTGCTCAAGTCCCGGTTCGGACCCGAATTCCAGCCCTTGGGGGCCGAGTACTCCGACCACAGGGACTCACCGTTCGGCCCGACCTTGCAGTATCGTACGTTCTCCGTGGCTGGCATCTGGATGAATTACTACATGGGCTTGATCCATCTCTACCGCGCGCATCCGAAGATGCCTCCTGCTGCCATGATTGCTGCCGGTATCCAGGCTCAGCACACTGCCAAGTTCGCCATCGAGATTGGCCGCATCGCGGCTGGCTTGACCGATGACATCTCGAACGCCACGGAAATCAGCACTTTGGTGGGGGCAGCTCTGATTGAGAGCGCTTTCTGCTTGTTTGTAGGAGCAATCCAGGTAAGATATTCCCGCCCCTGGTCTTGACCTGTCCATGAGTTCTTGCTAAGTTATATACCAGTACCGAGACGACGCTCAACGTCACTGGATAGTCAGGCGGATGCACGACGTCGCACGTCTCACAGGCTGGCAGTCAGCCAGACAGATCGCCGAGGGCTGCGAATCCGGCTGGAAGAAGGCCGCGGCCATGGGCAGAGGCCCGCCGTATACGCGGGATCCAACCCTTCGCACTGTGGTGCCTCCGTCGGTATGGTTGAACCCGAGAAGGATCGGGGCCAGGCTGGAGTTGCTGGATGGCGACGATAAGATGCTGGTGGTCGCCAAGACGGAGCGGGCGCATTACGCCCTGGGACTGCTCAGCGTCGAGCAGGAGCTAGAGAGGCTTGTTATCAAGGAAGAGGGGTAATAGGCTCTCAGACAACGGATGGGTCTTGTGTCGTGCGTAGATCGGGCTTTCAACCTATGTCGGGAGGTTTAGTTTTAGATCACAATGTAACGGGCTCATTCGACGTCACTCCTGGGACCGATGTAGAGACATGTTCACGTTGAGTACACTATTGATACACGAGGGAAAATCGTCTAGACGTCAGGTTCCAAATTCGCGATCGGCGCCTGGAAAAGTATCTTTGGGTCTCGTCTTACCCTCCATAAAAGGTCCTTTTCCCGGCCTCATGGTTCTTCTATTAGCTCAATCACCCCACCAGGTCCAATACGGTACGCTCAGTTGGCAGGGAGTCTCTCCACAACCGCAGCCATCTCCTCGTCCGTGTATATTCTGAAGCCCTTCTCCTTCGTTACGCTCGCCAGCTGCACGTTTTTCGAGTCCAGCTTCTCCTCCATAACCTGCTTCAGCGTCTTGAGCACCAGCGTCTCAGCGTCGGTGATCGTTAGGGACTGCAATCATGTTAGCTGCCGCCCAATCAACGTTTCACCTGTTCAAGGTGTACTGACCTTATGGTACTCGTTCTGCAACTCAGCCTGGGCACCTTCGGAGCCGGAACCAATGGCCTTGGCGTCGTAACGGTAGAATGTTCCGCTGGGCTCAGCGTGGAAGAGCTGGGGACCGTCCTCATCGTAACCGGCGATCAGAAGAGCAACACCGAAGGGGCGAGACATGATGGTCTCTTCACCCTCGGCACCCTCGCCGAAGCGGAGTGCCAGATCGCAGATGGCCTGGGTGCACGACTCGACGCGGAGGGGCTCGTTGTAGTTGAAGGAGTGGGACTGGGATTCGACGCGGGCGTGCTCGACCATGGAGCGGGCGTCAGCCTGGAGGCCGGACATGGCGCAGCCGATGTGGCGGTCGATCTCGACAATCTTCTCGACGGACGAGGTCTCGAGCAGAGTGGAGGTGACGCGCTTCTCGACGCCGAGGACGACGCCCTCCGAGGTGGCGACGCCAATGGCCGTGGAGCCGAGCTTGATGGCCTCGAGTGAGTATTCGACTTGAAAGAGACGGCCTTCGGGGGAGAAGGTGTTGATTCCTCGGTCTGCAGGCAGTTTGTCAGAGGAGCTATCTCGTAAGGCCAGGGAAGGAGGCTAGCGGGCTTACCGTATTCAGATCTTGCCATAAACATCTTGGCGGTGTTGTGAGTGAAGCGGCTAAGAAGAATACAAGGAGAGTTTTATTTCGACAGAGAATTGATCGGGTTGTCAATTCAGTATGTCGTGGGCGAGGTCGAAGTTGCGGTTGCGGGACAGACTGGAGCGGTGGTGGATGGATGGAGGGGAGCTTGAAGTGCAGGTAAGGTAGCCAAACGGTGACGGTGGAAGGCTGAAGCAGGTGGTTAGGCAAGCACCGGCCTACGCAGCCGCAAGCTCCAGCAGCAACAGCGCTATTCGTACGAACTACGCACCCGACCATCCCTCACCCAGGCTGCCTTAGCGCAGCTTGCCTTGACTTTCCCCTGCTCTCCCGTTTGAAGCTTCTGATTGGTCGTACTCCGTCACTTCCCCTCCATCCCGATCCCGGAATATTTCAGGGGTTACGGAGCTGGGGGTCAACAACACGCGAGGATTTTCCGATTAGACGCGCCGCCGACTAATGGGCATGGTCCTTACCGCGTGAAGGTAGCCCAACCCGCCCGCTGCCCAGCGAGAGTGCGACCACATTATAGAGGGGTAGCCTCCGGGTAGCAATTAAAAGAAACGCCTGAGTCCCCGACGACAAATTGCAAACGAATGACCCGAAAGAGAGCATCTCTGCCAGAGAACATCAACATAGAGGCGTCCCGCATCCCTCAAATGCAGTCGGCGACATGTCGTCAGGCACGCGCCGTCCAAACGGCACAGCCTCCGCTGCTGCGGACCACGATCGAGCTACCAGAGCCTCTCGCATAAACGCAGCGAATGGAGGAGGAAGCGGCAACGGCAGCGCGCATGCCAGTTTTAGGAGCGAACGCAGCGAACGAAGCGATGCGCGACAGCAACAGCGGGAACGGGAACGCGAACGCGAACGAGAGAGGGAGAGGGCACCGTCGCCGGGAAACAATGCGCATAAGAGGTCTGCTTCGGGCAACCTACGGCCTACGAGCAGGACACACGAGGACCGACGCGTGGAAGAGAGGAGGACGGAGAGGGCCTACGTGACGCAGCTTGAGACCCTCGTCTCTCGAACGCGGAGTCCTGAGAGGGGCGAGCGGAGGGCGGAGAAGGGCAAGGCGACTGGTGAAAAGTCGCGAGCGGCAGAGTCGAAGCCAAAGGAGACGAAAGTTGAAGCCCCGTCAGGTGAGATTATTGGTTCTGAGTGGCTTGGATAGGATGAGTGACTGATGTGTATTGGCAGCGCCGTGGAATCCAGAAGCAACACTTCTTCCTCATACGTCAGCCCCGTTGGCTGTTCGAATATCTATACCGCCGCTGGCGTCGCAAGCGCCACAACCTCAGCAACCGAAACCGCTCAGCGAGCTGCCTCTCGAGGCGCAGGAGGCAGTGATGATCGAGGATCTGCTCTTCGTCTTCATGGGCTATGAGGGCCAGTACATCCGTTTCGCCAAGACATACAACCCGCACGAGGAGAGGGATCGCCTTTCGGGGCCGACTTTCAGGATATTACCCGGCCTGGATCCAAGTTTGCAGGATCTCACGGTGTCGATGCTGAGGATGGCTACTTACTACTCCGCGCTCGAGGTGTTTGTCGACGTGCAGAGCAGGGAGGAGTTTGGCGCCGTCAACCATGCGTTGTGCGCGTCTGTACGGAAATTTCTTCACGACTATCTCGTCATGATTGCGCAGCTGGAAACGCAATTCCTGACCAACGAGACTTTTACTCTCCACGTTTTGAACATCCACACCCTGCCCACCAACCAGATGATGTCACATCTGTATTCCCTTGGACAGGAGTTGCTCAAACGGAACGCATTATTGGACGACGACGACGAGGAAGAGAGCGATAGTGCGGATGACTTTGAGAATATCCTAGAGTCTCTCCGTGAAGGTGGTGACCTCGTACCCGGTTCAGGGAAGAAAATCTCCAAGGGCGGCGTTGTACTTGGGTTGCTCACAAAGCGATTGGAGTCGATGTCGGGAGATCCAGCAGCCCGCGCGCTGCTGACCTCTCTACTTCGAGACGCCAGCAAGCCGTACATGGTCATGCTCAACGAGTGGCTTCACCACGGCAGTATCAACGATTCTCACGCAGAGTTCCTTATCAAGGAGCAGAAGAGCATTCGGAGAGAACGTCTCGAGCAGGACTACACCGATGAGTACTGGGAAAGGCGATACACAATCCGAGAGCACGACATTCCGCCACAGTTGGAAGGTGTCAAGGACAAGGTTCTGTTGGCGGGGAAGTATCTCAACGTCGTCAGGGAATGCGGTGGCGTTGACGTCAGCAAAGTCGTCTCGGACGTCCCGACTTCCTTTGACGACAGTCGGTTCCTCGAGAACGTGAACAACGCTTACGCACACGCGAACGAGTCTCTCATGCAGCTGCTCCTCACCACGCACTCCCTGCCGATGCGCCTGCGTTCACTCAAACACTACTTCTTCCTGGACCCATCCGACTATTTCTCCTACTTCCTCGAACTTGGGGCCTCCGAGCTGCGGAAACCTGTCAAGTCTGTTAACACCGGAAAGCTTCAGTCACTGCTCGACCTGGTCCTGCGCCAACCGGGCAGCATCGTCTCGCTGGATCCCTTCAAAGAGGATGTCAAGGTGGAAATGAACGAGATTACGCTCACCAAGTCCCTGCAGCGAGTCGTCAACATCACCGGTATCGAACAGGGCGAGACCTTGCAACCCCTGGCGAACCAGCCGATTGAGAACGACAAAAACGCGATAGGCTTCACGTCGCTGCAGCTTGATTACTCTGTGCCGTTCCCCGTCTCGCTGGTCATCAGCCGCAAGACCGTATGGCGTTACCAAGCGCTCTTCCGCTACCTCCTATCCCTACGCTATCTTGAGTCTCAGCTGTCAACCACATGGTACTCGCAGACTGCAGGCATGACATGGTCTCACAAGAGCTCGTCGCGTAGCCTCGAAATCTGGAAACGTCGGGTGTGGACGCTCCGCGCGCGCATGCTGGTGTTCGTGCAGCAGCTTCTCTACTTCTGCACGGCCGAGGTCATCGAGCCGAACTGGGCAAAGTTCATGTCGAGACTCAAGGTCGGGGAGGATGGCCAGGACACATCGGGTACCCCAGAGGGGCCCACGAGAACGGTAGACGAGTTGATGCAGGATCACGTGGACTTCTTGGACACATGCTTGAAGGAGTGTATGCTCACTAATAGCAAGCTGCTCAGGGTAAGATTCACGTCTTGAATAATCCGTCCTTGGACCGCCAGGCTAACGTGTTCCCAGATACACTCCAAACTGATGCAAACCTGCACGATATTCGCAACGTACTCCAACTGGCTCTCTCGGGAGCTCGAAAAGGCCGACCCGGACCTGTCCGGCGCCACGAAGCCGCCCAACATGACAGCAGAGCAATGGCGCGCTTTCCAGGCCGTCCGCACGCAGAAGCCCTCGGGGTCGCATAACGACTCGACGTCGTCGGCGGGCGGCGGCGAGCAGCAGGAGGCGCGTGTCGGTAACCTGTTTGAGATCATGAAGAAGTGGGAAGGCAACTTCAGCAGGCACCTGCAGATCCTCCTCGACGCGCTGAACCACTATGCCGCCACCGAGACGGTCGTCCTGCTCAGCTTGTGCGCGCGGCTGAGCACGGCGAACCAGGGGACCGAGTATGCAGGGCTGAGGAACGAGGAGGATGGTGTTTTGTGAAAGGGCGAGCTAGGATCATGACATGCGAAAGCGGTGGCGTTACGTATCCCATTTTTCTTAGAAAACGTTCACGGGACGGCGTTGGGGCTTGAGCAATGGGGGAATTGGCGTCATACCAGCATAACATAAAAGCCGAGCCAGGCAAAAAGGGGGGAAGGGGTAGGGCTCTGTTTGAATGCCGCACCTAGACAGATACCATTCATTGATTTGATGATGCGCTGCTGCGCCCAGTTCAACGTCCACGAACAAGCACTACCGTATAGCCTTTACGCCTACCCCGCACATCGTCTCTGCATCTCAGCCCAATGAACCAGTTGTTCACCTTCATGGCTCGTTACTTACAGTGGCACTAGGTTTTTAAGCGCCGCTCAAACTGACATCAAGTTTTGTGTTGTCGTAACCACGTTATTTCTCCTGCTATCTAAGAGAGGAGTGTAGGCGCCGCTCTACGCTTGCCCGTGAGCGTCTCTTCTGAAGAGGCTCTGGTATACAGGTATTATACACGTCGTGATGGTACATGTTTGTACATTGGGTTGAGACCGCCCAGTCTCTTATAGCTTGAGAGCCTCTTTGATAAGGTCTGAGATGCGCTTCTTGTCGACCGCAAGGTCCTTGCCCTGGGTCGCGGCATTGACGAGTTTCATGACCTCGCCAAGGTTGCTCTTGCCAGCAGCCTTGGTCTCCTCAATGGCCTTCTCCACCAGCACACGGACGTCCGCCTCGGTGACGGTAAGGACGCCGGAGTTGGCGATGTATTCGGCCATGACCTTGGCTTGGAGGTCCTCCTTATCGGCGAGGTCGTCGCGACCAGCCTCGCGGAACTGAGCAGCGGCTTCCTGGCCGGCACGCTGGGTCTTGCGCAGAAGAGCGACAAGCTGGGCATCGGTGACAATGGGGGAGGAGGTCTTGGCTGCGTTGTTGAAGGCGGAGAGGATGGTGCGCAGGACGGACAGACGAGGCGCATCCTTGGCGCGCATGGCGGTCTTCAGGTCGGTCTTGAGGTTGGCGAGGAGCGGAGGGGAGGCCGGGGCGGCATCGGAGTAGAAGCGGGCGTTGCGGAGGGGAGAGGAGGCGCGGCCAGGCGCGATCGGCCGGAGAGTTTGGAGAAGACGTGTTGAGTATCGGGAAGCCATCGTAGCGGGGAGATGAATTCTTTTGGTCAAGAATTCGTGTTAAATGTGTATTACACGGGCTTTCTGCTTAATTGGCTGTCTTGGTTCTCGGAGAAGTCGTCGATCGGTATGCTGTTGCTTCGTACGTCGTTTAATGCTGGCAGCGGCTTCGGGAGGAAAAAGTTGATGAGAGCTTCGAATTGTCTCCGTTGCATAAAATTTGGGCGAGCTTCTCATTGGTTGAAGCTCGCAGGCCGGTCCAGGTCGCGGAGTGGCTCCAGCGCCATGGGAGGCACACATTAAAGACCCACCCGGTGCGTGGTTCTCGGTGCTCGGGCCACCAATCGTTGGTTTCGTTAGGGTCACAATATGTACCTTGCCTTGGGGAGGTTTGTTGGAAAAGGGGTCCACCAAATAACACTTGATTGACACTTCTGACAGTTCAACGTTTCCCCTGTTGAGACACACGCAGAGTGCATGTTATGCGTGGTCCAGATGGCACGAAGTCATATGCTGTGGTCCTTGGAGAATGTTGTCAAATCCGACCGGAACGTTGCCTGGAAGTCCCCCAAAATTGCCTGATGTGCAGAGCGCCAGGGAATCCGCTGCACTAACATGGGTCGGGGCATTTGCAAACGTCTCCGGATATCACAATCCACCGGGGCACCAGGCCTAACGTTCCGGGGGTAGTTATGCGTGTGTACGTAGAATTGGTCAATCTGCGAGCCGAGGATACCTGTGTCTTTGAAGTCGCAGACAATAGGCAAGACGCAAGTCAACCTAACGTTGTTGCTCTTGACCGCTGCAGCAACCGAGGCTTTGGCCGAGGGAGCGCTGGGTTTGACTTGTGTCATCAGATGTGTTTTGGTTGCAGGAGTCGTCAGTCGAAGGCGGACCTCGTTCGAAGTTGGATGTCTGTGCCCTCCCTCGCTCTGCTAGGATGGAGGTCCTGAAGCCGGGGAACCTAGGCCGCGCGTGGCTTTGGGCCTTCACCGGCGTGGGAACTGGTGGGATGTCGAAGGCGGCGAGAGCGGTAGAAGGACGTGGCATGTGGCCTAGTCAGGTAGGTATTGCTCTTCAGATGAAAGTGGATTCCGGTGAATTACGGCGAAGACATGGATGGTGCCCGGTTCTGAAGGTCGGAATGTGTGACTGTGCGAAGAATGGATTCGCTCGATGCGACGTGAACTGCTCATTTGTAGACTGGCCTCACCGAGAGAGGATCCGACAGAACGGTAACGAGTAGAAACTCGCATTTGTTATCCATCCGTCCTCCTCCCTCCCCTCCCCTGACACTGGACTACTTGTACCCAAGTCAAGGACCAACCGCACCTCGTCCAGCCAGGCCGGGCATGCTGCTATTATGCCTTCTCCCAATCTAAACCCAACAGAGGCGAAGTGGAAAACCCGAGCCCAAGCCGTCACGTCGGGTAGGTAAGGTAATCTGGGTAGGAAGCCGCCTTCCTTGTGTTCTTTCCCACCGCTACCTACCTCTGCTTGCTTAAACTCCTTAGCTTCCGTGGCTCTCCACTTGGTTCTGACTCTCTTTCAACATCATGTCCTCCTTCCTACCTTGGTCTCCTCGCCCGGACCACATCGCCTTCCCTCCTTTCCCATCCGACTGATCATATCTGCTGCACCGAAAAGCAGCCGCATTGTCCTCAGCATCCTTCCGTTATCGAGAAAAGTTCAACTGGGCCTCAGTCGTACAATAGCGGTTGGTTTTCTCTATACCTTCGTCAACCGTGGATCACTTCAATCCATCCCCAACATGGCTCAAGCACAATTCGGACCAGTCTCCAGGCACTTGGAGTATTTCGCCCCATCAACAATGAACCTACCGATTGCTGCTCGGATAGCACCAGACAGAAACTTGGCCAAAACAACAGACTTGCAAAACCGGGCTTGTCCCAAAGTACTGTCGACCGGGGTCGCCTGTTGTCCCGCGAACTCTTCACCAGTTCTTAACAACATCATTCACGCAATCGAGCTCACGCCACAGACGCGATAAGCAAAGAAATTATGTCCAGATAATTTTGGAGCTAGACACGGGGTATTGGCTGCCGTATATCATGATCATCGAAACTCCAACCCAGAAAACCGGTCGACCCATTACGAAAACTCGATCCCTCAGGGTGCTTGCCTGAAAATGCAACTATACATTCCGCTGATTGAGACACATGAACGCCTCACCGACGAGGTTTTCGACCTATGCATACATACCTGGGGCATATCTTTGTCAGTCTTATTGGGCAAAAAGGCCTAACCGGACACACTCACATTGGAAAGTACGCCTATCCATACCACAGGCCATGGCCGTTGTGTTAGTTAAGAACCCCTCAGCAGACAGTTGACATACGATGAGACTTACCCGGAACGCAGGATTATCTGCCTCACTCCTTGCCTGGGCTACCAAGACTTGGAATTCCTGAGATGTCATGCTGTGATTGCATGGTCAGCTTTGCTTCCCCAAGCACGTGTGCCTTGGTGAGCGTCAGCTTGAGCTGGTCCACCAGAACTTACCCCCGGAATTCCGTCATGGGATAATGCCCGAGAGAGGATAACAACCTCCTGACGTTCTCTCTATTTGCTTGGCCGATCTGATGCTGCCTTGGGTCTGGTGTCTGGTCAGCTCTGTCACCCTCTCTCGAGTCTACGGGGGCTTCTTACCACTGGACCAAGCGCAAGTCGGCAAAGGAATCATCTGGGTTTCCACGGAATCAAAACCTGCGCTCTGCATCCAACTTTGCATCTGTAACGGTGCACGAGGATCTTTGTACGGCTGCATACTATCCAAGTATCGTCTCGACCATCTTCGAAGAGCATGATCTGGCAAACTCAGAGATCAGCGGATGCTCTCATACGGGAAGGAAAACAACGCACTCTGGGTCAGCGTGCCGTTGTCCGATTGCGCGTTGAAGTATATCTCCACCGTCTGCACCCAGCCACCAGGTCGCAGTACGCGATGGATGTCTCGAAGATAGTCTCTCCACCGGTTCGAATGAATCCCGCCAGCCATCATTCGGCTGTGCACTAGATCGAAATGGTTCGACGGAAACGTGAACCTGCCCGGGGTTAGCGGCGAGCGACTTGGGACTGTGCATGGCAGAGGGGCAATTGAGGTCTCCTTACCTTCCATTCAAGTCATCGACCTGAAGATTGAGATTTGGCGGCGTGAGCGACTCGTCAGGCCAAATATGCGGGCAAATATCGATAGCTACTACCTGTGGTCTCGGTTCAGCAGTTGTTTCCGGAGCACAGTACCAAGAAGCAGATGCGCACGATTCCGATCTCAATGGCGATTGAAGGCTCAGCTGCAGGTGGCGGTGAGGACGTCGAGTTTGGTTGCGAATGTTACCGAACCAACGCGGAAAAGGGGCCTCTGTTAGGAGTGCAGTTGACCCTCGACGAGGGCGCCGAACGCCTCCACTCAAGGCCAAACAAACGTCTGTCGCCATGATTCGGTCTCCAAATTGAAGGAAAAGGGCACATGCTTTGCGAGCGTGCAATACATACCTCGCAGTTAGGGTGTTGTTGTGCGACTTCGATGGCCCAGTCGCCCGTACCAAATCCGCAGTCAAGTATTCGCCTGGGCCTCGAAATGGGTGGGAATATGAGCGAGTTTTCGAAAACTATCGAGAATAGGAGGTGCATCATTTGCAAGCGTTCGATCTCATCCTACAAGTCAGGAGGATGGTTGAGCAAGGCGACAACCGATTTCAAGGGACATGGAATTCCACTTACTTCGTCAATGGGCGCAAAGTATGCACCGTTGTCGACAGCATATTGCTGAAACTCTCTGCCCATATACGTGACAGTCTCGAGAAAGGCATTGTCCAAGGGGACTGTTTGCGGATCGCTGTAGGAAGTTAGCGGTCACCATTGCAACTGGCGACGAGGAGCCGTACTTTGCCATCCTGCACACCAGAAGAGGCCTTCGACTGCCCTATGGCCGTCTTTTTCGCGCAGCGGAAGATGTCTCTCACCCCGTCCAGACTTCCGGAATCGATCTTCGGACGGAACTGAGGCTGTATTGGTGCGTGTTATGCTCCAACGGAACGACGTTCAAACTTCAAAGAGAAGGGACAAGAGACAAGGGCCAGGATTCAAACACGGCTTTCCCAAGAACCTTCGACAGAGCCATATCAGAGCCACAGGGACCTTCACGAAGGCGGCAGTCGTGTCTAATACACATAAAATTAAGCTGTCCGCGGTCCCGGAGGTGGAGCGACGACGGGCTGGTCAGACTTCAGATTGGACGGGCCTTCGGCCTACACCCCACGATGCCGCTGTCGATCTTGGGTTAGTACATTGCGACCAAGAGGAGTTGGAAGCCTGTTTCGGCGCCCTTTGGTTCGTGGTGCAGACGAGGCATACTTCAGGTGACATGGATATGTCTTCTGGTGTTATTGCTGGCCCCGGACCATCCCTGTGCACCCAAAAATTCGATAATGGAGACGGCAGACGACCAAGACGTGCTAATCCTAGGCCATCGAGTGGTATAGGGCGGGTGTGGCAGCGGGTCCAACCATCCTGGACACCGCTCTTACCAGTTGCCAGATCCATGGATTCCGTTAACCGTGGCTGGCCTTCACAAGCTGTTCCGGCTTCCAGGTAGACGGTTGCTTTTTGAACGACCTGGTCATCGTCTAGCGGGACGCGCCATCACAGACCAACTTCTCGCAGGGCTACATAAAGCCACACATACGAATGACCCAACCTATCTATCTACACCTACCGTGGCGACGTAACGAGACGATTTCAATGCATCAAAACGGTTGACCTGAAGTCGGGCGAACATACTGGTGACCCTTCTTTACGCACGGTAGAGACGCACACACACATACACCCACCCACCCACACACGACGAAGCCCAGTGGTGGACATCGTTCCTGAGACCACCCGCAGCGCAGGACCGGAGTACAGGGCCTAACACACCCTCCCGTTGTAACCCTCCATGGCCCAGGGAATGGGAAGCTCTTCTGCAGCAGACAGCTGGCCATCCCTTTTTTTCTGCCTATTCCAACCCCCTCCTCACTCTGCGGCAGGTGGGAACATTGCTTAAAGGAGGGGTTGCATGGCCGATCTACACCCGTTGCACGCGGAGCTATAATCAACCCCGAGGATTCTATGTCCCAAGGATCCGGTCGTTGGCTTCTCTGAAGGCGAAGTAGCGAAGGAAGGTGGGAAGCCCTCTTGCTGGACTAAAGGGGCGTTGCACAACTCCCGATAGGACCCCGGGTCACACAAAAGGGGGTATAGTCTATGTCAGCGTGACGGCCTTTCGTTCCAGCCATCTGGTAGTTGCAGAGGTTTTCCGAGAACACGGACTCGGGATGCTGCTCTTGACTTTCGCAGCAGCCCTCAACAGCCCGTACCCGCGGGACGCGGTGAACGAAGACCCAATCGGCAGAAACAGCAAACTAAACGCAACCTTCTAGTCTCGTACGACTCGCAGGCTGAATCTCCTCTAAGTCAGGTCGCTCGAGTTGTTTGGCATAAAGCAGGCTGGGACAATATGCGGCCGATAAACCCCAAGCGGAGCCCATGGTCTGATCCTCTCACAAACAGGCATTCAATCATATGCACTCAAGCTAGCGCGTTGAGGCCCGCTCAAGGGCAGTATCTCATAACACGGTAGACTGAGGAGACGGACAACGCAAGGAATACATCGATCTTTACTCTGCTTAGCATGCATGCCTGCTTTTCATCTGCAGACCTCCACCACACCACCTCACGACTTGCGTTGGGAGGTTTCGGTCGGATGGCGGCACAATGCGCACATGATTGGCGAAGCTCTGCAAAGTATAGGTAGGGGCAATCTTCCTGACCGGTAGGTTACGTCGCTATATTTTGACACGTCGGCGTCTTCGGTTGCGTGCTGATGAAGCTTTACCTAACTACGAATACTCCCTTCTCTTTGCAACGTACCTTTCTTATTTGCTCATGTTGAAAAGAGGCAGTTGTCAGACGGGGGTACATCATTGGACTGACATGTCGAGCTGCAGGAAGGTCGCGCCAACAGTGTTTCTGTGCGGAGATGATTTGATGAATGTTGGAAGAAGAAATTGGGGGACCCAACTCACTCACGAACCCCTTGACGGGCCGCTCTGCAATTTGAAACTATCAGAGAGAACAACCCAAGCTCATCGACTGGGTTGTTGCCGGTCGGATGGTGGAGCTTCGGGAGAAGCGCGCGATGACGCGAGCCACAAAACTCTCCTGGTTCCAGCTATTTGGGAACCGAGGAGCGAAGGTCGACAACCCTTCCTTGTCGACAAGACCGCGCCCTGGTGCTCGGGAGCACAATGCCTGTCGACGTCGGCCACGTACGCCCTGTACCCTGCAACCATTGCACCAACGAGTTCAAATGCACTGCATAGCGGATGAGCAAAAGCAACAAGAGACACCATGAAACGACGGTTTACTGCTTTTATTGTCATTCGTTCCTTTTCGCCTGGAGGACCGCATCGGCGGGCGTGGCACACCAAGTCGGCCATTCCTTGACGTCAGAGCAAGAGACACGGAGCTGCTTCCCGGCCCTTGCGGCCACTTCGCATTACACGTCGAAGTCAGCCGCGGTCTCACCGGCTGCAAGTGGTTTATTTCTTGGGACATTGGTACTGCACGGGAGAGTACGGGCTGGCCGGAAACTCCCCTGATGGTGGGCAGTGACCTAGCTGGGGTTGCCGTTATAATGCCTCACAAAGGCTGCGAAGAGAACATCTCGAAAGTCACGGTAGCCGCATGATTGGACGGACTCTCGACTGATGACTCTCAAAAGTGTGGTTTCCCACATGGTAATCATCCAGCCAGCCACGCAGAAGGATCCGGAACAGGGGCATGCTAATGATGCAGTTTATCAGCTTCTACGACAGGATCGTGTCTCCTTGCGCACACAATCAGGATCGCATGGTTCCTAAATGACGGCGCAAGACAATCCTTCCGCTCGAGGGAGTGAGGCAAGAAGCTAGCTCGTTAGAGATGCTGCGCGTCAGATGGGAGCATTTGACCCAGTTCTCCGTAACGGACTACTGTGTGTAATTGTTTCTCACGACTCGAACTCACCAACAGGAACCTCGAACCAGCCTCTGAGCTTCACGACTTGCTACCATTGGCCGTATTCGCCTCTGCACGGTGCGGGATTTGGCATCTGGTCATTGCCCAGTCTGTTTATCCGGTATGAGAGAGACTGGGTCGGCTCCTCTGTGTTCCAACAGCTTTCCTTCCGGCCTTTCTTCTCCCATGCAGAGAGGGGAAGGAGATGAGTTGGCGGTCGATGAGGAGTCGCATTCAGCTCCACCGACAGGGGAGCCCTAGTCAGGGAAGACCCTGCTTGTTCCCTACCTCCCTCTTCAATTTCCTCTGAACAGAACCGGCCTCTCGGGTTCTCCTTCGACGGGACGCTGGGCACCATCTGGCTTTCTTTTTTATCAACGGCAAGTCAGCAAACCCCTATACGAATACCGCAGAGAGAATCCACTACAATTCCAAAGATACCTGGCCGGACCCTCCCTTCCTAGGTAATGCTGGAGGTCAAGCGGAGCTGCCTGCCGCTTCCTCGCTCCAGTCAAGCTCGTCAATTGCCCTAACCCATTTCCATTGTCCAGGACCGGGTTCTGGCGTCTCACAGGGAACGGAGAATACTTCTAGAAGGCCATGCAGTTGCGAGATGGAGAGGGCGGCGCCGGTCCTACGAGCCGAAAGTCGTAAATGAATGTGCGGGATACGTCGTCCGCAGTCCGCCAGCAGCGAGCGGCTTTACTGCGGTCATGATGATTCATGGGGGCGGCCGTCCGCCTCGACTTTTCCTATCCGGTATCTCATCCCATTTTTGATCTACCGACGATACGGAATTTGGTCTTAATACCGACGCCCACCCTCCTATAATAATAGCAATATGACATTGCTGGCTGCGCGCACAGATCGCACGTCGACAGCTGCCAATATCCCCTTGACGAGCTCGCGAGTGGACGCGCCGCGTCTTTTCGTCCGTCCTGGGCCTTGAAACGCGCGAGGCCGAATCTTGGGCGGCCTGCCTCGCTCGACGGCAGACACGAGATGTCAACTCATGTTGTTGGCCGCGCCTGGCAGCGGCCAACCGGCGGCGACCATTCGTACGACACGACCAGTCACTTTTCAACAATCACCGTTGTTCGGCACCCGATACGATGGTCTAAAGTGCCTCCTCGTGGTACGTAGGTAGGTCTGCCAGTGAGAATACTAGTTAATTTGGTCAAGGTACTTTGGAAGGATGCGTTCATTACACGTATACTACAAAAAAAGCCGGTCGTGCTCTCGGCGGCCGCAACCCCCCGGGCTGGTACCGGATGAGCACGACCAACAAGGCTGCTGGGTTGGTAAATCCTTGCCCGATTCATAAAGGGGTTCTCGAGTCGCCGAAAGAGGCTCTCTGCATTGCGCCTTTCCAACCACGTTCGAGAACGGAAGAAAAAAATAATAATCATGCAGACAGTAGATACCCCTCTCATCTTAGGCAAGGCCCTTTTTTTCTTTCTCTCTCCTTTGCTTTTCCTTCGTTGCATTACCCCTCCGTAGGCCCCTTGCTCGGTCCGTCATGTCTCTCTGAGTTGTCGTCGTTGACTGACGTGTCTTCCGCATCGTGTCTTTTTCTCATACTCTCGTCTTCTCTCATGTCTCCTACCCTGCCCCGGCCTCTGCCAAGCAGGCCGCCGAGGATATTGGTGGGAACAGCACCGGCTACAAAAACGCCGTCAATGCCTCCAAGTGATGATGATGATGATGGTGGTGGTGATGCCATGATTCGTCCTGACGCGCAGTCACTATTCTAGACAAGATCCGAAATGAACCCAACGAACTCCCGGCTCCCCTTGTTCGTACTCGGCGTGCTGGTTGCCCAAAAAAGCAGACGACGATAACAACAACAACCTAGAGTGGAAAATAATGATACTCCTTGCAGGCGCAGCGAGCGGAGCGAGCCCACCACCCAATGCCATAGCTCCAAGCAAACTCCTCTTTGAACTCCGCGCCGCCCCCATATGTTTTGCTCGATGCAAGCCGCGGGTGGATCACCAACAGGTGAAAACCGGGTTCCTGGCTTTGACCGGCTCCAGCCTCTCCACAATAACCTTGCGTTGGTTCCCCTCCATTCCCTCCGCCGCCGCATAGCCCAGGTCGCCCTCCTCGAGGTCGCCGTCTTCGTCGTCATTTTCCTGGCTCGGACGGCCTCCGTACAGCTGCTGGGCGATGCTGCTGCCGTTGCGTCGTCCCGTGGCTGTTGCGAACGAGTAGCGTCGCTGTTGTGACTGCTGCTGACGGGCGGGCGAGTACATGTTCAGAGCTCGAGATCCGTGATAACTTTCACGGTGTGCGGGACCCGAGAACTTCGGTCTCTGCACCGTTTGTTCCTTACCCAGAGGCGCCGACGACGCCAAGATCCCAGAGCCATTCATCGACGTCTCGTCTGGTGACTGGGCGCCCTCGCCCGTCGGACTCATCGCGAGCTCGAACCTGCCCGGATGAGGCATGTCGGCCGGGGGACTCGCCAAACCGAGCAGGTCCTCGTCGACGCGGTGCGGGGGCGCGTTGGATGGGTTGGCCTCGCCAATGTCGCCCTCGTCAATGGACCGGCGGAGCTCTGCTTCGTGGCGCATCATCTCGGCGGACGTGACGCGCATGGGCACGGCGACAGGCACGTCGACGAGGTCGTCCCAAACGCAAACCTTGGCGCGGCGAGTGAGCTCCAGCGGGCCATGATCCGGCGTCTTGAGCGTCTCGACGACGTTCCATGCCTGTCCCTTCATTACGGCGATCTGCCGAGCGAACATCTTTTCTTGGAAATCGGGATCCAATTGGAACACCTTCCGCAGCGCCAGCTGCGTCTGACTCCACCAGTGTGTCGATGTCAGCAGAGGGAGGAAATGATCTCGCGTCTTTTGCGAGAACGGCCGGCCAATGAGGTCGACAGGTAGGAAGAGCCATCCAAAGGGGAAACTGCGCGTGAAGTGTTGATTAGCGTGATAGTTCCTGTGTGAACTCATTTCTCGCCCGGCTAGGCTGTCGTGAGGAGTAGGAGTGGAAGTTCAATGTACCTTCGCCATGCGTCTGGATGTTTCCAGGGCCAGGAGAGTGAGTTGTCAATGGCACCGATCGTAATCTTAGGGTCTTGCGTTCTGGGCAAGGGGCTCGATGCCTGCATTGGCTGCTGCGTCTTGTAGGGGTATGAAGACCGGTTTGGCGATGGTCGCTGGCTCAAATCTACCGGCCGCGGGCCGTCTTCCTCAGATGGGCCCGTCTCCATGTGCATCTGGAGCGGTTCTGACGCGATTGAGACTTCCTGTGTGCTCCAGTCCACCTTGATCATCCAGTTGTCAAGACCGCGATCTGTGTTTCGCATGATGTAGTCAAGAATGACCAGCTTCTCCAGTTCTTCGCGAAAAGACTGCTTGAGCGACTCGGTCCATACGAAGTTGTCGGGCCCTAGGGGCAATTCTTCCTGTCTGCTTTCTTCGTCGTCGCTCTCGATGTCGTCTAGCGCTGCACCGCTGCTGGGGCGGCAGTTATCCGCCCATCTCCTCCTCCGTTTGCGGTGCGGGTCGTTAGCCCTGAACCCGGACCAGTACTGGTCTGGCCACGGGTGTTCTCTCAGGAACACGTTGGCATCTTTAAAGCCCTTGAGGAAGACCTGGAAACTTCCTGGCTTTTCTGGGAGAGGTTTTTGTTTGCGATAGTAGTTGTGACGGTCCCAGAAGGGGTAGTGGAACGATTTGGACGAGAGCCATACTACGTCCGTGTACGGTACCATGTGTGTGCGTAGTTGACAATCGAGAGTGTACGCAGCAGCCTCGCTAACGTATGAGAGGTTGGGAATGAGGCTACAAATCGTTAGCTACCCGTCTGTTTGTATTCGACAGTGAGGACTTACCAGGCTCTTCCGAAACAGCACGGGAACAAGTTCCGGTGAATCCACTTGTTCCATTTGGGGTTACCAGCTGCGTACGGTTCCTCGTCCTTGGGCTTGAAGACACCCACAACCTTCCCTTCGGTATTCCGAGCAAAGTAGCTGCCAGAGCTTCCCTGGGAGATCATGCGCGGATGCGTCCCTTGCAAAATTGCCTGCCTAACGTTGCCGATTATCTCCTCAAACTGAGACTTTGTCATGACATCTTGAGGCGCGGCCAGGCTCTCCGGAGTAATGGGCCGGACGCCCTCGGGAGCCTGAAAGACGGAGTGGTGGATCTCCAGACGTTCTTCCTCGCCAACCTTGCCGCGGCCCTTGGCGCGCTTGAATCGGCTGGCGATCTCATCGGCCCAACGCTCGAGACGGGCGTTGATAGCCTTGACGTCGATACCGGAGTTGCTGCCGACGCGACGGCGGTTTCTCGGTCTCGAGGGGCCGGAAGAAGATATGGTAACAGGTTTCGGGGTCGTCATGCCGGAGCGGGGGCGCGGTTGGGAGATGGGGGCGAAGCAAGGGGCCGACGGTGGCTGGAGCGACGCATAGGACTGGGTCAGAGGATCGTCGTCTTCGGAGTCGGAGGAGAGGGCGTCGGCTTGAGCTAGGCGCTCGTAGCCCGTCGTGGGTGGTCTCGAGGAGCGAGGCATCGTGGGCGGTCGGTCGAGCAAAGAACGAAGGGAGGGAGGCGATTATCGTAGGGAGAAGATGTTGCGAGAGACTTGGGCCATGTGTGTATGGGGCAAAGGCCTTTTGTACCGTATTTATCGATTGAACAGGTTGAAACTGTATCGCTTCGCCGCTGGTGTGTGAAAAGTCTATCGATAAGAAGAGAGCGGAAACCTGGCCAAAAGACGAAGTAGGGCGCCACACGTAAATCTATGGAAAGAAGGGAGGGAAAAGAAGACAAGTAGTAATACAGAGATGGTGACGGTGGCTTCGATAACGAGGGCAAATAGCAGGTCTGATGATGGTGGTAGAAATGGTACAAGGTGAACAGGTGGTTGTTGCCGACACGTAAAAGAACGATTTGCCAGATGTCGCGTCGTCGTCGTCGTCAAGAATGGAAGCGTGTGTCGTCAAGTTTCGGCAGTCCGCGATGCTGTCATTGGCGCTGAGGTGCGACGGGTGCTGCTGCTACTATCATCCTGGTAGGTCCGATCCAGGGCACCGAGGCAGCCTAATTTGTCCTGGCCACGCAGCACTTTCAGCTGCTGTTGGTTGGATTTCCAGTAACCTGGAAGGTTCCAGGCGGCGGCCACAGGTAGTAAACGCCGCATCTACCCGGCTGACTAAGGTACCTAAGTCAAGGCAACGTAACGGGATTCTCGTTACCAGTCCCTTTCCAAACTCGCATCCCCGTGTTGAAGTTGCTTTCGTTGAGTGGCTGGCCCATAGCTCCGTCAGCAGTGAAAGCTTCTCTCTGAATCAAAACGGCCTCCCGTGTGAAGAACGTTTGGCTACTACATTGCTAACTCGCCGGAGGTCTTAGGTACCTGAGATGCCCGGATCAGCTTGTATGGCGGCAAGTAGCCGTTGACAGGACGGGAGCATCGGAAAGAACGAAGTCATGTTGACTCGCCCCGACGTTGCCAATGTAGCTTGTGATACCTACCTCCAAAATAGCTCTCAATATGTAACGATCGGCGAACTGGTAGTGAGATGAAACCGTCACTGTGTAGACAACTGCCTTAGGAATCGAGAAGGTTGGATCTCCGTTCTGAGTTCTGCAAGTCATACAGAACGGGAGATGGCCAGTATGCAACATTCAGAACCGTCCCGTCTACCATGGTAGGCTCTAGCTCTTCCCTTTACTGAGTAGTCCAAGACGCGTTAGACAGCAAATAAGATGCATCTACTTCTATCATGGCCCCAGGATCCCCAAACTCTCGGGTTGCAGATGGGCCCACTCACACCGGCCGGAGGTCCATGTCTTTCCACCCGCGAATTGGTTCGATTCATCATCAGCCGACAAGTCGACGCTCTCTTGCTGGATCGTCTTGGAAAGCTTCCGTTTGCATCACCTCGACCAATCCTGTTCCGCCGTGCCATGGAGCATCTGCAGGTTATCCGTGCCAACGTTTAATTCCAGGAATGCTGAGTGGCTCCCCTTGCCGAGTGACAGGTTCAGCATCATCGTTTGCGGTTTGGACGACTCGACATCCCGCCGACCCGAGTGATCTTCCCACCTCCAAGCCTGCCGTGTCTTGCGAGATCCCGATCAAGTCAATTTCCAGCCGCACCAGCCAGCTCCTTCGTACCTCGTGCTCTGTCCCCCCTCATTTGGAGCGCTTTTGAAATTCTTTTATCTTGTGTTCGTTCCCTCCACCCTTTCAATGCCATCTCCGTCAGGACATCACTGCCCTCAGCCAATAGACGTGTTATCAATCTATAGGCGTTTTCTCTCAGCTATCCCTTTTCTTGCATGATATTCCAAAAACATGGCTTCTCAGTTGGAGACCAGCATTGGGTTCCGGGAGATGACGTCAAGGCCCTTCTCGCCCGACCCAGATGCTCAACGCGGCCGCAAGAGGCACAGAAGCCTCACGAGGTGTGACACGGCGGCGACCCACTACGGCGGCACCGGCGAATCCAGCACCTTTCGCGGCCGTCCCCGACGTCGATCAACTTCGCCGATAGCGCTATCTTCACGGGCTTCCTCCCGGGCCATATTGAACCCTTCTGTTTCCCCTACGAGGAAGCGTCTTCTCCGGGCCGTCCTTCTTGACAAACGTCGAAGCCAGAGCCCATCCCGTTCCAGATCACCCAATCACCAGCAAGCACCACCTAGACGCCGTCAGAGGACCCGGAGCCGGAGCCGGACCCACACCAAGGAAGCACACCAGCCCAAGGAGCAGCTCCCTCGGCTGTTCCAGGAGCTTTTCAAGAAAGGCAAGCCCGGACAGGGCTGACGATGATGAGATCGCCAGTCACGAGGCAGGAGAGGGACGAAATGAACCCAGGGCAGAAGGAAGAGATGAAGACAGAATCGCCAGTTGAGCATTGCTCTCACATGGCACTGAGGTGTACGCCAATACGAACCCGCGGTGAAGAATGTTTACCGCCGCTAGCACTGACGGGCCTAAGAGCAAGAGCGACAACAACGCTGGCGGCAATCCTCTCCAAGATATCCATGTCTCGGACAGCTCAGATAACGCAAGACAGTCCACCCAGACTATCGGATCACGGTGTGACTGGGTTGTGCTCATACACAGGACAGGTGTGACGTGACAGTCCTGTGGAGGCGGTACGAGCAGCCATCTCCCAGATACTTTGAACGGGAGCGATGGGTTAGATCGGGAATGTCGAAGAAAGAACGGCTGCGACTAGCGAGGCACAAATGGCGACTTGGTGGTAGTCATCTGGGAAAAAGGAGGTTTGGTGTTCTCGGTCAAGGACATGGCTCCTCAAGATGGGGAGCAGATGAGTGTGAGTTGGAGCAACGCAACGCAACGATGTATCTATGATGGTGTATTAATACGGCAAAACCGGGTTACACATTGATAGGTAGCAATTGAGGTGTCAGACCAGACGGATTGGGAGAAAGAAAGGCAGTGAGTGATACGGAGAGTCCAGTTGGTGCAGATGGGCAGAAAAAAAAAGTTGTCGGGTCAAGTGACCACACAGACTTTCACAGGTTGCCTTGGACGAGGTGATGCTACTGCGTAGTGGGAGGAGATAGTCTCGGCTCGAGTGACACGAAAGAGTGGGATGCTGGCCAGAGACGTGGACGGGATGGGTTGATGTGGGGCGCACAGACCAGGCTCCCTCTCCCAGGTTGAAATGGGTGGCCACGTGAGGAAGACGAACTTTCCAGGTAGCTAATCGGAATCGGGAATCAACGGGTCTGGGTCTCCACAGGAGATTGCCCCGCCCGTGGAGGAGGGAGTGACCTCAGCTGCAAGAAGGCTGCAGCCAGCGCCGCACCGCATTCCATGTGCCGCGCCTACCTCAGCACTCAGCACTCAGCAATCAGCAATCAGCAATCAGCAACCACCACCACCCGACATCTTAGGGTCGTTCTTTCTTGCCTGAGGTGGAAGGAATACCTCAGAACTGCGCTTGCCTCAGTTCCATCGCCTTTTTTGTCTTTTTTCTGGCAGTTGCGCCAGACGGCGGGAGGCTTCTTTCCTTTCTCTCTTTTTATTTATTCGCCCTATCTGAAGGTAACGAACGACCCGCGCCGGTATGGAAGCAAACACTCTTTGATCCAGTGTCGACTTGACTCGACGACGACAATAACGACGACGACGACGACGACGTCCAAGACGACGTTCGGCGCTATTCCACCTTGCGCTCCAATCAACTACCACATTCGAAGCCACCATCTATATGAAAAGTTCAAAGCCTCCATTATCAACCTCGAATTGACGCCTCGTACCTCTCTTCAGACCCAATTCTTCACACGCTTGTTCTGACTCTTTCTCTCCTACGCTGTTGGATTGCTCGGCCAAAGATCGTCACAGGCCCGGTACCTTCCTCGTCTTGACGCCCACCACCACCATCACGTACCTCGTTTGTGATGATCGCAACCAGTCTCGCCGACTGCCTTCTTGAAGCCCATCGGTGCGAGGCATCCGACGCACTCTGATTATCAAGGTCAACAGCACCAGCCTGGTAGCAAGCCGTCGTCATGGCGCCTCCAAATGGATCAAATGGTGAGTCGCTTCTCTGCCCCTGGCAGCCATTCACGGCCTTCAGGCAAACACCCCACGAAGCTGCAGTCTGGATGACCCCGCTCCTGCCCTTTCCATCAACCTCATGTCTGCCACCCAAGATCTGAGCGAAACACTGACGATTTTTTTCCTTTTTTCTTTCTAGGCCGAGCCAGTCTGGCGACCAACACACAGCCGCAAACTTGGAATGCGCAAGCGTTGCTGAACCCTCGTTCATACGCACCATCGGCCGCCGGACGGAGTCCTAAACCACAGTCACTAGCGAACCGAGCAGCCCCGACACACCAACAGAACATGAACAACTCGGTCGTTTTTCAGTTCGCAAGCCCGACCGATACACCGAGCGAGTCTCTCACGCCAAGCATGCCGTCGGGCGCGTCAACGCCCGTTCTTGACGGCGGCCCTTCGCCTTACGGTATGGGCAACGTCATTGAACGGATGAACAACGTGCAGGATCGCCCCTCCGCCCCTCAACCGAAGCGCAGAAAATTCGATACTCCCGAGTCCGACGCAGACAACAAGAGGACTATGGCGGGTGGAGGAGGCAGTGGCATGCTCGGAGCCTATGTCAACGAGAAACAGGAGGAAGGCAAGAACAACAGGCCGAACGCGGCCACCCAGTCGATCGATCTGACAGGGGGCGATGACGACGTGGTCATGGTCGAAAACCCCGCTAACGAAGAGGTTTGCTATGGCATGCTCACCGCTCACCTGGACTGTCACAAAGTACCATCCGCAAAGCCGGGCACCCAGAGCATATTCGGGGCCGACTGGATGCCACCAGTCAAGGTTGTTCTTAAGAGAATCATCGGAGACTCCACCAAGCGGATCCAGGCCTACGATTACACTCGAGAAATCATTGGAATGGTTGACGCGCCGACAGCCACGGGGCTCGTCCCCTTGCTAGACTCCAACGTGCGCCTCAGAACCGACTGCAAGATTCCTGCCCGCAGAAAGCAGCCGGATGAACAGCCCGGTCAGCCGATTTCACGATCCTATCCAGTGGAAATGACCCTCTACGGCCAGTACAAGTTTGCAAAGGCTGTGGGCAAGCACTTTCAAAGACACAACATTACACTTCGTCACCCTAACAGAGTCGATAAGGGTATCAGATACGAGAATGTCCACGCCGAGTCTAAGCCAGCTGCGGCTGCCCCGAGATCCCTCTCGGGTGCCTTGTCTCATTACAATCCCCAGTCATCCACCACATACTACACGAATCCGGCTCCTCGGACTGTGGAGGAGATTCGCTCAGATGTCATGGGTGTCTTTGACTCTATGGGACACAGCGATGAACTTCCGCTGCTTGACCCAGCTCCCATCATAACCACCCCACTTCTCAAACACCAGCAGCAGGGTCTGTACTTCATGACGAACAGAGAGAAGACGTCAACTGCCGAAGAGAGAACCAAGGGAACCATGTGGCAGCTGCGAATCGGCCCCAGTGGTCAAAAGTCTTACTACAACGTCATCACAGGCCATGTAGAGCGCCAACTTCCTGGAGACACTCACGGTGGAATCCTCGCTGATATGATGGGTTTGGGAAAGACCCTCAGCGTCCTATCACTCATCGCCAGTTCTCTGGGACAGGCCAACGAATGGGCGGGACGCATGCCCACTCAACCTGAAATGCCGCCGCAAAAGGTGGGAGGCAAAGCTTCAGCCTCTAGCACTCTCCCCCTCACGAACATCACCAAGAACACAAGAGCAACGCTATTGGTCTGTCCTTTGAGTACGGTCACGAATTGGGAAGAGCAGATCAAGCAGCACATCGCCCCTGGTGAACTCAGCTACTACGTCTACCACGGTTCGAACCGCATCAAAGAGGTTGAAAAGCTAGCCGACTTCGACCTGGTCATCACCACGTACGGCTCCGTTTCCAGCGAGCTAGGTGCACGCAGTAAGCGGAAGTCAGGCAAGTATCCCTTGGAGGAGATTGGGTGGTTTCGAATCGTGCTCGACGAGGCGCACATGATTCGTGAAGTTGCGACCCTGCAGTTCAAAGCTATCGTTCGGCTGCAGGCTTCCCGACGGTGGGCCGTCACGGGAACTCCGGTCCAGAACCGACTCGAAGATTTGGCCGCTCTGCTCCAATTCATCAGACTGAAGCCTTTCGACGATCGCAACAAGTTCAACCGTTTCATCGTGGACCCTTTCAAAGCATGCGACCCGGAAATTGTTCCCAAGCTGCGTGTGCTGGTCGATGGTGTCACTCTTCGCCGGTTGAAGGACAAGATCAACCTACCTCCTCGGAGTGACCATATTGTCAAACTCGACTTCACACCGGAGGAGCGGGAGATCTACGATCTTTTCGAAAAGAACGCCCAAGATCGTGTCAAGATTCTCGCAGGAAATGGCACGCAGCGCGCTTTGGGAGGTCATTCCTACATTCATATCCTTCGCTCCATCTTGCGCCTGCGACTTCTCTGTGCTCACGGCAAAGATCTTCTCAACGACGAAGATCTCGAGGCTCTTCAAGGAATGACAGCTGACATGGCTATTGACCTGGACAGCGACGATGAAGATGCCAAGCCGGGCTTATCGAATCGCAAGGCGTACGAGATGTTCGAGTTGATGCAAGAGACGAATTCGGACATATGCAGCGCTTGTTCCAAGAAGCTAGGCACCAACGACGACGCTAGCATCGAGTCGGAGGGACAGGAGGATATCTTGGGCTACATGACGCCCTGCTTCCACATTGTTTGCGGCTCATGTATTAAGGGTATCAAGGAGCAAGCCAAGCGACTGCTGCCCAGCGGCCAGACTATGGGACCATGCCCCATCTGTTCTGCTGTTGTCAAGCCTGCTTACGTGGACATTCGTCGGTCCCAAGTCAAGGCAGAGCACGAGGGTCCTGCTAAGGACAAGACCACCACGAATGGCCGCAAGAGCTTTGAGAAATACTCCGGACCTCACACAAAGACCAGGGCACTCATTGAAGACCTCCTCAAGTCTAGGGCCGACACCGATGCCAATCCGGACGAGCCCCCCTACAAGTCCGTCGTGTTCTCGACGTGGACATCGCATCTTGATTTGATCCAGTTGGCTCTCGACAGTCTCGAGATCAAGTATGTGCGGCTCGATGGCAGCATGACACGCATCGCCCGCACTCAAGCCATGGACACTTTCCGTGAAGACGATTCCGTCCACGTCATTCTTGTTTCTATCACAGCAGGAGGTCTTGGACTGAACTTGACGGCTGGCAACAGCGTCTACGTCATGGAGCCTCAGTACAACCCGGCTGCCGAGGCTCAGGCTATTGACCGAGTCCACCGTCTTGGGCAGAAGCGTCCCGTCCGCACGGTCAGATACATCATGCGAAACAGCTTCGAGGAGAAGATGCTCGAACTGCAGGACAAGAAGAACAAGCTCGCGAGTCTTAGCATGGATAGGAAGGACAGAGTCTTCGACAAGGGCGAAGCAGCTCGGCAACGGCTGCTGGATCTCAGAAGCCTGTTCAAATGATTTTCGACGACGATACGTTACTCTGGGACGGCATATTTTCAGTTGCATCGCGCAATCATAGCACGCAGGCGTTTGGGAATTACGGTATTGAGGCAACTCTGGTTGTCGGGAGGCATTTGAGCCCGACTTGTCTTTTTTCTTCTTCCAAATTTCGCCTCCTGACAGACTTATGGCCCCATTCGTCTGGATCGTGGCGGTTGCATTGTTGGTGTAAGGGATCGGGGAGGCATTCTACTTTTCAACGTCCAATAACGTGACGATACCACACCGCTACATGTTTTTCGAGGGCGGGTTGAAGTCGATGAGGGGCGGCGTCGGAGGGCAAGTTTGGTTTCGTATTCTTTCTCTCCTATGAAGTACTAGATTTGCATTAGACCTGCCGAGTCAGTAACATCTCGCCCTCTGCGAGAAGGGTATATTTGCTTTGAAGAGGGAAGACACGCATTGCATTGCGTAGAAGATTCGATAGTTTCAGGGCAGAACTGCCTGCCTACTTTGCAATTCACATAGGTCAACTCACATGTCCGATGACTCCCGAGGCTACGTTTTGAATTTGGCAGTATACCACCAATACCGCCACAGCACTTGCTGACCATCGATGGTGATGTGGATGGCAACCATGGCAGCAAGGGTTGGCCGAGATGGGTGGCAAGTGAAGACGCGGGGATGTGTTGTCTGGACATCCATGTCTCGTGAACCCGAGGCAGCGTTGATGAGTCCAGTGGCCTTCACAGGCATGACGCTTATCCGTTGCATGTATCTCGATCACCAAGCGCCGCCGAAAATGCTCTGGGACGTCATCCACGGCCGAGCATTCCGTGCGATTTTTTTTACTTTTATTTTTAGAGAGAGATAGTTGGTTGGCCTAAGATAGGGATAGGTTGCAGTAGCACTCGGTCAATACTTACTTCTATGAATGGGGTTGAAATAAAAAAGGAAACTGTTGGGGAAGTCGGTCTTGGTGACCGCCGCGCATAATTCATCTCTTTTAGTTCCCGCTACGTTAAGTACCTTCCTTCCGTACGGCACCCACCAGCGGGGGGGGAAGCGGCGGTTGAGGAGGGTTGGGCGGTTCGGTTCACGTTGGCCGATCCACCTCGTAGCCCGTCAAGTCATCAGGTATACTACACACCCCGTCCGGCGGCTGAGCCGTTCGCCCGGGTCTCCGCCCCAACCCGATGCCCGCCCCGACGGTCGTCGATAGGAGGATGCCCTCAGGTCTTCCTTTGCTTGGCCTAGCGGCGACGGGACCCCGTGTGTACGGACACAAGCCCAAGATAAGCCTCATGCCCCTGATCTGCCGCGTGCGGGATGATGCCAAGCGAGGGGTTTCCGTCATTACGGACATGTCTGGTGAAGAAAGAACATGTGATTGCGGCTCTCCAAGAGCTAGAGGCTGATGAAGTCACTTTCGTAGTCGACGACGCTCGCCATCTGAATATCAACTTGCCTGGTTCGCAGTGGCACGTCGAATATCTCAAGGCGCTTCCAGTATCACGTCAGTCTCACACGTGTTACGCACACAAGATTCTCAAAGATGAAGTAAAATGTATCGTATGTCATTCTCGTCCTCTGATGGACTTTTCATTTTCTAGTCTAAGCAACAGCTTTGAGAACTGTAAGTGAACGCCCTTTGCAATGCCCGACCCCGCAAACGCCTTAAAAACACCCATAATTGTGAGGTCGGCTGTGGCTTCCACTCTTCCTCAGGAGTCGAGTAGGGCGAACACCAATTACGGCCTTAGAGCCGGAGTAAGCGGTTCTCGTCGGTTGGCTTGAAGCCGCTTACTGAAATGAGAGTTTGAACTCTCACATCACCCCCACCCAGTTTAGATCGAAACAAAGCCTCCCCATGTCATTAATTTTCCCAACTCTCGTATCATTCATGCAGCGTCGGCGCTGGCGACGGGAGGTTGAACGCGGGTGACTTGATCCCCGGCACGAGTGATACGCTGGCCGTTGGAGTCGGTGACATAGGTCATGTCCTTGTTCTCGAACTGAGCGCGCTTCCAGATTTCAACCTCGCAACCGCCGCGAAGAACACCAACGCGCATGGTGGAGAGAAGGTTGTGAGCGGCGTTCGAGTGGAGGTAGACACCGCCGTTGAAAGTGGCAGTCGCATCCTTTCCAATGGCGGAAGAGATAAGAGCCTTGCCACCGGGATGGTCCTTGATGAAATCGGTAACATCGTGGATAACACCAGCGATGGCAACAAGACCACGTCCGTTCTTGGACTGCGAAACAAAGTCGTCCCAGCTGATGACCGGGAGCTGTTCAAGGGGAACACCCCAGTCAAGCTTGGCTCGCTTCTGGTCGAGCTTCTTCTGGAGCTGCTGGACACGACCCTTCTCGATCTCGTTCTGGCGGAATTGCTTCAGGTCGGAGGCAAGGCCAAGCTGCTTCCAGGTCCAGATGCTCCACTTGGTAGGGTCGTACTGCCACCACTGAATGGCGTTGCGGTAGTCGGAGGGGAACTCGTGGTGGAAGTTGTGGTATCCCTCACCGAGAGTGACGAGAGCAGTGATGACGTGGTCACGAGGAGAGTTGCGGTCGTCGAAGGGCTGGTCACCGAGCCAGTGAGCCAGGGAGTTGACGCAGAAGGTAGCCTGCTGGACGAAGAAGATGCGAAGAATGCCGGCGTAGATGTAGCCACCCATCCAGTCACCCCAGCCGAGACCACAGACGAGGGTAGGGAAGACAACACCCATGCCGATGACGCACTTGATGAAGTGGATGTGCTGCCACATGACAACAGGGTCCTCGTTGAGATCGGAGATGTCGGTTCGGCCCATGCGCTTGGGGTCCTGCTTCATGACCATCCAGCCGATGTGGCTGTAGAGAAGGCCCTTACGGACGGAGTAGGGGTCCTTGTCGGTATCGGTGTATCGGTGGTGAGCGCGGTGGCCGTGAGACCACCATCGGATGGAGCCCTCAACAGCACCAGCGCCGACGGCGGCGAGGTAGATTCTCAGGGGGAGGCTGGCCTTGTAGGAGCGGTGGGCCCAAAGACGGTGGTATCCAGCAGTAATTCCAAGACCGGTGTTGAAGTAATAAACGACGGCGAAGACAGCGGTCTTCCACTGGAGAGGAACCCAGTAGGAGGAGATCAGGCCAACGAGGGGGATGACGAGGATGAACGTCGTGTTCAACCAGTTGACGTGCTTATACCAGTTGCCCCATGTGATTGGCTGAGTAGAACTATTCAGAAATCAGTAAATGCCAAGAGGGTGTCCTGGGGTGATTGGAGACGAACATGTGAGGCTTCTTGCTGTCGGCAGCCTTGGAGGCACGAGCGGGAATGTAGTCGGAGGTGCCATCGGGGAAGTTGCCAGCGGCCTTGGACGTGGCGGCGGAGGACGAAGTCGTCGCCATGATGACGGGAAACAAAGCCAACAGACTTCAGATGTGTAGGTCGAGGTTGGCAGTTATGCTCTCAAGACTAGAAACTCCTAGGCTGTCTCCAGAGACAACTCGAACGATGCTTTGGTGCTTGTAGGATGAAGCAACGTCCACGATGGAATCGACGTCCAAGGGCCAGGGAGGCAGTGGACTGTTTGGTGAAGGAAAGTCTGAGGACAAGGAAAGTCGAAGTGGATGGAGGGTAACGAAGAGTTGTGAGTTATATAAAGAGAAACGGATAGGTTTAACGGACCCCAGCAAGGACGGGAGAAGGCACGGAGTACAGAGGCCGGGGTACCTTTGGGCGAGGAGAGAGGCGGTAGTGCTGGAGTTGGTGCTGGTGCTGATGCTGGTGAGGTGTCCGCCACCCACCAGGTTCAAAAATCCCAGCAAACGAGTTGAGTGAGTGGGAATTGGGAGTGGAAGGGTGGGAGGTGTGGTGGGGAGGGGTGTAAGTGAATCAATCAGGTCAGGTCCCGTCAGTCACAATTGCCCAAAAATGCAAAGGCAGATGCGCCGTGGGTCGTGGGGTTTGGATTTGACTTGCCAGAAAGGAATGGGCCGGACCCTCGATCTGGCCGGGATTTGCAAAGAGAATGGGCAGATGGGAAGGGGGAAGAAGAAGCTTCCTGCATGGCCTTCCCGAGAGGTACCGGACGACGCGTGTATCCGAATGGCGGCCAGATGTACCTCACCTCAGTATCCGTACAGATTGACAGTGTCAGATGTTACCTGCCTTCCCTTTAACAGCAGGAAATGTTGGCTATCAAAATCGAAGTGGGATGCGGATGGAAGGCAGGCATCCTACCTAGGTAGGCACAAAAGCACAAGTTGGGACCTGAGATGAGCATAAAAATAAAAGCATGGCGGGATAATCGGGATGCTGTACCTCCCACACCTGCCACCGCCGGAAAGGTACCGGACGCGCCTTCCCTTCCCTTCCCTTGCAGACGTGCCAATCGGTGGTGTAAAGCGATCGTAACAGGAAGTGATCTCGGAGTTTCTTACATCACAGCAACTGCCTTTGCATGAATTGTTTTCCAGCAATTGCCCGACCCGACCTACCGAATGAGCCATTGCCAGATAGATCATCACCTCTGCTTCATCTTTCACCTTGATCATTTACCCAGGCATCCCTATCCCTCCCTTTCCTCCGTCTGTCCGTCGGTCCGTCTGTTTGTTGCCTCACTCACACCCAACAGCTTCAACCTTAACCTCACGCCCATGCGCCGCGCAGGACATGATCCGAGCCATCTCGACGCATCATTCTTCGTTGGGGATCAAGATGGTCATACTCATCTAGCATAGTCATTAGATGTCCTCCAAAGACTCCATTTCAAAGAGCCAACAAAAAGGCTTCGAATGTCATCCAACATGACGATATTGGCAAAGAAACATGCCACTGACGACTCGAGGATCGAGAATCAGAAGCAAATTCAGGACAAACCCGCGCAGGATCTCTCCGCAAAGCCGAGGATGAGACGATGGACGGCCCCAGATCAGGTCACACCTTCGCTGGCTTCTTTCCCACCCTGTCAAGCTCTGGGGTTGCGTTGACATCGTTTGTACCGATGCGAGGTTGTCAATCTGCAATGAATAACTGGCAAGCACGCACGAGATGCAGTCCAAAAAAACAAGAATAAAAAATAAAAAAAAATAAAAAAAGAGGCCCCGGCTCCCAACAACTTCCCCAACGCTTTTCAATATGGATGGCCCTTGATTGGATGAAGCAGGGGGTGACCCTTGCCATGTGGTCGCCTCTGGGGCGCGGCGGATTGGCGGCTGCAATCGAACCTTTCCCTTTCTGGAATGGGGTCCACCCTCCACTCCAACTCCTCCGGCCCCAGGGCTGAGGGCTGACCAGAGCTTCATCTGGCGGGAAACACAGCACAACTCAAACCACCGCGACCGCGGCACGAGGTCTATCCCTCATACTGCTGTTGATCATCCCTGTGCTCCATGCGAACGACGCATCGCGATTCTTCGATGCTGATTCAAATGCCCCCTCGATACAAGCGGCCATCTTCGACACGCTCTCCTCTTCGACAAACAAGGCAACTTAAGGCTTCTCGCCTGCCGTCATGATATTCCGCCTTACCACATGCAGTAGCCGTTCCTGCAGCTGCCTGCCTGGGCAATCTCATCAACAGCCGCTTACCGCTTCATCGGACGAGAAAGGGAAATGTCGGGACCTCGTCAGAAGCATGAAGCGACTCACTACTTGTAACCTACAAGTTTCTGTCTCAGACCGACCGATCAACCGACCTCTTTTCTGAGCCCCGCCAGATCATGCGTGAGGACCTAAGATAGGTACTTACTACTTCATTCAGTACACGCCGCGACAGCGAAACGACGACTGTGAGCCAAAGCTGCCAGAGTTCAATCGGCGGTGGCGTTTGCTTTGGAGTGCCTCAACATCTTCTCCACCCAAGCTCCATCAAATGACGGAGGTCTCACGTCCAAGTGTTGCCCCCGAGCTTCGCGGTGGTAAGGCTCCTCCAGAGTCCACCGACGGGCAGGGAACTTATCGCTCCCTCCCTTATCGCCGCGACAACCATTACGTGGAACTCCAAACCTACGGATACGCGACGTCGCCCATTCCGCCCTCCACGATTGCCGGACTTTACCTATGACGGTGGCGCGCCGTTGGTGTTGAGAACAGCAAGAACATGATTGTCGGCCACGGGCAAGAAAACCCCCACCCTCCTCTGCCTCGGCTTCATCAGATGCCTCCTTGTGACACTCGCTCCAAAGGCCGGACCTGATCCACGAAATCCCCGTTCCCCGAAGATCTTTTCAAAGCGACCAAAAAGACGACATTCGCGATTCCACTTCGGTATCCCGGCCCATCCCCAACAGAAACAGGACCCTGCCCCGCAATCCTCCGCCCCAGAGCTGCAGGACACGGCAGGGATCACAAGTGTCTTTGCCCGCCGTCGACCCGAGGTTGCTCTTCTCTCTCTTCGTGGTGGATTTTTTCTGGACGGCGAGACGCACATCGCCATTCCTTATGCTCCCTTCATCGCGGTGGCGGTTGTTGATGGATCACGTGGGGATTAGATAATCACAACACGCCAACGGCGCTCACGATCAACGATTTCACCAGAGTCTCCTCATCGGAGGAAAACCTAAGGGTTCGCCATTCTGGAACCTTTCCATGCTAGTACTCATACGGTAAGGCGCTCCCTCTCGCACTTGGCCGACGCCACACCCGACCCCGCCCTGTCAATCCGTCACTGCTTTCGTCCAAACACTGTCGCCGCGGGAGCTAGCCGCCCATAATCTGAGGCGCCCCAAGCTCCCAAGCTGAGAGCTGAGAGCTCTCTCCCACTCGTCCCGACTTCTCCTTGGGGCAGTTTGGAGAAAAGTCTCCGTGGCCTGGGCTTGGACCGACCGATCGACCGCTCAGAGGCGTGCTGCATCGTCACACGTCACGATCGATCTCGGAGTCTGTTTAGCAGCTGCCCCAGTCCAAGGTAATGGAACAACCGTCTCATCCAATATCTCGCCACAACTTAATGCACATCTACCGGCGGTCTGGTCCCAGCAACCTTCGCACCCTTTACCGGTATCAGATCGTTACTTTTGGTAGCCAAAAAAGACTTCAGAGCGAAATCGGTTGATTCTCAATTGCCACAAGTTTGAGTTGGTACGTTGGTCTTGCGCCATCCATCATCTGTTACACGTACATGATCCCCGAAATTCTACACCGATGCTATGCTAGAAACCTCCCGTGACATCGCCAAATCAAGACAGAACCTCCTGCGTTGGATACCCAGTCGCTTCTTATGCAAAACGACGCACGAAATCGCCTGAAAATGCCCGGCCCCGTCCTTCTAGTGTTACAACCTTTCATACATGAGCGTCTGTCGATATCGTGGCGGCCTTTGCTGACACTGTCAAATCATCGTCGAGGGACATCTTTTCCCGCAACATTTGCTCATCCGAGTCTGAATGAGCTGCCCCAACACCCTTGAGCTCCGGTGCTTCAGCGTTGGGCGTGCTAGTTTTGTCTGTAAAACTCAGCTGAGAACTTGACTGGGATGAGCCCGTCAGGGGTTCCGTTTTCTCGGTTTCGATCTCGGGCAGTCGATGTTCCTGATCGGAGCATGATTCTGCTCGCAAAGTTGCAGCGTCGGATGGCGTCGTCATATTCGGTTCGGCGACAGGCTTGGCCTCGGTCTCAGAATCCGGCCTCACCTCCGCACTTGAGCCGATCTCGCCTCCCGTACACGCTCCGTCAGCCGGCAGAGATGCGGGGGCATCCGCTGCAGCAAGTTCGTGCTCCGAAACTTGCGCGGCACCATCCTTCTCGCTCAAAGCGACTTTGATTCTGTCCATCTGGTCACTGGGTCCTGTGTCCCCCTTTTCGGGCGCTGATTGCCCGTTTGTGTTTTGTTTCTCTGGCGTCGTTCGGCTACCCTCCTCCACCTTTTCAGGTTCTGCCTTCGTTTCCTCTTCACCAATGGCAACGTTCTGGACTGTCATAGGACTTGCCATCAAGGGCCTGGTATCGATGGGATCGGCAGACGTGCGTTTTTCCTCGAGATCGTGTCTGGACAGGATCTTGGAAAACTCCTCGCTCACAAGTTTAGTGTCCTCCTGCACTGGGGTTTGGTCGACCTCGACGTCGTCCAAGGGCAAGTCGTTAGACATCGGCGTCAATTGCAGGTTCTCCAGTTTCTTATGCATCGCCTTGTTCGTCTCTTCCAACGGTTCCGGCGTCGCAATGGAATCTTTGCTGGTTGTCGGCGTCGCACTCTTGGGCTCGTCCTCCATTTCGTCGACTCCAATGTCACTGTAAGACGGTGCGATATTCTTCGCGCCAGCCCACCCGGACATGCTACGACCCCTACCGGGAGACTCACAGCGCCCGTAGTGGCTCGGGAGCGGGCTCGGCGGAGACCGACCTCTGGTGTAGTAGTAAGGGTCCTGTGAGAATCCCACGTTCGGGTTGGCGTAAGTATGGCCCATGTTTACGTACGACCAGTCCTGCGAAGGTTGAACAGTCCGGACTCTCCCAGGGCCGTTGTATCCGTCCACAAAGTATTCTTGCATTGTGTATCCGTCATCCACCGAAATGGACGGTGGAGCAATGTCGTCGCCGTCCACAGGATCCGGGAACAGTGCCATGAGCGATGAGGCCTGTAGTCGTAATCGAGGATCGTCACTAAGACAGATATCCACAATCTCCCGATACCACGAGGGAACGACGTGGTCCTCGCCAAGCATCAGCGGACGTCCCTGAGCTTCGGGTTCGTCATCTTGTGCGGCCAGCGCCCACAAGACCATGCCGAGCTGGTAGAGGTCAGACTTGACGCCAATGTACATTGAAATGCGCTGGTTGCTCTCGATGAGAGGCGTGGCTTCCGGAGGCTCCCATCCCACAGGGCAGCCTCTTCTGTTGATATCAATGATTTTGGCGTCGTCATCATAATCGATGACAATGTTCGAGAGAGTGAAGTCACCCTGAACAAAGCCAGCCTCGTGGATATCCGCTAGGCCTTGCACGATTTGGCGCGCCCACTTCTCACGAATCGGCCAGGGAAGGCCAAGCTCTGATTCTTGTCGATTGTCATAAATGACATCAATGAGAGCGCCATGGACGGCATAGCTGATGAGCAATCCCTTGACGTGTTCGTCGTCATCATCAATAACCACCCCGTAGAATCGAATGATGTTCTTCGAGTATCGGAGTCGGTTCAACGCGTTGATTTCATAAAGAAACTCGTCAATGGTGTCGGGACCCGGGATTTCCTTCTTTATAAGCACCTCGCCTCCAACGCACACTTTGTAAACAAAACCAGACATATGAGAGTCGAAATCGATATCGCTTTCTCTTATCCTCCGGCATCCTAGATGTTGCACTTGGCGGACGGTAGGATATTGGATGATTTCCTACCAAAAGTTAATACGCCCTCAACTAGGTTTGTTTCGCTCAGACTCACATTTACGTCTTCAACCACGTGGACATGAAGTCGACCATCAGTAGTCTGTAATTTGAGGTTGGTGACGGATTGGTAAAACTGAATGTCTTGCAGGCTGTCCCTGATTGCTTCGTAAATTTTGGAGCTCTTATCGCGTTGGGACTTGGTATGTAACAGGTCCATCTCGAGCGAATTGTCCGGCGCATTACGATAGTCTAGCGAGATAGTGACCCGGCGCCACAGCGTAGGCGTCTCCCGGTAAGTTACAAAGAACTTTTCTCTCTTGGACTTATCCCTGAAATGCATACTGAGGTTGAGAATCCAGGTGGTCTCAAGCTCGTCATGAATCATGGCCTCGTATTGAGACTGAGATGTTGTGACAGAATGCGCGTCCGAGTTCGACTGGACCTCGGGAAGATGAGCTTCTTCCACCGCAGGCTCCGTGACTTCGGATACCACGTGATGCAGCGTTCCTTCTACATGTTCCTCGATGGGGCTGACGGGTGCGGATATAGCTGATTGAACCTCGAAGGAGGCATTTTCGAATAGGTCCGGAGCGCTAGCTCGTGGAAACGATTGGGCCTGTGATGCTGTACGTGAAGATTGCACGCGTCTATCCACCGACAGAGCACGCCTCTCAGCTGGTGAAGGCTCCACTGGTGCGAGATTATTTCTACGCTCTGACTGTTGACGTTTGAAGGTCTGCACTCGAGGAAGTCCAGGCACGACCTTTCTCGAGATCCGGCGTCCCAGCTCAGCGTTTTGCGGGTCGTCGGAGTCGGGCTCGGGTTCGGGCTCGGGCTCCTTTGGCTGGGGCGGCCCGACAGGACCGGGAGCCGGGGCCGCGTTGTTTCGTCCGAAGATTTTGCGGAAGAAACTAGTGCTACTGGGATGGGTCGTCGACGACGGAGGCGGCTCCGTAGAGGAGGCGCTTGTTTGCGCCATGATGAATCGAATTTGGAGAACACGTCAAATCTCGACGAGTTCTCGAGGAGCTCGACAAGACGGTGTGAGATGAGGCTCTGAGCGGTGTGGTTCTTGGGGTGAAGTGTGTTAATTATGGATAGGCCCGCGAACCAGGTCCGGGAGCGAACCAGGCGGGAGACAAGGATGGGCCCTGAAGGGAAAGACGGTCAACCTTGAAGCTTGGTTTGGGCCGGCCTGAAGGCAGGTCGGAGCTAAACTGGGCTGGCGGCGGCAGAGGCAGCGGCAGCGGCAGCGGCAGCGGCTGGGGAGTGGTCGGGCGCGGGGAAGGCGAGACAAGAATGACGGCGGGTGTCGTTTTGTGGACGTTCAGTTGCAACTCGAGGGTGGCGGATAGTATGCAGGCAACCGCAAGCAAGATGGCACATCAGATGCTGTGACGAAAGAAGATGGATATGTGCAGAGGGGTAATGGTGAAGACGCCGAGCATATTCAGACGAGAGGGAAAGATGTGTGTGGGGGGAAACGAGGGAGGATCGACCGGGAGTCGATGTGCCTTTTTGAGGAATTGCGAAGCTCGAGTAGGAGGCTATCGACAGATAATTGGTGTAGATTGGGGAAGCTGCAGTATATGTGTTGTCATCCGGAAGCGATGCGAAGAAGTTGAGTGGTGGTTTTGAAGTATCAAGAACCCTGGATGGGCTCACTTTAGACGACAGTCAGGTATTCGTAGTTGAGGGCTGCAGCGTCGTGCTGGCTGTCTATTGGCGACAAATCGGTCTTGCAAAAGATATGATTTGCCTGGCCCCCAGACACGGACGGGGCTATGCAGTACGTGACCTGAGTCGAGCTCGGTCAGTCTGGGTTTCGGCCAGATAGATGTGGTTTTGAATAGGATGACGGCAGACGACGTCGAGGATTTCGTAGATGGGCGAGCTATGTTCTGATGTAGGACATATACAGCCGTTGCTGGATTGGATCGGAAGAAGTTGGGTATGGCTGGGCTCGGCTGGACTGGGCGTGCCGCGTGCGAGAAGCGTGGGAGAGTGCGAGTCCGCGTCTGCGTCTGCGTCTGGTGTCTGCGTGTCTGCGTGTCTGCGAGGTGGCTGCTGGCGTAAGGTAGGTAGGTAGGTAAGGTAGGTAGGTGTGGGCGTGGGCTTTCGGCGAGGGCGCGGCAGGCTGAATGAGGCGAGCGTCCGTCTGATTTGTATAGAAAACAAGCGACCTTGACCAGGGTGTTCTGAGAAGAGGGGGAGGGGCACCGTTGCCCTGGACGGCGGCCGTGTCGGTGTCGTGGGGTTCAGGTTCAGGTTCGGGTTTAGATGCAGCGTCTGGTCTGGAGCTGGCGGATTTCCTTTTCTCGTAGCGGGCAAGGCAATTACCTACCTTAGAAAGTGATTCCCGTCTGGAGCTCTGCATCGTCATTATCAGCACCTCGCGCTACCTAATGAAGGCACCTACCTGATGGCAATATGGAAGGCACGCGGGACGTTGCGACCTCGAGGAGTTTAGGTTGACCGTTTACAGAGGTGGACCCTGAGGAAGGTATTTTTTGATGCGTTGTTCCTTCCCGTCATTTCCATTTTACATACATGTCATGTTCAATTCATCACAATCACATCAAAGTACGGAGTAATACTCTTCTATCGGTTTGGGCTGCGAGCAACTTTCTTCAACTTATCGGACGATGAAGTCTTCTTCCCAGGTCATTGGTCTTTGCACGAGCTACCTAACATCTCGAAGCGCTACTCTTCCTAAGGCTGCCCACCACCAATCGACATACTGACCATACAAAAAGTTAGGTACTTTTCGACTACAACTTCGATATTCTTCTCCATCCGTCTCTAGCGGCTTTGGTCCATGTACGATGACCTGAAAACTCAGCCCTCCCTACGCGATTGGACATTGGTTCGCGCGTGGAAATTGGGTTCGTTGGGCTCTTCCTCAAACCCGCCGACATCCACTTCGTTGATGCAAACCTCCCCCATTCATCAACTTCCGATCAAGCAATTGACCGCCCTTTCTTCCTCATATTGGTCCACCCGTCAAGGAAAAAAAGGAACTGGCAAGGGGGGCTGGACGACGATCGGAGCAGCGTTGTCGAGATTCCAATCGACAGGGGCATGTCATAATGGACACCCAAGCCCAAGTTGCCCCGTTGCATCCACCAATCGTGACTCAATCAGTCTGGATGTTGGAGAGATCTCAACCTGGGGCAGCTTGTCCGATTGCGCACTTGCCGATTCTATTTTCGCCCGTCATTCTCATGCCCGCCGAAGCCGAGTCCCGGACGCGACGGTCCTGCTTTCAAAGACGAGAAGACTCCGGATTTTGCCCAGAGTCACCGGCCAGAAGCGCCGTCTATCCTTTGCCGCCGGTGCCAATCACGCCTACTCAGAAAGCCGAAGGGGTAAGCACATCGACTGGCTAAATCCTCCGACTGCTCCGACCCGTTCTATTCCACAAATGGCTCCGCGAAAGACCGAGTCCAACTCCAACATACGTTGACAGATCTGTATGCGCTCCAGTCTGCTCTACCTACCTTAGCTGCTCTGGGATCACTGGACGGCACAATGCAGACGAGATACCCACGTGCCTGCTTTTCTCATGCGGGAAACGCCTTCTGCACGACCCAATGCCCTCATCCACAGCTACGAACGCCAACACATCGCCAATCAGCGCTCCACTGCCATCCTCTCTCCCTCCACTGCCTGACGCTGCGTCCAGTATGTCCAAGGTGACACGCAGATAGCATCTGCATCGCAGCCGATGGCACGGCGACCTAGCACTGCATGCGCAGACGAAACGAACCGCTCCAGCGTCATTGAGAATCTCCTCGTGAGGTTGGTGCTGCATCCGTACCGACGGCTGCAACATGGCGTCTCGTCTCGTCTCGTCTCGTCTTGATGCTCCAGCCCCGAAAAGCCGCTTGCTTACCCGCGGCCCCTGCTAGTCTCAAGTACGGCTCGCCGGCCGGCCTCCCAGTACAGCCGGGCTGCCTCTGCTGGGACGTCGTTGGATGCAATATGTAATCATGGCACTTGTTGTCAGCCCTGCCCACTGGTCGACGCCAATGGTCGGCCCATTTAACCCCTTCTGATGCGCTGGCTGCATTTGGGCACCGATGCAGCCCAAATGGTGAGGCTGTCTTGACATTGACAGGCTGTCCTGCACGCATGCCTTGCATCTGCACCAAGTGGACTCGGCTCTATTGACGTCGAGCTGTCAACAAAACGCGACCTTGATGTGTCCTGTACTGCCCGGAATCGTCAGACGCATAGACGGGTTGCCTCGATTTTGGACCACCTCTCAATCGCTGACTTCACGCGCTGGAAGCAAGCATAACCATGCTTCCTTAAGCGCAAGGTCCAATTGCAAGTCTGGTGATCTCCCGTCTTCAACGTGCTGAAAGGCAGATAGCCAAAACAGATTCCAGATCGATCGTCGGTGGCGGGACGAAAGGGCACAAAACAAGCCCGTGGTGTATCGATGCTAGGGTCTTCCCGTCTGCCCCCTTTTGACAGATCCCAGTTTCCTCCCGCAAACCCCACCGATCCCGCGTGGGTGGATGGACATGCCACCAGATCAGACCCTGAAGGATAGCGTCAGAGTGACCCCGCCACCGGAGGTAATGATCGCATTGTGAACTCGCGCGACGGAACGTCAGCGTGCGCACCCATCCAGCACAGCCTTCGACGTCAAATATCGTCGAACGGAGGCATTGGGCTACAGTCAGGCACATGTAACAATGTCACCATGGCATGGCTCGGCCTCGTATCGAACGAACATTCATGAGACCCGTCATATATCACAAAAGGCGGCCCTGTATTACAATCCCGCAGAAACGGCCACTGCACCATCCGCGACTTCGGGGCTTCAACTCCAATCCCGCAGCCGCGAACGCCTCGGACGTGTTGCACGGCGCAGCAGTCTTACCAGCGACAGAAGTCAGCCCGCGGCCGCTCGACGTTGGTGGGTGGCGGCCATGTCGGCCCCGTTCTCATCTGCAGGCGTCAGCGTTTCCGGTAAACTGGTCCATCGCACCCTTGGATGTTGTCTGCCTCTTTCGTTATTCCGCTTCGCTCGCCTTGGACGGCATCGACTGCAGGTCACGCCCCCTCGATCGGAAAACCAATCGAAAATGCAGTGCTGTCAACGCAACCGATTGCACCTACGTCAACGAATCATCTGGCTGAGAAATCCCAGGAGGAGCAAGCCGTGCTGTGTGGCTGTTCGCCGAGTGCCCATTGATGGCTACGACCATAGTGTACAAGAATTTGCCTCTGCCCAATAGCCACCCTATGCAAAACAGCGCGCCCTGCTCTTCCTATCGACAGCCACCATCCGGTGTGCTGATTGCAGCAACTGCTGCAGCGAGGTCTATGCTATTGGGGTTTCTCTGCAACCCTACTCTTACAAAGGGGCCCGGTCCCGGCCTCTTCTCCCAAAAAAACAACTCCCCCTTCTTGAGCTAAATCAAGCCAGCCAAACAGAAAACGAACAAAATAACCATCTAGAGTAGAGATGCAGTGTTTTGTGAGGTCATGTCAGCACACGTGACAGCTTTATGCGGGCTCGTCTAATCGTTTTGTGCGGTAAAACAACCCTCTTCTTCGCCCATAACGCCCGTCCAGTCGTCGTCCGCGCCTGTGCCCAAACCCTCGCATGGCCCTTCCCGTCAAGGACCTCCAGACACCATACTTCGGGCCGCCGTGACTGACGACATCATCGTCCATGGGATGTAGGGATGCCGGTCCAGTAGTAGGGGATGCGAGCGGGGCGCCGAGGAGGGAAGTCGTTCGCGAAGGGCGGGGTGTAACATGGGTAGTCGAATCGACCACCTTGAATTACGTGATCTAATCGTCGTCTTCTTCGTCTTCGTCCTTCTTCTTGTTCTTCTTGTCTTTCTTGTCCTTCTTCTTCTTGTCGTCCTGCTCCTTCTGCCACTCGCAAGTCTTGCACTTGTTGGCAGCCTCGCGGTCAAGCTCGGGGAAGATGAGGTCGAAGACTTCAGAGTACCAGGCGACCGGCTTGCCCTCAATGCCCTCCTTGATGTTCTGTAAGTTATGTTAGTAAACGCGACGTTCTCTTGTTGCGGTGATTCAGTGGCTTACCTCGGGGAGCTCGAGCCAGTCCGACATGCAGTCCTTCGGGAAGATGATTGTCTTACATCCGGCGCGACGAGCGGCAACTGTCTTCTCACGGAGACCGCCGATGCGGAGAACCTTGCCGGTCAGAGTGAGCTCGCCAGTCATGGCAACGGTAGGGTTGACGGGGGTGTCCAAGGCAAGGGAGAGAAGCGAAGTGGCCATGGTGATACCGGCTGAGGGGCCGTCCTTGGACACTGCGCCATCGGGGACGTGAAGGTGAAGCTTGGCCTTGTCGAAGAAGTGGTTGTCGGGGAACTCCTTGACCATAAGTGACTTGGCGAACGAGTAGGCGATGGTTGAGGACTCTTTCATGACGTTCTTGAGGTTACCCGTAATCTCGAGGCCGGGTCTGCTGCTGGGGCGAAGAGGACCCTGAAGGATGGACTCGACGTACATGGCGGCGCCTCCCATCTGGGTCCATGCGAGACCCATGGCGACACCGGCCGGGTTGACTTCGTATAGGCGGTCGGAAGTGAACACAGGGGGGCCAACGTAGTCGACGAGGTTGTCCTTGCCGATGGTGACATGAACGGTATCCGGCACGTTGAGAGCGACGCGGGGCTTCTCGGTTGCAGGAGTTTCGGTTGGCTGCTCGCCAGTCTCGCGGGCGGCCTCGGTGTTCTTCTCCGCCTCTGCGAGAGCCTCCTTGCCGTCCTCTGTCAGGGCTTCCTTCTCGGGTAGAACCTCCTCGCCCAGATCCTGGACAATCTTGAGCGCCGACTTGCGGTAGACCTTCTCAATCTGCTTCTTGAGGTTGCGGACACCAGACTCGCGGGCGTACGACTTGATGAGCTCCTCGATGGCTTCCTCGCTGAGCTTCACATCGGCGTTGGCCAAGCCCGCAGCCTCCTTGGCGGCGGGAGCGAGGTACTTGTCAGCGATAGCCTTCTTTTCGTCCGCAACGTAGCCGGACAGCTGGATGAGCTCCATACGATCAAGCAGGGGTCTCGGAATAGTGTCGGTCATGTTGGCTGTGCAGACAAAGAGGACCTTGGACAAGTCGACAGGGACATCCATGTAATGGTCCAAGAAAGAGCTGTTCTGCTCGGGGTCGAGCAACTCGAGAAGGGCGGAGGAAGGGTCGCCTTGGTAACCACGGCCGATCTTGTCGATTTCGTCGATCAAGATCAGAGGGTTCTCGGTCTGGCACTTCTTCAACGCCTGGATGATACGACCGGGTAGAGCTCCGACGTAAGTGCGTCGGTGGCCCTTGATCTCGGCCACATCAGTGAGACCACCCACACTGAATCTGTAGTATTGGCGGTTCAAAGCGCGGGCGATGGACTTTCCGATAGACGTCTTTCCAACACCAGGAGGACCGACAAAGCAGATGATCTTGCCCTCGACGGTGCCACGGAGCTTGCCTACAGCAATGAATTCCAAGATGCGGTCTTTGACGTCCTTCAATCCGTAGTGGTCCTCGTCCAGGACCGACATGGCGTTCTTAATGCCAAAGTTCTCGGCACTGCGCTGTCCCCATGGGATCTGGGTGAGCCAGTCCAGGTAGTTGCGGGTCACGTTGAACTCAGAGGCCGCGGGCTCGAGATGTGCAAGCTTATTGATCTCGTCGTCGAACACCTTGCGAACAGGCTCTGGCATAGCCAGCTTGTCGGCCTTCTCCTTGAACCTCTCCACCAGTTTGTCCTTGCCATCAGACTCCAGGCCCAGCTCTCTCCGGATGCCCTTCATCTGCTCCATCAGCCAGTACTCGCGTTGACGCTTGGTAATCTTGCTCTCGACATCCTTGGTGATCTTGGACTGCAGCTGGGCGTTCATGAGCTCCTTCTTGAGCACAATAAGGGCCTTTTGCATTCTTTCCTCAACGTTCAGGCTGGAAAGAACTTCTTGCAATTCACCCTGCTCGCCCGAAGAAACCGCGGCAGCGAAATCAGCGAGCTTTGCAGGCTCCGACGTGACGTTGCCAGTAGACTGGCTCATAGAGAAAGTAGAGATTTGGTCTCTGAAGAGACTGTTCATGGTGGCGACCTCTTTGAAGACGTTGACGATCTCATTTGTGACCGCACGGATGACGGCGCTCTTGGGATCGTAGGGCTCCTCAGTCAAGTTTTCGACATTGACAAGACTGACAGGATACCTCTTAAGGAACGCGGTGGGCTCGTACTTCTCCGCAGCCTGGTCCGGCTTAGGGGCCACGGCACTCTCCTCGAAGCTTGCTACAACATCGCCCTTCTTATCTGGCTGTGCCTCTTCCTCGGTTGCCTTCGGGGGTATGGGCTCGGGAACGGGCTCGACCTTGGCCTCGCTCGACTTCTTCTCGTCGGATTCGGGTGGCAGCAGACTCGACAGGCGGATACGGCGGTGAGGGTACAGTATAGCCGTCAAAGCGCCCTGCTCGCCATGCATCGGGAAGGCACTGGTGATCTGCGCGAAGACACCAGTATCGTAGACGTCATCCACGTTGCGGATAACGTCCTCATCCTGGTTCTCGTCTTTGAAAAGGAATGCACCAACGTACGGTTGGCCTCTCTTGATCATCTCCGTAATGGCGGCAGCTACGTTCGGATCCTTGATGGTGATAGCCTTGTAGAATCCGGGGAACAATGGCCGTTTCGCAATGGGAATGGCCAAAACCTGAGGATAGACGTCTGGGACGACGGGCTTTTGCAAGCTCTTGTCGGACTTGCGTCCTTTCTTGCCGCTGCCGTCACCCTTATCGTCACCTCCACCACTACCAGAGCCAGCCGACGAGCCGCCTGCCGCACTGCCCTTACCATCCTGTGCTCCTCCGGAACCTTCATTCTTGGCAGATGACTCGGAGCTAGAGTTCTTGGCCTCGGCCAGCTGCTCCTCCTCGAGCTCGCGCTGGTGCTTTAGATTGGCCTTTTGCTCCTCCTCGGATAGAGGCTCAACAGCGCGGTCGAAGAAGCCGCTCTGGTCCTCCTCTTTTAAACGGTATGTTGAGGTCGAGAATTGGGAAACGGATTGCCGAGACCTCGGGGCGGAGAGCAGCAAGCGGTCGAAGGTTGAGGCCGAGCACCTCGGGGCACTGGCTGGAGATAACCTAGTCGGGGTCGAGTAGGGGCGTCTGAGGTGGTTGGCTGAACGGCCGAGGGCGAGGCGCCTCGGAAGTGTCGATCGCATCACCATACTGACGGCGAAGGTAGTTGCGAGTCAACGTCGACGAAGCTCCGGTTGCGGGCACGTGGTAGTCGGGGAATACAGGGCCGAAGGCGAATTAGGTGCGGCCGCTGCAGACGGGGGAGAGGTGGGGGAAAAGAAGTGACGGGCTATATGAACAATTGAAACGTGCCTGATGGGATTTATTTGTGCAGAATGAAAGGACCCTTCGTCCTAAATGGCGTTGCGCATCGCCTCCTGACGCCTTACAAATACAAAGTTGTAGAAAGTGAGAGTCAAGGTAACTCTACGATTATTATGGAGACCACCGGAGACTAAAGAGTAAACGCATCACCAGAAAAATCATTGTTAGCCAGCCGAGCACTGACGTTGCCGCCGCTCGGCCACTGAGAAGAGGAGCCACGGCTCCACCCGACTGGTGGCTTTGGAAGCGCCTGGAAGAACATCGGCCCTGGTCAGTCCGGTGCTTCCATAGATCCGATCCACCTCAGTTGGTAGGTAGGTAGGTCTGGCCGTGGCACCTTCAGGGTCCATCATCAGTGGCGGCACTTGCTGTTGCACGCTGAAGGTTCCCCTCAATCAGCACGTCAGCTACCTACCTATCTACCTTACAAGCCCGGGCAGCTGGGGGCGGCACGGACTACGGCGATTGGCTTGCGACTAGGAGGTGATAGTTCACACTGTCCTTTAACAATTGTTTCTCATTCCCATTTACAGTCCAAATGTCGAAGATACACAGTATGTATGCTGTGGCGCTCTAGCCGGCGCAGTCTGATCTCACGGCCAGTCTGTCCGAACTCTCTGACTCGTTGCGGGGAAAACGGCCTACCGAAGCAAATACCTTACCCCACACTGCCAGAGGTTCCCGTCAGGCTCTTCGAATACCTAGTCCATCCCATCCCGTCTAAACTTGGAGCCGTTGCCCAGACCGTCCCCAGAACTGGAACCAGACTTCAGTCCTACGAATAAACTGACTTAGGGTCCAAATCCCCTCGTTTCCTCTTTCTCTCTCTCTCGTCTGCTTCTCCCCTTCCCTCCCCTGAACCCGGCTTCTCAAGAACAGAGAGATTGTTCGACAAGCCCATCAACTCGAAGCATTCAATCTCGACCTGCATCTGCATCACCTTGTTGATCCTTCCCACCTCCTCCACCGTGACGTTACGGAGCCTCCTCCCCCTTTTCTCCTTGATCTACTCTTCCCTGCCCCGGGACTATCCACCTACCCTCGCTTCCCGACGGTACCGTACCCGGGGTCTTGGGACTAGAACGTCGTGCCTTTTCCAAGCAGCACCTTGCTAAGACACCTACACGTCTACCAGGAACAACAAACACTTTCTTTTCTCTTCGCACTTACACACAAACGAGTCAAGATGCCTTCATCAGCACAAAAGTCGGACGTCGCGGCCTCTCTCTCCAAGCTCTCATTAGACGGCGACAAAAAGTCCGCCAAGGCAAAGACCAAGAAGCCCGTCGTGGATTCCTGGGAAGACGAAGACCTGTCCTCCGACGAGGAAGAGGAAGAGGAAGCCAAGCCTCAAAACGACGGCTCCAAGGCCCCTCCCCCAACCCCCATTTCTCCAACACACAGCCCGGCGTCACACGCTTTCCCGTCTTACGGCAACACGGATCCCACGGGCGCGCCTCTGCCCGGGGGCGGCGGCAGCGACGGTGGCCCGCGCCGTCCTGAGAAGACGGACGCGGTGGCCAGGCGTATGATCGCCAGCGCTCTTGGCGTCAAGGTGCCCAAGCAGACGGAAGAGCAGAAGGCTTACGACAGGGCCGTCCGGGAAAAGGAGCGCAAGCGAAGGGAGGAGGAGAAGGCGGCGGAGAAGAGGAAGCAGGAGGAGACGGAGAGGGCCAAGGCTGCCATCTGGGAGGACTAGACGCACGCAGAAGACCACGCTGCAAAGACTTCTCTTCGATGTTGGTATAGGGCTTTTCATTACAATGAGGACATGTATATAAGAAGGATGACGGTCACCATCACTTAGTCCACCAGATAAGACGGCACACTCTTCACAGCTAATGCCCACTCTCCTTAGCCCGCTCCGACTTCATCGTCTCCAGCGCATTCTTGATGACAGGTCGGGCCTTGACTCGTTCGGCCCATGCCGTATAGTCAGGGTACTTGGAGTCGATGTCGTACTTGTCGTTCCAGGCATCGCCGAGCAAGAGACGGCCGAGGTAGTCCCAGGGCATGAAGGCAATGTCGGCATATGTTCTGCATCATTAGTTATCAGGACCACCAATGGAGAAGAGCACAACATGGACAGGCACGGGGAATCAGAAGTTTGACGTACGGTTTGTCTCCGACGAGATACTTCTTCCCCTTGAGGACAGCATCAAGGACGGAAAGGACGCGAACGGTCTGCTCCTCGTATCGCTCTTTGGCGCTCTGGATATTCTCGGGATGGAACAACGTGAACCATCCAAGCTGGCCAAAATATGGGCCCTGATTAAATTCCAGCACGCATCAGTCAAGGCTCCATCTACCTCACGCCCGTCGAGTTGCTCGGCGAGATGATCAAAGGTGTACCGCTTACCTGGCCAGACATCTGAAAATGCAGAAACTGCTTCAGCAGATACTTCTCCGGGAACGAAGCGTACGATATCTTGTTCTCGGTGTCGTACGTATCGACGAGGTACTCGATGATGGCGCCCGATTCCCAGAGGGTGATGCCCGTGTTCGGATCCTTGAGGGCGGGGAGACGGCCGTTGGGGTTGATGGAGGTATAGGCCTCCTCCTTGACCTTGGCCAGGTCGATCTTGATCTATGCGGGTCATTATTAGTCGAAATCTGAAAGTGACTGGGTGCCCGTGGTGCAATTTATGCCAAAAGGGATGAGAACGTGGCTGGGCGGTGGCGTACCATCTCCCAGGGGATCTCTAATTCCTCGAGAATCATAGCCACTTTCATTGGGTTGGGCGTGTAGCCTAAATATTGTTTAAGTGATCAGACTGCATGGAAAGTTAGGGGTCTCTTGGGAGTTGGCATACTATGACCGTACAATACGAGGGGCTTGGTGGAAGAAGACATGATGTTGATGTGGCCGAGGTGAAATGACATCTAGAGCTTGGAGTTTCGATGGGATGGCTTGTCTGGATTGAAAATCTCGTTTTGTCGAGCAGCATATTTCTTCTTATAGATTCCAGATTCGTTCGCCTCCATTACCGGTGACAAAGACGACATCAGTCGTCCGTAACACCTACACATTACCGAAGCCCAACAGGACATCACCACACCTTGCTCTGCGACGACGCAACGTGACAGTCGCGTAATGTGGCTCGTAAAAGAATCGCACAAGAGACGACGAGGTTAACCCTACATCGCGTAATTCACCCAGTTACGAGCGTCTGGCCTGCGTCGAGCTTAGCCAACTCTGACCGCGTGAGGGCAGTCTACTTACAAATCGGACGATTCGCCGTTTAGTCATGATTCGAAATACGCCAACACAGATAGAAACTCCACGTAAGTAATTGTTTGGGTCCTGCAGTCGTGCCGCGCGGGAAGCCACGAAATCGTAGTCGGTGTCATTCCCGAGGGTGCGTGCTTCGGCCGGAGGCCGGACGAACCGCCCGGCCCCACCCGCGCGCCGGCCGTATTATCACGCCGAACGACTCCGGACTTTTTAGGCCGACAATGTCCGGGGACCTCCGTCCTCTTACAGAATGATTTCAAATGGCCATTTTTTTTTTTTTTTCATTCTGCTGAAGTAGTGAACTTTTCCAATCCGCGGGGCAGTCTTTTTCCTAGGTTCTGCGATCATTCCGGGGGTCTGTATAGCACCTCAGCAACAAACACGACATTGAAACTTGACATTCGGCGCCAAACATCGTTGAGTCGACATCGCCGTATGGCAAAAGCGGCCGCGAGAAACTCACGAGCCGTTAATTCAGATGCCTCAACTCAACGCGCAACTCCGCAAAAATATTGAACGATGTTTCCGGAGTAGCTGGCTCAGACCTTGCTGGTGTTTCGAGAGCACGTGGCCAAGGGAATTGACCGAATCATTGGCCGAGTCGCCGCAACTCTAGAGCAAAGCCCGGCATCGCTAAGCTTTCTCAGCTCCGGACGATGCGAGGCAGCTGGGCTGAATCGTGTGACACCGTCTCCGTTCATCCCAGACCAACTCTAAGTCGTCGTTTCCATGCCGGAGTAACCACCTCTGAGAAGGAGGAACGCAACGAATCATGTAGGCCGAACTCTGCCCAAATTTCCTACTCGGGTCGGGTCTACATGAAACACAGCAGCGGAAACCAGGGTTCATGAGTGCACATTCGAAGTAGCGGAATTATTCCCAGCGCAAGGCCGGCGTCGGCTCCAGTAGGCCGTCATGTGGACACGTTCTCTGTGGTACGGTATCCGTTCCTGAAGGTCAAAGAGCCGTGGGCCAAGAACCCGTCCCGAGATGCAGTTGCCGAAAGACCCTTCGTTTTACCATAGCATGCCTGCTACATATCCGTGATCAACATGATATATGAACGCTTGGCTTCGCACGGCCCTCGTTTGAATTCGCGTGGATGAGAAGATCCCTCAGGGTTTGCGGTCGAAACGATCTCTTGATAGCATTTCGCATGGCAAGCCCAGAGGAACTGGAGACGGGATTTGCAGTTCTTAAGCTTGTGAGGCAGGAGCCTTCTCTGTGACCACCGGCGGCCAGATCACCCATCGGATCGGGAAGCGGGTCCAGCGGCCGTTCGATTGGTGGCAGCAAACTTCCAGTCCCGATCCGATAGTTCTTCATCGCAGGGTTGACCTGCAGGAAACCCTCGCTATCCAAGTCAACAAGACAGACTAGACACGCGGCTAAGCGCCGAGAGACCGCCTGGCTCTGAGGTCGCGCAAGCAGATGCTGGAAGGCCAATGAAGTCGGGGTGCATGGGAGCTTTTCTCGTTCAGGAAGCTGTCAAGACCAATCTACCAGGGGGATAGTGTCGATGTTCGTAAATAGAAAGCGACTACTGAAAACGGGATCCAGTCTGACAGCCGAATCTGACAGGTCAAGCTCTGCATGGCCCCCGTCGTGTCGTTTGTGTGAACCACGAATTCCAGTATCGCAGTCAGCCGATATAGCAAGCAAAAACAACGTCAGCACTGTTCAGCAGGGGTTTTCATGGCTGCTGAGCTGAAATATCTCCGTATTGAAGGTAAGGGCCGAGTGGCTTGTGTGCTCGGCTGGGCCCTTGTCTGTGTGGTGAACTTTTAAACTGGCCGCAGAGATGAGACTTGAAGCTTCTCCTCCCACGTGTGCTCCCTGCCGATAATGTTCCAAAAGCTACTGGGCCAGCCGACAAGTTGACGCTAGCCGATTGGGTATGGTCCTCCAGGGGCACAGACGAGCGCCCTGATTAGTGCCAGTTATCTGACGAAAACGTGAACGAAGACCGGGGTACCCATTCATACAACGACGGCAAATGCCCCGTCCTTCTTGTGGGAGAAATTGTGTACGAATGCATCCAGCAGACATTCATGCAGAAGGGGCCATTGAGGGTGTTGATGTCAAGGACAACCCCAGGCGGAGTCGGCCGTTGAGTCTGAACCATCTTCGAAGTCCACAAACGTCTGAACCAGATCCAGATCTCTGGACAGCAGTGGCTTGACCCGCAGGTACGTGATCGAGAAGACAAATGATCGAACGCAGGCGCAACTCATGGTTGTTCGTATTCGGCGCCAGCCACAAAGCGAGACCGAATGAACAACGGAGAAATCGGAGTCAACGGGTAGCCTGAAATTGAAGCGAGAAAGGACGGAACTAGGATGAAGCTGCCATCATGATAGAGCCAAGTAGTGACGAAAGTGCCCATAGCGATTATAAGGTTTACGCGGTGGTCGAAATTTATGGCCTCCGACGTGGACGTGCCAGATTACCGTCCATTGAGTGCCCCGCCAATGCAGCATCTTTGACCACCATGCAGGAACTTGGAAGTGCCCGTAGGAAGTTGAAGCTGTTGGCTGTACGACCGTTCAGCAACAGCAGCCGAAGGCAACGTCCATGAGTGCGGCATGATGCTGTCATCGGGTTGCCATCGGTTTGTCGGGTTCGCGGAATGCTGCGACGAGGAACGTGGCTGTTGAGTAGGTTGGGGCCAGTAAAAGTAAAAAGCGTCTTCATGTGCAACTGCAACCGCGATGTTGTCAATATTCAAACTGTCGAGTAACTACCTCATCTCCCGGCTCGCCTGGATGCGTTGGTGAGGTGAGATACCGTAGTAGCTTCTACATAGTGGTCTCGGGCAATGACGGGGTGGTTGACTGATGTAGGAGAGCGAAAGCCAGGCCGAAAGAGGCAAAAGGCGATCCGTGATGGGCGCATCTTTGCAGATGATTGGAAGGGAAGGAAGACCGGTTGCAAGCCACGGACATGCAGCTAGGTGGCGGGTAGAAGCCATCCGTCTTGTTCTTGGTCTGTTCAAACCGTAGCGTCGGGCTGGTGATTGAGTGGTTGCCGGCTCGGGATATAGAGGATGAGGGTAATTTAGCTTGCATCAGGTCGATGTTTGGCGATCCGTTAACGACAGCAAGGATGATTGCGACTAGAAGGCGTGCTGGCGTCAAGATGTGGTCTAGAAAGCAGTTCGTTTGTCTCTTGGCGTCATTTTCGTCCCATCCGAGTGCAGATATTCCAGATACCACGTTCTGCATCTGTATTCTGGAATGCGCCTTTTGCCTTGTGCGAATATGTAAGAAGGTACCATACCGTGGTCAAGGCAAGGCCGTCGTCGAAGTCCAAGGTTGAGGCGAGTTCGAGGTTGGCGGGCCAGGGTCAGAGTCGGTCGGGGTTGTTGGCCTTGTTGGTACTCTGTATCCGTCCGTAGTCTGGAGTGTGTGTTCTGGTCTGGACGCTGGCTGGCTGGAGATGGCAGGTGTTGTGGTTGTGGGTGAGGGTCATTACTCGGGAGTGGTGACTGAAACAGTTGTTACATTGCCTTGTGCCTGGCTCCCCCCTTCAGCAGCGACAAGTCCGCGCTCGCTCATAGGAGATGTCTGAGGCTGCCGAATGCGGCGACGCGTTGCTGGGCGCGGTCAAATTGGTGTGGCTCAAGTATGGGCTGGAATTTACCGGCCTGAGAACAGACATTGGGGTCCTAAACATGAAAGATGGTCGGCAGGGGAGGCTTGAAATGACGATGATCCTGAAAAGAAGCAAAGGGAAAAGCGGGAAAGGAAGAAGAACAAGAAGAAATGAAACGAAGTCGAAGGCAGATCTTTCCGACGCTCTGGGATCGGAGGCTGCGTTGTCGATGTGTTCGTGCCTTGGCTTACAGAACGAGATGAGATGCAGCACGGATTAGGTAAGGAAGGAGGAGAGAATATTCAGGTGCGTACGTAGTTGTATCATTGTCTGTTGGGAAAAAGAAAGAAACAGATCTGATTGCTCAATTTTAAATTGCGTATGAAGACGATGTAATTAAGACGAGGAAGCCCTCTTCAAGAGCGGAACCTTGTTCGACTCCAGGGTACGGTAGTGTACGCACTTGCAGCTGGCGCTGGCCAAGAACAAGCAGAAATCGGGTCAGGCGCACGTGTAAGAGAAGAGAACCTATGGCTCGGATAGGGCCCGTCATCCATCAAACTTTCATCTCTCGCGATGGACCCGTCAGCATTCGCCTTGGAAGTTGCATTTTTCCATGTCACGTTGTCCGCCCCGTTTCCTTGCCGCTACGTGCCTCAGGTAAGGAGTTGGTCGGGCTGCGAGGGTTGTCATATGAAGCAACACTGCTATTGGGGGCCATGTCCAGGATAAAGATGATGTTCCAGTCCAGGGCAGTGATGGAAATGGCAAGAGGGCTCTCAATATCTTAGCTTTATGAATAGGTAGGTAGGGTAGGTACTGGATAAGGTAGCAGAAGATACGTACCGCACCGGCAGGTTCTGATACTCAAATGCCATGCATGCGGTGGAGGAACAAGACACTAAAACAAGTGGAGGTGATCCGTCAGATGCCCACCTTACCCAGTCGAGAGAGCTCAGTACTTATCGGGGCGGGAAGGTAAGGTGAGGCGTTCCAGCCCGGCCGGGTACGTATCGAAGGAGTCTCCTCACCTTGCTTCATCTTACCTACCTTACTCTAGGTACCTACCTTAAGGTACCTGATTTTATCCGTACGTTGATGGTAAGAGGACAGACATCTAGGCCAGTCGATGAATGGGCCTGTCTTAATGTACTGGATAAGATAGCCCGCTGTCGAGTCGATGATATCCTTCCCCGTCCGTGAAAGTGACGAGCCGTTTCTTGCGAGATTGAAATCTGCAAGAAGCAAGCTTCGGGCTGCCTTTAAGGTACGGTGTCTTAGCTTCCCTCTATGTGAATAGCACGGAGGAGAGCACCAGCCACCAGATGTCAGGTACGTCTTGCCTTAACTTACTTCAGTACCTTGGATAGGTACTGCCGCCAATTGTTCACTCATCAGTTGCCCTTCTCGTATCTGTACCTTAGTTATGGATACGCATTCCGCACCTGGCACTGCCAGCCAAGGTAAGGTAATCATCCTTCCGTCCCTTCCTCCTCCGGCAGCCAAGACCCCCCACGCCTCAAGTCGACCTGAAGAAGTCGAGCATGAGAGAGAGTGAGAGTGAGGGTGAGAAAGAGAGAGAGAGAGAGAGAAACAGACCGAGTCCGTCCGCATACGTCTCCAAGACCCAAGCAAGACCCAGGACCCATACATATCCGCTCCACACACCAACCACCACATTCACAACGCACCGCACCGCACCGCACGCGCACACGCAAACGCATTCGCACCCCCCATCACCGCCGCCCTGGCCCTGTCTTGCTTCTTGTTGCCGTCCACTCAGCATCCCGAGCCTCGAGTTCCGCCCCGAGAAGAGCAGCAGACAGGCACGTTATCCTGTGCCGTGACTGGCCCGACGCATTGCCGCACCTTCTGCAGCGACAGGACTCCGTACAGCACAGCAGCGCAGCAGCACAGCAATAGGGAAAAGAGGCAGTCCAAAGTTACCCGCTGGTAGCGTACGGATACCCAAGGTAGCTCACGCTCTGTCTGACTCTCGACCTGCTACTAGCATCAACTTTACACTTTCTGCTCGTCAGAATTCCTTTTTTTTTTTTCCCTTTACCCACACTCCACACTACCTACCTACCTACCTTGCCTGGACCTTCGGTTCTCTCTCTCCATCTCTTTCCCCTCTGATCGTCCGTCCGTCTTGTCGTCTTGCCTCTGTGTGTCTTTTGCGTTTTCCGATCTCGACTACCTCTCTCCCTCAATCGACGCCCTCTCCGTCCTCGTACGTTGTTGGTGCAACGACTTGCCGTTGCCGGTGCGGTACATCAGATCGCAAGCAAGCACATGCACAAGCACATCTCCCTACTACCACCACCAGCCTGATCTCTGTCACATCGATTCCCTGCTCCGACCACGCTGCTTGCTTCTGTGACAGCTGCCGAGCGACCCTGACCCCGAATTGCAACTGGAACTGCCCGTGGCCTGCCCTGCAAGGCTCGGCTCCTCACTCAGGTCGTCCACGCTCCCGCACCTCCTCCTCCTCTGTACGGATCCATTACTGCGTCCTCCTCTCTCGCCTCGCCCACTCACCACCCTCGCCCGCTCACTCGCTAGCGACGGATGCCTTAGCTTGCACGCTTTACCAATTACCCGCCCGCCAGCGCTCACAGCTGTTGAGGTCCTTGTGATACCCACATTTATTCCTCCGACACTGTCCTTGCCCGTCTTCCCGGTCGCACCTCACACCTTCCGTCCCTCGCTACCCATCTCCCTCGACAGCTTCCGTCTGACCCCGAATCCAACCATCATCCACGCCGGTTCATCATCTCATCAATCGTCGCTGCCTCCGACTCTCGATTCCGCTCGCCGCTTGCCATCAGAGTGCACCGCTGCCTCCCCTCCCCCGCCTTGCCGTCCGCACTTCAACGTCCACCTATTGGGCCCTTTCGAGTACCGACGCCTGCTCTTTACCGCCGAGTCCTCCGCCGATCCAACCGCTTCGATTCCACGACCACCCGATCCAACGCCCACGCCCACGCCCACGCCCTGTCGCTGCCTGCTGCGATCAATCATACGCCTGTCTCTACTTTCTGGTATTACTATGGGCATCTAAATTGCGCTGCTTTGGCCATCATACACGACTTGACCTATCGGGCGTTTCGAGTCTGCGCTCGCGTACCGATACGATACATACGCACCCGATTGCCATCTCGGTCACTGGCTTACCTCAAGCCTCACCACGTTGCCAACATGGGTGCCTGTATGAGTTCCAATAATGAGGAGGTGGAGCAGAAGAAGAAGAGTCAGGCCATCGACAGGCAATTGGAGGAAGACTCCAAGAGGTTACGGCGAGAATGCAAGATTCTCCTCCTCGGTAGGTCATGGCCGCAGTCTCGCTTGTCGTCCTGCGGCGCGTTGGTGCTGACAACTGAACAGGCTCCGGTGAGAGTGGAAAGTCGACCATCGTCAAACAGATGAAGATTATCCACCTGAAGGGCTACTCCGATGATGAGCTCTTCAACTACCGACCGACCGTCTTCAAGAACTTGGTGGAATGCGCGAAAGCAGTTATTCAGGCGATGCGACAGTTCGACATCGAACCCGTCATCGAGGAAAACAAGGCCTATGCCACTTTTCTGATGGAATACACTGCCGAGTCCGGGCCAACAGCTCACATTGACCCTCAAATCGGCATCGCCATTCAGTCAATATGGAGCGATCCGGCGAGGGAACAGCTGATGGAGAGGCAAACCGAGTTCTACCTGATGGATTCTGCAGAATAGTGGGTGTACCCATGGCACTCACATAATCTTGACTGACAAGTAGCAGTTTCTTCGAAGAGGTCATGCGCATCGTCTCAGACGATTATCTACCAACCGAGATGGACGTCCTCCGAGCGAGAACGAAGACAACCGGTATTTACGAGACAAGATTTCAAATGGGCCAGCTTAGCATACAGTAAGTCGTGGATCGGTGCATCGCAAGCGGAGCTAACGCCTGGATTTCAGTATGTTCGATGTTGGTGGTCAACGAAGTGAAAGAAAGAAGTGGATTCACTGCTTCGAGAATGTCACATCAATCATCTTTTGCGTTGCGTTGAGCGAGTACGACCAAGTTTTGCTCGAGGAGAGCAGTCAAGTAAGATGAAATTGGGATCACTACCCTGCCCCACCATGGCGCTAACCGTCGCAGAACCGAATGATGGAAAGTCTGCTCCTCTTCGACTCCGTTGTCAATTCGAGGTGGTTCATGCGAACCAGTATTATTTTGTTCCTGAACAAGGTGGACATTTTCAAGCAGAAGCTTGGGCGGTCACCGTTGGGCAACTATTTCCCTGACTACTCAGGCGGCAACGACGTCAACAAGGCGGCCAAGTATCTGCTCTGGCGCTTCAATCAAGTGAACAGGGCACATCTGAACCTCTATCCCCAGTAAGTACAGCGTCATTGTTTCGGCGAGCGGGGACTAATTTGATGCCAGCCTGACTCAAGCGACCGATACATCAAACATCCGACTTGTCTTCGCGGCAGTCAAGGAGACGATCCTCAACAACGCGCTTCGAGACTCGGGAATCCTTTGAGGCGCTATCGATCCGCGCGGTCAGCCCTTTTTTTCCTTAATGTTTAGACTCATCTTCTCTGTTGCGGGTCAGCGTATTACAGCATTGCCGGGCGTTGTGGGCGGCACCTCGTTTGGACGGCGTATTATGGGTTTCACGCTCGCTTTCTAAACGACACGGTCGGACGAGCGGTCGACGGTTTGAGCCCTAATCCGGCAGCGGCAACCTCGTTCATTTGCATTACAGAACCAACTGCTTTTTTTTCTGTTTTTCCGTTGGGGCATTCGCAACTGGTGTGCCGCCGCCCCAAGCAAGAGAATGGGGGTGGGGAGATGGAAGGTCGGTACAATGCAACGGAGGTGCGAAAAAGCAAGCCGTTATCTGGAGTACAGGAGAACAAGTTGGGAAACGAAGTGATGATGGAATCATTCGTTTGGTATGATGCTTGAGACTCGGGAGAGCAACAGCATCCATCATTTCGACAGAAGCTTGGTATGGGACCGCGGGAGAGCGACAGCTTCATGATGTAAGGCCATGAGAAGCAAGAAGTCATTGTTGTGTGACATTTGCCTGTACTACGCTGTGCGGCTCATGTGACATTCATTGGAGGCATCGCTCATGAGAAGGCGGTCGGGGGTTAGGAGGCACCTCACGTTGGAAATACGAAGATGAGGCTGGCCTGGGGACTGACTGACAGTTGCCGGTCAGGAGATGGTGAGTGTGGGGAGGCGCCTCGCCTTTGGTAGGTCGGCTTGAGGCTTCGCAAATCTTATTTGTATACTATATCGTCTTAATCACGCAAGGCTGTGCTCTGCTGGAAGCGGCGCATTTGTTTTTCGGTTCGGATCTCACTCTGGCTGTGGCGCTTGAAGAATGATTCACATCAACAGGGGTGCAAGAGCCTCTCCCCTGCCAGCCGCCTACTACGTCTTGATATCATGTATGCAAGTGATATCTCGAGAGGAACCGGTGACCAAGTCGAGCAATCGGCGGGACGGTGGGATGAGACGGTGAACATTATCACGTCTGGGGTCACCAAGAAAAGCATCAGGTGATGTCGGAACGGACTACAGGGCATTGCACTGTGTTCCGGTATTATGTCGTGCTTCCTCAGACTTGCTGCCGAACGACAGAAAATGCGGGGATGAAGAGGCTGGGTTAGAACGAGGAGTCTGAGCCAATGACGTGCTCGAACCGTGTGAAGAATCAATCGGAAGAAGACGAAGAGCTCGTATCGTAAAGTACCTACTCTCCCGCAGAGTCCATCAGATCAGATAGGACAGGACCTCTGAGTATCGTGCCAGCCTTCAACGTCCCAACCCCGGTTCTCCAGTGTTCGTTTCCATGTACTCCACCAGCTGGTTGGCTTGCTGGCGTGTTCACCCTTGGAAGGTATCCGTCCGTATCCGTACCTTGGGTGCCCCAGGCGATGTGCAGCCGTTGGCGCTGTGTCCGGATGAGAGAAGCGTTGTGGAACCCGAGGACGGCGGTTTGGTTGGTGATTCACCACCGAGAAGTCCGGGGCGGTCCACGTCGTCACCGGGGTATTGAGAACGCTGCGTGGAATTCTTGCCAATGGGTTGCTGCCGGGAGGCAGGCCGCAGGCATGGCGGAGGTCTATGAGTGTAGGTGGTGCATATGGCTGGAATTAAGCTCGGTTGGTCTCCAGGACAATATCGGTGAAAGGTATCGATTCACCCAGTTGAGAAAGCGAGGCATGCGCGTGTCGACTTACAATACCTACGGGCCACCATTGCGATTGCCAGGGTGTTGACTAAATTTGGTGATGGGCGGTGGATGCTGCGTGCCGGCCCCCGAGCTCCAGAACTCCAGAGCCCCAGAGCCCCAGGACCTTATTCACCGGGTTACCATTCCAAGCCGTGCCGCTCCGACCAGGCCATCCCGCGTGAAGCACACTTGTTACCTTGGTCTTGTTATTAGTTGTGTAGGCAGGGTGGGAAGGGCGACACGGCGTCTCGACTGATTGTGTGGAATAAGGCCATTGTGTTAGGCCAGGTTCACGACATTCATTTTGACCGGACTGGCAGCCGCAGCGAACTCGGTATGTTGCCTTTCAAGACATGCTATGCTGTGTTACCTAATACTGCCTTAGCTTAATTATATGTTACCTTTCCTATATTAGCGCTATTATTTAATAATAAGGATTGATTTAAGCCTAATTATACTTAATATATCTAAAACTACTAACCTTATATCTAATATATCTAGATCCTAACTAATACCTCTATATACTATCCTATTATTACTAAAATATTAAGTAGGCTAATCCCTATATTATTATATAGCTTATTATATTATAATATACTAAAGATTAATAATAGCTTATTCTTTATTCTAACTACTACTTAAACTATAAGTAAGTTTAAATATTATTATAGCGTTATATAACTTATATATTATTATTAAATTATTTATTCTTTTAAAAAGATAATATCTATTATAATATTCTTATTAATATAATATATAAATAGAGTCTTATTAATATAGTCTAAATAAAAGGGGATATTATTTTTAATAATATTAAGGGATTAAAGAGGGTTAGAGGTAATAATTACCTTAAGGAGGATATTAATATAAGCTATTATAAGGCTAAAAATATAGGATAATATTTTAAAAGAATAGAATAGAGAATAAAAGAATAAAGGTTATAATATAGTCTTAATAGAAGGGATAGTCTCTTATAGATTAATATCCCTTATTAAGGTTTTACCCCCTCTAACTTTAAGAGTAAAGCTATTTATAAATATACTATTAAGTATATTAAGAAGCTTATTAGGATAGAGTTTTATTCTTTTAGAATATTAAATATTAAATATATACTTATTAGGTATAGTGAGATAATATTAATAGCTAGATTATAAGGGTAGCTATATTATATTGCGCAGCGTATTGCATTTGCTGCCTTAGCTTAAGCATGAGCTGCTGCGGCTAATTAATGCTGTCTCTCCTTTAAGCGTTGCCGTCCTAGTCACCCCGCATTATTGTTGTTGACGCAGCAAGCAACAAGCAGCAAGCCATGGACTTTAGTGCTGCATCTGCTCGGCGTGGTTTCACGCACAAGGATGCAGATGGCAAAACAGACATTCAGGATGCTAGGTAGTCTACCCCCTTCCACGATTGGGCATGGTGAGGTCATATCAGGCGTTTTGTTTTCCTCGGTTCTTGTCCTAGGCCAGACTGGGCCTGACAAGACCTTGATGGAGACAGAAACGGGGTCAGATCCATCGCGTCTTTTTGGGTGTGCGGGTTGTCAGATCAGATCACCTAGTAAATCAATGGCATCCATGCAAGAGCCATGGACACGGAAGAGAAGGCAAGTTTAGTATCTTCCGTTGGGAGGTGCAACACTAAGACTAAGGTACCTACCTACCTCATCTTCATTTGCCTCGGGAGGTCTTTTGTGCAAGACCGCAATCTCGGGCGATTGACTGTAAGCCACTGCTATGCTCTTAGGTAGCCCATACCACATGCCATGCCTTCCCATCTCGAGTAAGGTAACATGTAGCCTCCCCTTGCACTTCCACTTCCTTCCCATCACGTCCTGTACCTTCTTACCGCCAGTCAAACATGCCATGGCTTACTACCTGTCTACGGTAAGGTATGGCCGGCAGGTCTTGAATGATACCTCTCGAATCTTTCTTAAGCTCCTGCCGACCCCCTTTCCACCCCTCACTATTCTGATGGTTTCTCCTTCTCTTCTACCCCTCTCCATCTTCCCCTCTTCTTTTCCTCCTCTTCAAAACGCTTCCGCTGTCTGAGGTCTTCTCCTCCGTACTTAGTTCTATCCCGTCTGTTGTCCAGAGGCCCGTCTTCTCCAAGCAGAGCTAGCTGTATTCGTTACAACCTTCGACGACGACGAGAGCAGTCCAATCGCCGCCATCATCGCTAAAACTCTCATTCAACCTCGTTCGACACAGAAACACGCCCCTTCTACTATCCTAACCCAAGAGACGCTCCATTGGGCCTTTCGCTGACTCCGAATCCCGCCGCAAGTAGTGGACTGAGCTTCAGGCACCGTCCAGCACCCCGCTCTCCTCCCCACCAACATCCTGGCTTAATCCTGACGTACGTCCCGTTTGCTCCGCCTGTCAGTCGAGTCCCGGTCTGGACCTCTTCCTCCGCCTCGTCTCACTCCCTGTCACCCCTCTACATGCCCAGCACCGAGTCGTGTTTCGATTTCTCTCCGTGTTCTCGTCTCTGGAGACTTCGCCGAAGCTAACAGCACGGCAATAGTTTTCCGAAGTAGTCGAGGCCAAAGCCGAGCCAATTGAGTCTGTTTGCTCACTAGATTCTTCCAATTGGGACGACCAGACGTATATCGAAAATGTCGGACACCAAGGAGCAGCGCATTCCCATGCGAGAGCGCCGGCCGTCCACGAGTGCTCCCATCGTCGACATTCAGGGCTCCGTTGGCCCTGCTGGCATCTCCCGCCCCAAGCACAAGCGAACTTTCACCGGTTTTGGTGCCAGCGAGATCAAGAGCGTCGAGGGTGAGTTTGCACATGTCTTCTCCATTTGTTTGCATGAATTGCGAGGAAAATGCCATGTGCCCGCCAGCTTCCGGCGCTGCGGGAGAGCTTGTGGCAGCTGTCGTGGAGCTCGGAGGGGCAGAGCTCAGTCCCCAAATACCTACCCCGCACTGATCAGCGGAAGCTCCATCACGCCACATCCACAGACCCAGTAGCTTCATTCTCCCCGACACACAAACACTAGGGCCCTGCAGGTCAATTGCCTAGGCATGGCTGCTAACCGTCTCTGAATAGCCTCTATCCCCGAGCCTCAGCGCGAGGCCTGGAGCAGATCCCAGGCCGGCCCCTTCAAGACCAAGGATGAGTTCGAGAAGGAGGTTGTCCGCCATGTCGAGACCACTCTCGCCCGTAGCATGTTCAATTGCGACGAGACGGCCGCCTACTCTGCTGCCAGCTTGGCCTTCCGCGACCGTCTGGTCAAGGAGTGGAACAAAACTCAGCAACGCCAGACCCTCGTCGATGGGAAGCGTGTCTACTACCTGTCCCTCGAGTTCCTCATGGGCCGAGCCCTCGACAATGCCATACTCAATGTTGGCTTGAAGGACGTTGCCAAGGGTGAGTGAGACATAAAGCTTTCTACGAGGAACCGTCCTGACAATATTTTAGCCGGACTGGACGATCTCGGCTTTCGTATCGAGGATGTCATTGAGCAGGAGCACGACGCTGCCCTCGGAAACGGTGGTCTGGGTCGACTGGCTGCTTGCTTTCTCGACAGTCTCGCTTCCCTCAACTTCCCAGCCTGGGGCTACGGTTTGAGGTACCGATACGGTATCTTCAAACAGGAGATCATCGACGGCTACCAAGTAGAGGTTCCCGACTACTGGCTTGACTTCAACCCCTGGGAGTTCCCGCGCCACGATGTGACTGTTGATGTAAGTCACGCCGGTTGAACATGGTTTCGGACGCATGCTAACCCTTCAAGATCCAATTCTATGGCCACGTTCAGAAGTCGACAGACTCCAACGGCAAGACCATTGCCAGCTGGGAGGGCGGTGAAAACGTTACTGCCGTGGCATACGACGTACCTATTCCGGGATACGCAACCCCCTCCACAAACAACCTGCGCCTCTGGTCTAGCAAGGCTGCTAGCGGCGAATTCGACTTCCAGAAGTTCAATAGCGGTGACTACGAAAATTCTGTGGCCGACCAGCAGCGGGCTGAGACCATCAGTGCTGTGTTGTACCCCAATGACAACCTCGAACGAGGAAAGGAGCTTCGTCTGAAGCAGCAGTACTTCTGGGTGGCCGCATCACTCTACGACATCGTTCGCCGCTTCAAGAAGTCTCGACGCCCCTGGAGGGAGTTCCCCGACCAGGTCGCCATTCAGCTGAACGATACCCACCCTACACTTGCCATTGTCGAGCTCCAACGCATCCTGGTTGATCTGGAGAAGCTCGATTGGGACGAGGCTTGGAACCTGGTCACTGCCACCTTTGGCTACACCAACCACACCGTCCTGCCCGAGGCATTGGAGAAGTGGCCAGTCGGTCTGGTTCAGCACCTGCTTCCCAGACATTTGCAGATTATCTACGACATCAATCTGTTTTTCCTCCAGAGTGTTGAGAAGATGTTCCCCAATGACCGTGATATCCTGGGCAGGGTCTCGATCATTGAAGAATCGCAACCGAAGATGGTCCGCATGGCTTTCTTGGCCATCGTCGGCTCTCACAAGGTCAACGGCGTGGCTGAGCTGCATTCGGACCTGATCAAGACCACCATCTTCAAGGACTTTGTCAACATCTACGGCCCTGACAAGTTCACCAACGTCACAAATGGCATCACTCCGAGACGCTGGCTGCACCAGGCCAACCCTCGCCTGTCTGACCTCATCGCCTCCAAGACTGGCGGTCATGAGTTCCTGAAGGACCTCACGCAGTTGAACAAGCTCGAGCTCAGCGTCGAGGACAAGGAGTTCCGCAAGGAGTGGGCCGAGATCAAGTACGCCAACAAGGTCCGCTTGGCCAAGTATATTAAGAACACTACGGGCGTAAGCGTCAATCCCGCCGCGCTCTTTGACGTCCAGGTCAAGAGAATCCACGAGTACAAGCGTCAACAGATGAACATCTTTGGAGTCATTCATCGATACCTGACTCTCAAGGCCATGTCGCCCGAGGACCGTAAGAAGGTGGCGCCGCGGGTCTCCATCTTTGGTGGCAAGGCTGCTCCTGGTTACTGGATGGCCAAGCAGATTATTCACTTGGTCAACAACGTCGGCTCTGTCGTCAACAAGGACGAGGACATTGGTGATCTCCTCAAGGTTATCTTCCTCGAGGACTACAACGTCAGCAAGGCCGAGATGATCATTCCAGCCTCGGACCTCAGCGAGCACATCTCGACCGCCGGCACCGAGTGAGTAGACGTCGAGATCCGGGACTGAGCTTCACTGACATAGTTTAGGGCTTCGGGTACCAGCAACATGAAGTTTGTTCTCAACGGTGGCCTCATCATTGGCACTTGCGACGGTGCCAACGTAAGTAACCCGAATCGACGGTAGCTGTTGATGATCGATGCTGAAACCAGACTAGATCGAGATCACGCGCGAGATTGGCGAGAACAACATCTTCCTCTTCGGTAACCTGGCCGAAGATGTCGAGGATCTCCGCCACACCCATACATACGGATCGCATTCGATCGACGAGAATCTCGCCAAGGTCTTTTCCGAGATTGAAAAGGGCACCTTCGGCTCGCCGTCAGACTTCCACGCCCTGATCTCAGCTGTTCGTGACCATGGAGACTACTACCTCGTCTCGGACGACTTCAACAGCTACATCGAGACCCACCATCTCGTCGACGAAGCATACAAGAATCAGGAGGAGTGGATTACCAAGTCCATCACGAGCGTGGCCCGTATGGGATTCTTCAGCAGTGATCGTTGCATCAACGAGTACGCAGAGGAAATCTGGAACGTTGAACCTCTGAAGGTTGACGAATAGACGAAGACATGGGATACACGAGACAGACCGGGTCATAAAGGTATGGCGTGGACAGACCAAAGTACCTACTGCACTTTATTCCTAGGAAGGCGCTGCAGAAACATCAGTGCTAGATAGTATCTTCTTTGTATAGGCTATTCAGTATTCAAAGACCAATTACGAACGCTGAGACTATCGTGTCCGATGCAACTTGAACAAGAGGACGGGTGTGTAAAGCCTGAGTCGCGCCTCCAAAACGATTCAGTGGGCTGAGGCCGAAACGGTTCGTTTGGAGCCGGACGAACGTGAACGTTGCCAATACTTGAGCAGGGGTCGGCAACAGCGGGGCAAGATCTAGCTTCAATGACGTAATTATGCCGCAAAGTAGACGTCGTCCGTGATGACGTGGAATCCACTTCAGGATGACACGGGCAGATTCAGCCAGCGTAGCGGGTACCATGGCAGTTTGAGTCTTTTGGGAGCCTCCTGAAGCCCCGTTGGAGTCTTGGGAGAGGCGGTCAGTCAGATTGCGGACGGTATTGTTCGCTTTTTCCCATCGATGCCGCACGTCGTGCAGGTTCCAGACTCCGTCTGCGGGACGGGATACGGCGTCGAGTATGTGGTGTACTGCAGAGGCACGTACTGAGTGAGCCACACAATGCGTCCAAGCTGTCACGATACACAAGATGCAGGCGGGCTGGGCTGGGCTGGGCTGGGCTGCCGGGGCACAATGTCCGGAGGTGGGAGGCGTTGGGTTCTTGGAATCTGGATACTCCAGGAGCAGGCAGAGAGGCAGGGTCTTGGTCGAGCGGGAAGTGACGACGAAAGGGTTGGGGGAAAAAAATCAAGGGACCAAGGCAACTAGCCCTGTCAGATGCAGGATGACATCAGAGGGAAGGAATGCCAGGCACGCTGCAAGAAAAGGGACCCTTGGAGATTTTAAGATACGCAGGAAGATGGGGATGGAATACACGGTGTTGAAAAGTCAGTCGGTCGAGGCAGTACGCGAACAAGGTTGGTGTTCCGGCCGGCAACGGAACGGAGGCCGTGGTGGAGTTTCCCTGGTTGTTTTATGTGGGATTCGAAGGGTACGGTACACTACACTGCATGTTCTTTGTAATACACTGATTCGTGCGGTGAGGTTATTTTGGATGTGGACGCGTCGAAGAGTCAGTTGAGGTGACGGTGAGGGTGATGGAGACGGTGGCAGTTACCGTGGTTGTCGTTGTCATCGTCGTCGTCGTCGTCGTCGTCTTCATGTGGAAAGACATGTTTCTGGAGTCTCGTGGTCTGCGGCAAGGCGTTGACGGCGTCTTGATGAGGCTTCACGCTATGCATTTTTGGGGCCCTTATCGCGCTTCCTGGCGCCGTGGCCGTGGGATTGTGATCACTCTTGCGCGGGGCGTGATAGAATGGCGTGTGTGCCTTTGTTGGCGACTACCAGCACGGCGGGATACGGTAGTGTAGTGTGGTGCAGATTTGATCTTCAGGACGCGGGACTCGGGAGAAGGCGAGAGAGTTCAGGGTCTTCGAAGGGTCCTTCCCGGACGGTGCTTTTTTGGGTGGACGGAAGTTTTAGTTTGTTGGTGTTACGGACGGTGCCATCTGCGAGCTATTCCTGTGTATCCTGCAGCTCGGGATAGTATCGCCAGAAGAGCATGACTTACAGGTTGAACCCTGGGGCCACGAGCCATAAGGGGAGCCACTCGGGTTGGATCTTGGATGACGGGCCCCTTTCCCAGCTTGGCAAACTTTGCCAGGGCATACATGGGGGGCGTATCATAGTATGTCGCGATGGGAACTCCATCATGACGGGCGTCGAACGCAAACTTGTTGATGATCTGGGCGGGATGAGTTGGGCGTGGGCCGGGGGTACGCGGCGGCGGCAGGCAGGGCGGGCGGGCGGGTTGGCCGGACGGAGGAGACGCCGAAGGATTACGTACGGACCGATCGTTGGTACATCCGAAAGGTGCCTTGCTCCGTGTCTCTCAGCATAAGGTAATGTGGTATCGTCCTGAAGACGGTTGGCGGAACGGAGCGCAACACCAGTGGCCGGAACGGAGCCAAGGAGGGTCGTGAATATCGACTGTGGCAATCGACGATTTGTGAACTTGACTGGGGCCACGGTCACGGACGGTGCTTGAGCCATGGAAATGTACACGGCATTGTTGAAAGGGGATCCAGCGAATCTCGATTGATTTGGCCGAGGCCACCCAAAGCCAAAGAATTCGGTCAGCTGGGGGAGTGCTCATTAGTTTGGGATCCTTTTCCCTCTCCAACCCATGCACCATGGAGGCGATTTGGCTATTTCGTTCGGGTGGCCGCCTGACGCTTGATCGAGAGACTTGAGGTGAGGTTGCGGGTTTGCGGAGATATGTCTAGCTAGAGCAGGTAATGCGCTGGACTGGCACAATTAGGCCGGGCTAGAACATGCGGCTGTTCTGTTGGGGGGGTTCTCGACGAGATCCACGGGGACTCGTGACGGGATTTCTCTGGAGCTGTGAGCCTGGAGCGCCGATGAAGCGTGGGAAAGGAAAATCTGTCAGAGAGAGGAGAGGGTTTACGGTGAAAGAGCCAGTAAGATGCCGAGTTTGGGTATGGGACACATCCTTGGACCGGCTGGAAGGGGCGCCGTCTTCGGTTTTTCTCGATCCTCGCTGCCATCTCGATGTTCGGTTAGAGAGGAGAGAGAGAGAGCTTGGAATATGGATCGAGGATGGTTATTGTGTGCGAGGTCCTCTTCTGCTATGTGGGCTGTTGAAAAGATACCTGCTTGGAGATAGTGCTTCTGAGGTTTCTGACGTTTAGACGGTGAGCCGCTAGTTGGTTACTGGCTCGGAACGCTAAGGGGAAAAGGGAAACGCTAGAAAACGCCAGAGCTAGGACGGGGCAGGGGCGGGAGGAGGACACACGCCCCCCCCCTCCCCTCCTTCCTCAGCTAGGTGCCCTTCTACCTTTTTTTTTTTTTTTTTTTTCCTTTCTTTAATTCTGGGGCGGGCAGGCGACGACAGCGCAGAAATCCCGTAGCGCGCAGCGCATCCCACGCCAGCCATCTCGATGGAATCGCGGCATGACGTCATTTATCCAGGTGGGGTTTTTGGGAGCTTGTCTCTCTCTCTCTCCCCCTCTCCCTCTCAGGCGGCAGCAGAACCAGAAGGCTGTATTCGTAGTGTAAAGCGCACAAACCCTCCAAAACCCCGCTGTCGTTGGGGTTTCGTGGTTGGACGGCCGGGAATGAGTCCGGTGCCCCTTACACGGCGGATTGGATGCGACTTGGATATGCGTGGCATCCACCAGCGGTGAGCGACTAGCGATCTTGACCAAGAAACCGGCGCGGGCACGGCATGTGGTGTTGGTTATGCGGCGCTATCGCACAGGAACGGTGTTGCCGTGTCAAATACACGTGTAAAACAGTGATCGTCTGTGGGAATTGCACTCGGACGTCTGTTTAGGACGTAGAGAAAAGTCAACAATGACTTGCCAAAGGTTTAACAGAAAAAAGAAGGGTGTGGTGTTGAGGCTTGATGCTGGAAAAGAGACGTTGATCGGCCGGTGAAATTGCAAGGGGATAACCCTGGAGCGGCCTCAGGAGGGTGTGCATATGCGATTTGATCTTACCGTAAAAGCAGAACCGTGAACTGCGAGCCGTTCACCGTCTGGGCTCGGGGCTGGCGGCGGCGGTGGTGGTGGTGGCATCGGCATCGGCATCGACATCGACATCGATATTGACGGGGGGCTGGTTTGGATTGGCTGGGTAGGCATTGGAGAGAATAAGCGGAGGGTGAAAGTGCGTCGAGCAAAACATGGCATTTTTGAGATTTCATGGTGGACATTTGACCTTTCTGGTAAGGGGCTATGGCTGGGTGGGATGCGTGGAAGGGGGCCAACATGTCTCGAAGGACGCTATCCAGAAGATTCAAATACGATGCAAAGGTAGTTTTGCCAGCCACTCATCTGAACCCGTAGACACCTGCGCAGGAAGAGAACGAACAAGACGAAGATGGCATTGTTGCAAATTCCCACCCTTTTCGGGGGCGCTCCCATGGCGGGCTGGAGGGGAATTGGGTATTACCGTAGTAGTGCCGCTGATGCTCAAACCATTCCAAGCAGCGGTTCAGTGACATGTCTGCTTAACATGCCTCTGCGGCGTTGGATGGCTGTCGCGTTAGCGACGACTGGTCAATCATTTCCTTCTTCCATCTCATGTTTCTCACTTTCCCAGCCCAAGCAGAGGGTATTCAACAAGAGGCCGAGGCTCAGGCTCAGGCTCAGGCTCAGGCTCAGGCTCAGGCTCAGGCTCGTGGGATCGACATACCTTAGATGGAGGAAGAGAAACAACTTTAGACAGTCGAAAACGGCCTGATGTTTGCTTCTCCCGCGAGTCGGTTTCTCGATCCAATTCCTCGGACGTTTTCCTCCTCTCCCCTCTGACCTGGTATTGGACTCCCTCCTCATTGGACATTATCAGTAATTCTTGTGTGTTGCTCCGAGTTACTTTCGCCCACCTCATGCTGGGGGTAGAAACCGTTCCCATTAAGCTTCATTCCGTCCAGCCAGAGCTGACCTTCCTTGCCTTACTGTCGTATTATCAGGTAAGGCAAGGTACCTTGCTACGGAACAAGTCACCGTTCCAGCTCCTCTCTCGACACGCCCCTCCCCGCCCTGTTCTTTTCTATACTGAGCATATCGTCAAGTCTCTACTTTCTCAGTTCGAGGGCCAGTGAGAGCGGGGCAGATATATGTAGGTGCTTACCTTAGGTACCTGAGGTAGGCACCGTATGCTTCAGCGTTTTCTTGTGCCGTAGGTTGGAGCTCCTGTCTTTTTCGTGTCCAGGTTTCCTCGCTTCACACCCCCCTCCTGCCTTCCTTCACCATTTCCCCTCCACTTCAATTCCCCCCACCCCTCCATGCGCTCCGCTAAGTTGTGATACCTTCCTAGGCCAGGCCTTTCTGGAACAATTTAAATGTACTTTTCCCCTCCACACCCATATGAGTGAGCTCAGTCCCGTTCTGCTCTTGCTCGACCTTTCACTCTCTCATCCTCACTCAAAAACGAATCCAACTCATCATCTCTACGGCCAACACGTAATCTTGTGTCTAGAAGAAGGGACGACACGAGAACTACCCTCGAAGGAACATCCAAGGGCGGATATCAGGACGACATTTCACCCTGTCGACGAGCTGTTGCAGATCCACCTCTCAACTGCATTTCCCTCTGTGTCCCTTCACCGCGGCGGCGAACAAGAGAGCAAGACGACGACGACGACGACGACGACTGATCGACATCCGTGCCGATTGCTACCTGCATTCTCCACGTGCAACCGCCACTCCCACGGCCACGGCCACCTTTTGGTTTGAGCGTCTACCGCCCGGACTTGAACCCGACGGACAGTTGCGGCATACACAAGAGAAGAGAAGAGGCCTTTGATTCGAGCAGTTTCAAAGAAGAAGACTCAGAGGATAATAACCTGACCAGGTCATTGTGCAGGTAAGCTTCTCTACCAAAACTGCCCATGTTCAGTATCAATCACACTGCCCAATTCCCCCAAAACACCACCAAAAAAAAAACCCCAAAAAACCGCCGTGGTATCGTTGTCTGGTGTGCTCTACGTTTTGTCTGCATAAAAAATGGTTTTCCCAGCTGGCCGCCACAGGCAAACAGAAGACATACATAGGTAGACAACGGAAAGGGTAAAACGTCAGAGACGGACAAAACATAGAAGAAGAAAAACCAGATTTTTGGCCTGCTTAATTCTGTTTCGCAGCCTCTAGTCGCACCCTTGCTGCTACCCGCTGCCATTAACCAAGCTGCTGCTCGATTCCTTGCAAGAAGTCTCGCTAATCCCGTCGCCACAGTGCCTAGGTTGCTCCAGATCCCAGCAGAAAAAAAAACGCCAGAGCCACAGACAAGAGCCAGAACCAGACGTATCCGTACGTGCACTTTAGCTTGTGTTGCTGCTGCTGCCACCTCCGACCTTCGTTACCCCGCTGTCTTCGCTCCGGTCCTCAACCCAGGGCAGAACCAGAACCAGAACCAGAAACCAGAAACCAGAACCTCTTTCGGGCTGGACACTCAACCTTCCTTACCTCACCTCTCACCTACCTTACACTGGACGTGGACGCCCCGCCCTGCAGCCGCCCCTCCTGCGAAACAATTCCTTGAAGCTCGCTCGCTCGCTCCTCCCCGCCGTCACTGGTTCCTCTCTCAAACCCAGCCAACTCCTCCGCCTACCATCCTCCCCATCCTTCTTGCCAGACGGACAAGCTGCACATCGCGCTTTAAACGCAGCATCTCTCCATCGAAAACCGCTCTCCTCGACTATCGACTTGTTCATTTTTGCCCATTTATTCCCTCATCATTGCAACAAGCGCAGAAGGAGCATAATCTCATCGTCGATCTCCCGACACCCGCCCGGGCCTGTACTCGTTACTCCACCACCCCTCACAACTCTTTAATCCTTTCTACGCCCTTCTTTCACCCACCGGCGAATCCTCCTCCTTCTCGTTCGTTCGCTCGGTCAGCTTCCCAACAACCAGACTCACCCACGATCGCGAAGATCGACCATCGCACAAAATGGCCGAATTCATCAGAGCACAGATTTTCGGTACCACCTTTGAGATCACCTCGAGGTACTCGGACTTGCAACCCGTGGGCATGGGCGCCTTCGGTCTCGTTTGGTTAGTTTGCGAGCCGTCTTCGTCGCTGCCATTGCCGCTGCGATCCTCACGTCCTCCTGCTGACATGCATTCCCGCGGCCAGCTCCGCCCGTGACCAGCTCACCAACCAAAATGTTGCCGTCAAGAAGATCATGAAGCCCTTCAGCACGCCCGTGCTAGCCAAGCGCACATACAGAGAGCTTAAGCTGCTGAAGCACCTCAGGCACGAGAACGTACGTCTTGGCCGCCGACGGCACTGACGCGTGAGCATCCATCGCTGATATCATCCAGGTTATTTCCCTTAGCGACATCTTCATTTCTCCTCTGGAGGACATCTATTTCGTCACAGAGCTTCTCGGCACCGATCTGCACAGGCTGCTGACCTCGAGGCCTCTGGAGAAGCAATTCATCCAGTACTTCCTCTATCAGATTATGGTACGCTCTCGACCCCCTCGCAGTTCATGACCCCGGCACACGTGCTGACAGAATCACAGCGCGGTCTGAAGTATGTCCATTCGGCCGGTGTCGTTCACCGCGACCTTAAGCCCAGCAACATTCTGGTCAACGAGAACTGCGATTTGAAGATTTGCGACTTCGGCCTGGCCCGTATCCAGGATCCCCAGATGACCGGCTACGTCTCAACAAGATACTACCGCGCCCCCGAAATCATGCTCACATGGCAAAAATACGACGTCGAGGTCGATATTTGGAGTGCGGGATGCATCTTCGCTGAGATGCTGGAGGGCAAGCCTCTCTTCCCTGGAAAGGACCATGTCAACCAGTTCTCCATCATCACCGAACTGCTTGGCACTCCTCCCGATGATGTCATCAACACCATTGCGAGTGAAAACGTGAGTGGAGATGGCGTGTTTTGATGGATCCTCAGCTAATGTTGCAACAGACCCTCCGCTTCGTCAAGTCGCTCCCCAAGCGCGAGAGGCAACCGCTGAAGAACAAATTTAAGAATGCTGATCCCTCTGCCATTGACCTCTTGGAGAGGATGCTGGTCTTCGATCCTAAGAAGAGAATAACAGCCACGGAGGCGCTCTCGCACGACTACCTTTCCCCCTACCACGACCCCACTGACGAGCCCGTCGCGGAGGAGAAGTTCGACTGGAGCTTCAACGACGCTGACCTACCAGTTGACACGTGGAAGATCATGATGTATGTCTGCAGAGTTCCGGTTTGATACACGGTCACAAGCTAACAGGCCCGCGCAGGTACTCTGAGATCCTCGACTATCACAACGTGGACGCGTCAGCGCAACAGATGGAGCAGATGGAAGAACAATTCAACGGGCAATAGACGTCAACGCAAGCGAGGACAAACAGGGGCGAGGAGGCTATGATACCACGCAGAACCAGATGGGACGTGTTTTCAGTACATTCACACACTGCCTTGGTGTTCGGAAGACGGGTTCGGTTTTTGTAACGTTGACACAATGCAGAGGGCCAACAGTAAACGCGATAAAGGAAATGGCATGCATCTAGGAGGTGTTTTCTTTTTCTTGGGTTTTCTTCAACCATGTTCCAACGGCATTTCCTTTTCTCTTTTCTCTTGGAATTCCCTCGACTGTGTTAGATCAGAGCCCGCGGCATGAGGGTGGTGGTGAAGGGGGTTTCGAGGCCCTGGATATGAGCATCGGCCGATTGCATACCGAACGAACACGAACAGCCATTCAGAACGGTTACCAGAAGGGGCTTTTACGATGTATGCCCGACGAGCGGTTGATGGTGACGGGGACACGCCGGTAGAGAATAACGACCAAAAAAAAATAGAAGAAACAATGAAAAGAGATAAGTTACGCCGAATAGGACGAATAGTGTCTCACGCTCTCCGTACTGGGATGACTGATACCAAATCAACGCCGCCCGATCTCAATCTGGTCGCGTCGCGGTAAGGGTAAGGCAGGAGGATATGTGGGAGGATATCTAGGTTGCACAGCATGTGGCGCCGACCACCACGATCACAAATTTCTCGCTCTCTCAACGAACAAACACAATCATATCGAAGTGCTATATACGCCATACGACAACCTTGAGCAATATTTTCTATCGAAAGTTGATGGGAACCGGGCTGACCAAGCAATGGCAAAAACAGACAGTCGCGAATCTGTAATGGAGGGTACGGTGAGGGGGAGAGGGGGATGCCAGATTCTTTCAGCAGCCCATATCTACCTACTAGTACGCGGAGGTAACATTAGGTGAGATGGGACGGACGGCAGGGGCAAGGAGCTGAGGTGACTTCAATGGGCGAGTTCAATGGGAATACCATCCCAAGGTTCATGCTCATGCAATGCAGGACACGCTGGCGGTGCGCTTTTGTTGCGGGTGTACGTGTTTTGTTCGCCTCCGATGTTTCTTGGGGGAGCAAGCAGTTTGCCTCTCCGAGGTTTCCTTGGCTTTTCCCCCGCCCAAAGCCAGCAGGAGTTGACTCCGGTGGTTGGCTGCTTCGAGAAGACTGCGGTTTTGTTTCTGACGAATCCTTCCCGACTTCCTCAGCAGCGGAAGGACGATGTCGCGGCTTGAGGTGGAGGTGGTCGGTGCTCCGTGCATGGTTGACGTGTCTCTGTGGTGGATCGTGGACCGTGTACGGAAACGGATATCGGTGTAGCTCGGTCGGCCCTTGGCGCTACGCTGTGTTGGGGGCGAGAATTGCTGAATAGATGGCAGAGTTGAAGCCTCTTGTTGTTGAAACAGTTGCTCTTGTTGTTGAAACCATTGCTCTCGTGTGAGGCACACGTGATGCACTCAAGTAGTGTTGACACGAAAAGAGAGATCACCATTCGAGATTTAACACCGCCCAAGATGTTCAACCGGTAGGTACCTCCGTACTCTCCCCAAAACTGACAGGTGGCAGCGACCGGGCCGTGCCAAGCAGTGACCCTGAGTTGGTCTCACCACACGTGATTTCCAGACATATCATGTCACCGTTCGAAGCAGGGCCCCCGGCACTTGCCCGCGGTTTGTTCGAGTCTAGAATTATTCCCAGATTGCCGCGGGGTTCACGATTAATATCAATGGTTTTGTTTGTGTTGCCGAATCCCTGACTCCCTGACCCGTGCCTCTAAGTGGGACGATAATACATACAATTGCACGAAAATTTCCCTGAGATGTACTGACTGACCACTCGGGGGGCCTCGTGAGTAATGGCCAAAGGAGAAAATTAGGGAAGTGAAATAAAGAGTGGAAGTTGGTAATAGAGTATTACCCTATGCATGAGCGCTAATTCAACAACGCATCAACCCACCTCTCATTCGCAATGTCCAATCTCGCCTCTTATCCATCGACCCTTTGGCAAGACTGACGAGGTACTGCAAACACCTACCTACCTTGCCGTCCACCACGGAGGCATGTCTCCTCGACTTCCTTTACTCACAACTCCATCCTTCCCCCTCCGCTTGGAAGAGGCGAACTTTTCGCCCTTCAGCTTTGCATCCTCGTCTTGCGATTCGATTCTCGTATAAGCTAGCTGCCACCTATTCCCCAATCCCCATTCCCTAATTCGTTCAAGCGCTCGCCAGCCTGGCCTACGAATCACCGACGTGGGACTGCCACCGGTGCGACCCCCGACTTTCGCAGCTCATCGACACGCGCGCGCAGTAGCAGCACGCGCGCTGGTTGAAAGGGACGTTTCGTCACCGCTCTTGCGACTTGCAACCTGCCCCGACCAAGACCTCGCCCACCGACCGACTCTTGCACCGGCAACCCCGATTGCTTCGAGAGAGAGAAGAGAGCGTGTAAGGAGAATCGATTGCAGTCAATTTCCGCGAGCGCACTACACTTTTCGGTCGCTGTCACCCTAGAAAACGATCAACCCGCCCCCGCCAACTTATCTTTGGATACACACAACCTCCTAACACGCATACCTGTGTCCCATTACCGACCCTCTTCTCAGTCGCCGACACTGAATGCTACGTCGGAACAAAAAATCCAGCCAAGCTAGCCAACCCCTCACGTTGGGGTTCTTTGGAGTAGGGGGGAAAAGGGCACCAGTTCCTTAAGCTATCTTGGAGAGGGACGAACAGCGTTCACGCACGGCAAGGCTGACAGCGGCGCAATCCCGAAGAAAACGTCGAACCCGAATTTGCGACGAAACGTGCGGCGGACTTGTCGAAAGGGGGGCCCGACCCGAAGCGAACTGCAAAAAAGGAACCGAGGTGGCATACTCCGTGTATGGCAAAGCCATAGTAGTGGGCCGAGTCGCGCCAAGGAGAGCAGAAAACACACACTGAGAGCTCTGGTGCCATTGAATCAGAGCCCTTCTCGGCCACTCTCGCCGAGATTGTTGATCCGACGTAGACTGCGTCGTGGACAGGGCAGACATCGACAGGAAGACGGGAAAACAAGAGGAGGCACACAACATGGATACTCCCGAGGTCGCGACGCCTACGTCCGGCGTAGCCACGCCGCTGACTGTGCCGTCGACCCCGGCGAAGCCAGGCTTCATACCACTCGTCACGGTCGTTGACTTCCACCATGCCCGCGGACCTGAGGTAGAGATGTGGTTTGGTGTGCCCGAGGGAAGCGATCCGGCCGCCGACTACGACTGGGGATTGCTACCGTTCATGGCTTTGAGTGATGGCGCGCATTTGTGAGTAAACTCCATGTTCTGGGGGAATCTTTTACAGACCTCAGTGCGATACCGAGCAGAAGCTCACAGCTAGCAGATCGAGCGAGGACTTCTCCTACTTTACTCTCCTCCGTCCTGCGACCGCTTCGGAACCCGCAACCTCCCTCTTTGGCATCTCGTGCACGCGACAGCTCGACGCCTCGCAACTCCTCAACCGCCCCGCCGACGTGACCCGCTCGACGGTTCAGAAGGCCGTCGTCGTGATCGCCGACACCCCGCAGCACTTTGGCATGATGCGCGAGCGCCTCAGCGTCGTTACTCAAGCCTGGTTCGCACAACGCGAGTTCACTGACACCGAGATACTGCGCCGTTTCCAGGAGAGCCTTGCCGAGGAAAAGGAGCGCGGTTTGCTGACCGAAGAGGAGAGTCGCGACCAATATCTCGGCATGAATTTGAGGGAGCTGGTGCGCGAGTTCAGGTGGCAGACTTTGGTTTTATTCAAGTGCTGTTTGTTGCAGCCAAAGGTGAGTAGCATGGATACGGCGCAGGCACATATACTGACAGCTTTAGATGCTCTTTTTCGGTTCCCGGTGTGAACGCTTATGCATGATGCAGTTTTCTCTAATTACTCTGATACCCGGTCTTATTCGTAATCTGATCGACTGCGCCGACCCGGAGCTGAACAACTACGAGAAGAATTTGACAAGACCGACGAGCTGCCGCACGAGTGATCGTAACTCTCTGCTCACTTACATGGGCCTGCCACTTCAAATCTTTGGCAAGGTGCGCTATACATACGCCTCTTACCCTCTCGAGACCGGGCTAATAATCACCAGGGCAGTTTGTTCGGCCCCTACACTCCCCTCCAACAGCTCGACATTCTCGCCGATTTCGGGACAAAGTCATACATTGTCGGCAGCACAAACTCCCTCCTACTCCAGCAAAAAGACCGTTATAGCGATATTCTCATCAACCTTGACGAACATACAGTTAATGTCACGTCCACTTCCCTCCGCAACGCCCTCGCCCTCTCGGCCGCAGACCGCCGATGGATTGACTACCTCACGAATGAAGTCAACGAAACGTGGGACGAGGCCAACCCGGGACGCCCCAAGACCATGGGTTACGTCGGCAGCGAGGAGTTTATCCGCTTACAATTCCAAGAGTACATCCTTGCCCTCCTCTCTTCAGTCAAGTACCGCGCCCATCTGTTAGCGAACCCAAACAACCCGCGCGCCTTGCTTCCGCATATTGAAGGCGATCCCTCACTCGACTTCGGCAACGACTTCATTGATTACTGGATCCGGACCGAGAACCATCGCATCTGGAACGCCAATACCGACTCTCACTTGTTCGACATCATCGAGCCGCGGCACCCCTGCGCGGGCGGCTTGACGATCGACGACGTGCAGAGGCGCATCGCGCAGCAGGTGCAAGATATGCACATCGACGAGCGCTTGGCCGTGGGAAAGGAAGTGCTGGGACGGAATTTCGCTGCTGGAAAGGAGAAGGCGTCAACCATGTTCAACAAGTTCTACGCGGACATGGAGGCGTTCCGCGAGAAGCGGGCCGAGGAACAGCGTGAGGCCGCGGCGCAGGCCGAGAAGGCCGGCAGTGTGGCTGCTTCGCCCACTGTGGGAACATCTGCGGAGGCCACCAAACCGCAAGGAGCTGGTCAGTCCAAAGCCGGGGCGTATGTTAGCTCTTGGGTAACCTGGGCAGGCGAAAAGCGCAAAGCGGGCTGGGGCGGCGGCGGCGGCGGCGGCGGTGCTGGCAGCAACAGGGACAGCACGAGCAGCAATAATAGCGGAGGAGGATACGGCGGTTGGGGTAGGGGATGGGGCAAATCCAAGACGGACGCTAGTAAGAATGGCGGCGAGAAGGACCCGAGAGCCTCTACCTCGTCGTTCGGGACGGAGACGAACGATAAGAAGGTTCAGGAGAGGAACAGCACCAGCAACCACGATTTCCGTCCCCTGACGCAGGACTCGTACACGGAGTCGTTGTTTTCGGCGGGGACGGTGGAATCTGCACCTGGCAGTCCTGAGAGGGAACGCCGACCGCAGTCCAAGAACGGACCGACTCCCGCTGCCGTCGAGACCCCGGTAGCGAAGGCGAGTATCGATACAAAGGTAAACGGCGGGGAGGGAAGCGTCCAGATGGACGCCACTGAGCCTAAGAAAGACAAGGACGAGAGAACCCCTCAAGCCACGACTGTTGCTACTTCCACCACCACCACCAAAGATGAGCAAAAAGAACAAGCACAATCCGAAGACGACGAAGAAGAACCCGTCCAGGACACAAAGGCCACGACAGAAGCCGCCGAGGCGGCGAAGGCTTGGGGCGAAGCATGAGCACTATGTTTTGTTTTCCCCTCGAATTTGAAAGATTTGATTATCCGGCGTCCTCCGAGATTTGCATCGCAGCAGAGAACGAGTAAAATGTTAATTTGAGACATGATCAAGACGGGTAAGAAAGAGGAACACAGCATAGCGAGGAAGCAAGCATTCGGTGCAGATTGTCGGCTGCTATCATGCTCAGCCAGGGGAGCAGTGAAGATCGAGAGGGGGCTCCGTCCCACCGACGACGACGACGACGAGGCATTGCATCTCTTATTTCCCCTCGGAAAGTCGGCCCTGTCGTAGGTTTCGAGCATTACATATATATATATATATACATATACAGACAACAAGCATGCATCAGACGAGCCTGGGAGGGGATGGATCAGTCCGTAACGGCCGTCGTTTGGATACGCAGACGGGTTCTCGCGTTGAATCGTTTTAGATACTTTGGGTGCGCGATAACAGTGAGAAAAATATATATTTCAAGCTACTCCTTTCAACGTATGTTTCTTCGTGGTGTGATCGGACGTCACGAGCACGTGGCATCTAGCAGACGCAATGCGCTTTGCTTGGGCACAATAATGTCGAGGCTTACGGCCACACGGCTATAATCATCACAAAGGCTGACACTTCTACACTATCGTTGACACCGCTATTCTTCTAGGGCAGGACAGTCGGCGGTCTCAGGAATACTTCAATGTGCGAAAACCAAATCATGGTCATTTGTCTATTCAGGATGTGAGACTTGCCAAAGTCTCGGTTTGCCTCCGCACGTGTCATTGCCACCCTGTCCTCATATCCATCCTTCTTCAACCGTCAGCCGCTCGTCACGATCTTCTGTGGCTGTAGAGCCACCCATCATCCCCATCTTACGTCCATGTACCTCAAGGGCATAAAGTAAACAACTCCAAAGACTCCAGGTCCATGCACAACTCATTCCACATCCGTACCGCTCAAACGTTCTCCGAAATCGTCACACCGTCGCATCAACCCGTCAAATGATGAAATGGCTCATTTCCAATTATTCAACCCAGCCCACGGATCGTTGTTTTGCTGCGGCTGAGCTGAACGTGGGTGCGCGCTTGGCGGGTACGCGCTGTGCTGGTTTTGTTGCTGGTAGTCCTGCTGGCCGTAGAATGTTTGCTGAGGACCCAATGGCGGCGGTCCGGGAGGGGGAGGCGGTGGTACGAAACCAGCAGGCATTTGCTGCTGCTGACCTGGGAATCCGCCGTAAGGTTGACCCTGATTGAACGACGTTTGCGTGGGAGGCGGAGAGACAGGGCCGCGGAGGACAGTCGGTCCAAAGGTGGATTGATGAGGCGGCGGCGATGTCGGACCTGGCGTGCGTCCATACTGGCTTGGGTTATACGCTGGCTGTCCGTAGGTATTGGCTGGTTGAGGCGTGTACGACTGTGTGGTCGAAGGAGCGGCAAAACCGGGGTACGGCTGCGGCTGGTTGGCCGGAGGGGATTGTGGTACTTGGTACTGCCCCTGAAAGTTGGTTTGAGGATACCGCGGCGTCGAGGAGTTGGTGAAATTCAGGGGCGACGGCGTGGGACGATTCGAAGTAGGGTTGGGGGAGGTTGCTGACGGTTCCATAGACATACGTTCCATCAATCCCCGGAGACGTTCACGTTCCAGTTCTGCATGAGAGTCCTTGCGCGTGGACCGCTCTTGCTCGATGCTGTTGAGCAATTGAGCGCCCTCAGAACGCCTGTTGTTGACAAACGTCTCTACATTTTTCTCGAGACTCTGCACAGTCTCCCTCATCTCGGAGTACCACGTCTTGGCGCCTTGCAGACCAGCTTCCAGGTCGAGAAATTCCTGATACGCCCGCTTGTACTTATTCATAACTGCAGTCCTTTGTCGCTGTACTGTTTCGTACTTGCTCTGCTCTGATCTTACGCGCTTGTCTTGCAACAGCGCGTTGAAACTAGTCGTAAGCTCCTTCATCAGCGCTGACTGCTTGTGGTTGGCCTGAAGCAGTCGGTTCTGGTAAGGCCGGAACTTCTCCAATTCCGACTGGAAAAGCTGGGATTCGTAGTTCGAAATCGACTTTTTGTTCAAAATGAGAATCTCCGATATGTCGTCGTTGTGAACCTGGTTTTGTTAGATCTCGCTCCATACTACGCTCAGCGTAAGACTTGCCTTTTCCTTGAGGTCCTTCAACACCTGATTGCGCTCCCTCTTGATCAGATTCAGCTTCTTCATGATCTCTTCCACTTTGTAGATCTGATCAACGACACTCGGGCCTCCTTCGTCAAAGTCCATATCCAGGAGGTTCTCGTTGCCTGCAGGGCTCGCGGCATTGCTCATCTTCCCGCGTACCTTGCTTACTGCACGCTGGAATAGGGCGTCAATGTTTCCATGTGCTGCAGCCGCTCTCATTTCCTCGAAGTCGGCCTCGTTTTGTCTCAGCTTAGCTGCCAATTGGTTGTCGCTCCGTGCTGCTTCTTCCAACGCTTCTCGATAGTTCCTGATATCGCTTCGCAGAGTAGTGGTTAATCTCGAGCTCGGCTGTTGTGTCCACTCGTTTTCGTATTTCGATCGCATCTTCTCACACACGCTCTCCTCCATGTCCAACTGTTTCGTGTTCTTATCCAGTGTGTTTACGATGTACTCCTTTTCAGTCCGGAGAGTCTCAAAGATGGATGTCGGATCTTCATGTCCAGCAACGTCTTCGCACCATGTCCTGAATTCGTCGTCCGGCAGGATTTCTTGATCAAACCCTCCCTTGAGCACCTGAAGTGCGCCAGGTAATCTCAGATAATCCAAGCTGGCGGCCATCTCGCCGTTGGCAATCTCGACCCTCTCCGACTCAGCCCTGATCAGCTTGGCCTTTTCTTCATCGTAAAGGCTGGCCGATTCCGTGACAGCGAGGGGCACGATCTTGGAGAAAAGATCGGGCCCGGTGATTCGCTGGATGTCTTGACCGGCATAAAGCTCGCTTACGGGAATCGGTTTCGATGCTGGGAGCTTGGGAACGGGCGGCAGACTGGCCTCTGCTGGCACATTCTGGTGGTAGATGAAATCATTGTCCTTGCTCAATTCCTTGAGCTTCTCTTGCACAGTCGACAAGTGTCTTTTTGAGAATTCGACTAGCAAGCCACCCGTTTCCGCGCCGAGGTTGGAACTGGGGGGGACCGAGTTGGGAAAGTTCGTAGCGATACGGTTTGCCTCCTTTCCCTGCGTTTCCGCAAGTTGGAGCCTCGCAACAGCTGTGCCATGTTGACCAGCTTCGTCATCGGCAAGCGCCTGGTAGTATTGCGACATGGAGTTCATGAGGTTGGATTTGACCTGCAATTGTCAGTTCGATCCCGTACTGAATGCGCGCCCAGGTCGGAAGGTAGGGTGGCAGGGCGAACAGATCTTACCTGGACCATGAGAAGCCAGACCTTCTCAAATATGGCCCTGTTGAAGTTATCCTGGACACCTTCAACTGCCTGCGCATAGAGGTATGCCGCCTGGCTGGCAAGCTTAGCCAGCAAAGCCACCTTCTTCTTGTCCGCCACCTGCTTCTCCAGAAACACCTCCTGTGCCTGAGCCAGCATAATGGCGATAAGGGTCTTGACGGTCTCGCGGCTGAGGTCGGAGGATGGTGCGTGAAGGAAGTTCTCGTTGATGTAGGTAAACATGCCAGCGGAAGCTTGGAACGAGTGATATGCGGCCTTCAGGCCCGACTCTTCGGATCTCGTCTGGTGTGCGGCGTGGCATGACAGGACAGCGGAGATATTAAATATTATGGAAGCTTTCTCGAAGGCAAGGGAGTATTGCGCTGTCGACTTGTGCGTGAAGGCATCGAACCTACGAGGGGCGGTTGTCAGTTCGTCCGAATACAGCGCGTGGGCTGAGTGGTTGGTAGCTACCATGTGAATGAGATCTTGATGTGTTGTTCATCGACAGGGAAGCGCAAATCCAGCAACTCGAGCTGGCCGTAATATCTGTAGAGCATGTCGCGGCCTGACGTGCTGTCCTTGCCGGCGCCCCTCACGTCCTGTCGCAGACGGTTGAGGGTGGCGCACTCCTCGGCGTAGCGCTCGGGATCATCGCCATAGGTGTTCCTGATGTAATCCTTCAGCGGGGTGACCCAGTCGATCTCGTTCGTGGCCTTGAGGGGCGAGGATATCATGGGCGACTGCGTCATTCTGAAAGACGAGAGCGAGCTTCCGGCCCAGGCGGTGGATTGGAGACAGTGCTTCGCTCGAAGGGTATATTCTCCAGACGGACAGCCTTGTTTAGATGTTGTGGTGATTGGGTGGCATACGGGGCCTCGTTGGAAGGGGCCTTCGTCGGGAACTTGTAGCTAGGTGGACGAATGCAGCTCGCCGGGTCAAGACGGTCGGTGGTTGCTGTCTTGTGCTGTTGTGTGCGTAAGGTAAGGTAGTGCGGGGTGGGGGCGGGAAGCGGCGATTGAGGGATGGAGTCGTCGGTGCACTCTAGGATCCGTCACAAGCAGTACGTACTCTGTAAGGTACAGCACGTACGTATCTGACAGAGGTGGGTGTGGCTTCCGCTGCTGCAGACTGGACTAGGCCGGTCGGCGGTGCTGATGGAAAACCCAAGGGTGCACTATACAGTGGTAGTTCTCGTTCTCAGCGATGAAGACACCGTAGGTGCGGTGGCGGCGTCGTCGTCGTCGGCGGCGGGTTGCTGTCCTGCGACCGGCCTTGTTGTAGTTTTGGATGCTGGTATGGTGCCGCAGATGGGTGGCACGATGGAGGAGTCGACTGCGAATTGGTGAGGGTTTGGCTACTGTTTCTGAAGAAGTGTCCCGAATTCGTGTTGCTGTGAGGTCATAATGCTGGGAGACCTGATGAGGCGAGGATAAAGCAGTTGATAGAGGCCTAATGAGGGGCAGGCCCTTAGCTGTCGGCGGGTTACTTGTCGTCGTCAGAGCAGGGTGTCTCGACTTGCCCGTGCTCTTCTGTGACTCTTGTCGTCTCCAGCCGTGGTGGCGGCACCAGAAATTGGCGATATATGTTTGGCGGACGAAGCGCCGGAAAGATGCCGATGGTGCCAAGTAATAAACGAGGAGGTGAAGAGGGTTGAGGAGGAGCGGTGTCTCTCGGTCTTGTAACGCCCAAGGTACCGACCGAGTTGCTGGGGGAAGGTATCGAGGTCTTCCCGTCGGCGTGGTGTTGACGTTGGCGGGCAACGTGGGCTGTAAAGAGGTAAGTAAGGTACGGATACGTTAGGCTGTTTTACGTAGCCGCCAGGCAGTGATTATTGTCCACCAGAGGCCGGGGATGTGCCTGGCTTTTGAGCGGGGGTGCTGGGTGATGTTGTCTGTCAAAGCTGGATGGAGCTGGACCTCCCGGGCACTTGACTCGATAAAGATAGCTACCTACGGTACCTACCTACGGTACCGTAGGTAGGTAGGCAGATCAGGTGCAACAAAGAGGATATTCCTTCAGCAAACACAACTAACTGCCGTGGGCGTGATATCAACCTTCTCCTCGTCTTTTGATCCCCGACTCAGTGCTCCATTGTATCGAGTGCCCCTAAAGTCGTTCCAACGACCTTCAAATATTGACCGACCTGCAGTGGACCGATGATCTTCCTGCATCTTCCATCACGTTCCGGAAGCAATGTAGCAGCTAAGGTTCTCAACATCGGGCCAGACTCGTGGTCGGGCAGCTATGCTACCTTAGGTACCATGCGAGGCTCATACCTTACGCGCTGTTAATCTTTTGCCGTTATCAAAACAAATCCATCGGCTTACCTGTTTTATCAGCAAATAAGTAAGACGGCATGTACTCAGCAACACAGCTGCATTACCACATACCTCCCCTCAGCCGTTTGTCTCCAGATCCATCACCCAACGTCAGTACAATAGCAGTCGACATGGCCGGACAACCTATCCATCGACTTTCGCTGAAGCAAGTGAGACAACCCGATGCGACGTTCCTCCATCTCTGCATGACCTCCTCACTCGCTCCACCTTTGCTTAGCTTCGCAAGGTAGTCACAGGTATCGGGTATCAGGTAATTATCAGCAGGTCTGGACGGTTCGGTTCGACCCAGTCAGCTTGAGCCGTCCCATCTCGTGAAATTCGCATGCCCCTCCGTCACCCGTATCCTCTTGCGTACTCGGCCGCCAGACCGCACCGCTTCCTCGTCACGGTATCATTGCTGCTTACATCATGTACCTCTGCTGCAGGAAGCACACATGCAAATCACTACCTACATCTCCAATAGCTTCTCTCTTGCGTGCCTGTTTGCTCATCCAGAAGGCTTCATCATAAGCTTCCCAGATTGATTGCCGCGCAACATGAACACATAATATCGAGTAGTCTCACCCTCAACCACTAGCAACAACGGTAACAACGCCAGCATCTCCATCGCCTTCAACGGACGGCCCATGTCTAAGCAACGAGATTGGCCCTCGCTGTCATGCAGGTGACGGACCATGCGAGGAGCTACCCCTCGTCTTCTACCCTTTATTGGCTGGCGCTTCGCGACCCCACCGCAGCATCAGACTGTGACAAGGGAGGCCAGAACCTCATCCCGAACCCCTCTCTGCCCAAGGCATGGAAGGGCAACAAGGTATTGACCCGAACGGCCCGCTCTGCAGGGTCAAGAACTGTGGAATTCTCGCCGTTGTGTGGCCCGGGGATGTCGATGTACTCCGGCAACTATTCTTCCTCGGCAAGCCTCGCTGATTCATCACCGTACCTCTTTCTTTCACTCAAACAAAGACTCAGACACTGTAGTACAACAATGCTCTGATGGACCCGGTGATCCTATTGTCATTGTAAGACAATCCGATCTTCGTGGGCGGCCGTTTCTGCGACCTGGAGACCCAGCATTCTGCGCATCATCGCTGGGGTACATGACAATCGCAGACGGATGGATCCTAGGGGCCAAACGCGCGTTTTCGTAGCCGCATGGCGGCTCACCGCTCAGATCTCTACCGCGACCCCAATTACAATAAGGCGCCTTAGCCCCCCTCGCAGCTAAGTGCGGATAACTTTTGGTTATGAACTCGTCTTTCATGATATTGATTGGGCGATTCTGTCTTTATCAAATGTCTGAGGTGAGTGGCCTCCGCAGGAGCTGGCTTCCCTCCGCTTCCCCCCCTTGACTCTATACTACCTACATTGTACACTTCCCAATAGTACACAAGCATCGTCTGGCTTTCTTTGAACCAAACAAGCAAGGGCTTCTTTTCTCTAGAGAACCCCGTTCTGTCGACGCCTAGGACGTTAAAAAAAGGACAAGATTGAAGCATCATATAAAACAACCCTTTTGAACACCTTCCATGCAGTCATCCTCCGCCGTCTATGATTATCGTATGTCTGCAGGCAAGCCGCACGCCCCCGGAGGCCGATATGATACAAACCCCCGCTCGCCCCTCAAGTTGAGCCGAAGCCCGAGGCCTACTTGGACTCGTCCTTCTTCTCGTCGCTCTTGGCGTCAGAAGACTTGCTGGCGTCAGTCTCGGAGCCCTTCTGGTGGGCGGGATGGTTTGTCAGTGTGTGCCACATGGATTTGAGGAATCCCTCATTCTTGTGGTTTTCAGAGTCGTCCGGCGAAGCTGGTTGGGATCTAGGCCGGAAAGTTAGTAAAAGCCTACGTCGCTACGCCTCAGGGGTCCGTCTGGTCTCACCCCTGGGGAGTGACGTTCATGATCCTCTTGGCTGTCTTGTCACCCATCTCGTTCGCCAGCATCTCCACCAGAGTCCGTTGGTTCGCGCTGAGATATTTGGGCATGTTGACACGGAATTCAACTTTGAGGTCTCCCGAGCCGCCCCTCCGTCCGTTGAGCTTCTTCATTCCCATGCCCGAGAGCGTCAGCTTGTCGCCTGTGTTGGTGCCCGTGGCCACCTTGACATTGACCTCTCCGTCGAGCGTCGGCACCGTGACCTCACCGCCGAGCATGGCCGTCGTGATGGGGATTGTGGCCGTGTAGAGGATGTCGGAGCCCGCGCGTCTGAACTTGGGATCCGACGCTACGCGGACGAAGACATACAGGTCACCCTTCTGCGTGCGAATATTGGGTTCCGCGTTCTTGCCAGTGACCGGGGCGTCGCCGGCGCCGTCGACGCGCAATCTCATGCCGTCTTCGATGCCTGCGGGGATGTCCACGGTGATGGTCTTGCGTTCCCGGACTACCCCGTTGCCGGCGCAGGACCTACACTCGGAACCGCGAGGAATTGTCGTTCCCGTGCCGCCGCAAGTTCCGCATGTCGACGCCATCTGGAAGCCACCGTTCATGAAGTGCACCCTCGTGCCCGTACCGTTGCAGGAGCCGCACTGCGACCTCTTGGTGCCCTGCTTCAGGCCACTGCCCGTACATGTGCCGCACTCCGTCAGGGGTGTCACGGTGATCGTCTTGCTCGTTCCCTTAGCAGCCTCCATGAAAGAAATGCTCGACTGCACTTCGATGTTGTCGCCGACGAGAATCTCCTGCTGGAACGGGTTGCGGGCGCCGCGACGGCCGAAGGGCGAGCCCTGGCCCCCGGTGAAGGCGGAGAAGATGTCATCAAAGTTGAAACCGCCTCCGAAGCCACCTTGCCCGCCGAAACCGCCGCCGAACGGGTTGCCGGCACCGCCGAATGGATCACCGCCCGCACCGCCGCTGGGGTCGAAGCCAGCAGCGCCGAACTGGTCAAACTGTTGTTTCTTCTTGGGGTCGGACAAAATCTCGTATGCGCTTTGGATGTCGCCAAACTTCTCCTTGGCGGAGGGATCCTTGTTCGTGTCGGGATGGTACTTCTTTGCAAGGCCATAGTAGGCCTTCTTAATGTCGCCTGCGGAGGCGGTCTTGTCGACGCCCAGCGTCTTGTACGGATCGCTAGGTGCAAGGGCGGTGGATGTTGCGTGAAATGCCTGTCAAGTGATTGATGAGCAATCTGTACAGTTGTTTCCGTATAATATTTATACTTACACGCTTGGTTGAATGAGCTTGGCATGTCACCCGGGGAGATTGACACTTCGTAGTTCGGACTGTGAACGGACCGGTGTGGATGTTCGCGCGCTTGCCAACAGCTTCCTTGAGCTTGGATTGTCGAGGAATACGACGAGAGAGCAGACGGCCCGGGGCCGCCGCCTTGGTAAGAATGCTTGCATTCATTTTGAATCGCGACAAGGCATCTGAGGGAAGAGTATGGTTGAGATTAGGGGGTTAAATTGGCTGAGGGATGCAGAAAAGCATCAACGCACAGTGGAACATTCCCGCAAATTCTTTCTGGATGCCGATGATATCAATTCTTTTTTGGCCCGATGCTAAGCCGACTACCGTTAATTGCCTGAGGCACTTACCGCTCCGGGCCTCAGCACGGGCAGAAAGAGCGGCCGGAGAGCGGAGGGGTCGGCTGCTGCAGGCAGGACAGAAGTGACATGGAACGTCAGCAGTTTGCGACGACTTTTAAGTGGTTCGCGAGCTGCCCCACCGCGTGGGGTGGAAATTCGCGGGTACATGCGCGTTGCACCGTCTGCGCTCGCGCGGCTCATTCTGCTTAAATCTATGCCGCGAGTCGGAGCCGGCACCGTAAAATGCAGTCAAAGTAAGCCAAGGTAGGTAGGTATCGCAGCGAACAATCAAACCCAAAACTCCAATGATATCATTATGTAGTATCGTAACTATGTGAAAAGCCTACGTCGAGAGGTCTTGCTTCCGTCGTCTTTTGTCGTACGTATCCCGCCGAGGATGAGGTATCATTATGCAGTCCGAAGTCGCCCACAGCCTGCCCGGGCTGCGATCTGAGAGCAGATCCGCATGCCAACCAGCTCATGTCAACGCATGTGCCCCCAAAAATAAAATCCTGTATGTCATGTAAGGTCGTCAGGCGTCGTGAGGTGTCGAGTTTGGCCTCCTATTCCGGTCGGCTTTGGTAATGGAGTGACTCCTGACTTTGTGGATGAAGTCGACAATAACGTCGTTTTCTTGGACTCCGACACCATTGAAGTGCTTCCGCACAGCCATGGCCAGCTGTTCCTTGCTTTGCCTTCGGTCGACTTTCTTTCGAGCCATGGTCGGAGAGTGTAGTCCAATACCGCCGGGGCGTGAGAGGACCAGCTGACGGTAGGAGCAGGAGAAGGAAGTTGGGGTGTTGAGGTGGTGCTCACGACGATAAGCATGTAAGGTCTCTCGATCGAAGGTGTTCCACTGAATCTGAGGAGAGAAACGCATTAGCCACGTTGCCTCGCAATGAATAGGTAGAGTAGTCTCTTACCCCTGGGTTCTGAGGTTCCGACTTCGTAGGCGCAGCGTCTGCCACCGCGTTGGCGTTTGTGACCTCGCGCAGGTTAGAGCCAGTGGAACTGGCTACACGTCGCATTTTGCCATTCGTATGGTGACTTCCGGAACCAGACGAGTGCTTTTCCTTTGTGGTTGTACTCTCGGCCTTGGAGTCGTCCTGACCAGCCTTGGAGGACTTGGGTGGCATGACGAACGAAGACCGACGATGACTTTGTTTGGGGGATCGCCGAGGCCGTCTGGTGGTTCGCTAGAGGTCGTCGGAATATGGATTGGGCGTGGGACGGTATCACATCGTATTCGAAGCAAAGATTGAGAGGACAGACTGTGTGAGAGAAACGGGAGGAGAGTCGGGGGGGTAGGGAAATTGGAGATTTTCACGTCATTCTCTGTTGGTTGCTGGACCGGTTGCTCAGGGCCCTGCTTGCCTGCCTACCTCGACAGAGAACCTAGGTACCTAGGTAGGTTCCTTAGCTGCGGGCCCGGGGGCGCTGGCGGCATTCGGGGACTGGCCACCCGGCAAGCTGCTCTGCGCCTGCCCGGCTTCCAATATGACGGGACCCATCCATAAGTTGCCTGCGTTGGTGCGACAAGCCAAACCCATGCACCATAGGTAGGCACCTACCTTAGGTGCCTACCTACAGCCGGGACGTGGAGGCTCCTGATGGAGAAATCCATTCCCAGGAGAGCGACAGATTGGTGACTTTTGCTGACCTAAGGCTTAGGTAGGTATTTAACTTCCCCTGAGAGCACCATGGCACCTTAAGTACCTGAGTTAGCTCTCCAGTCTCAACCCTCACGGCGAGATGGACCCTCGAATCTTTTTCAGCTCCAACTGCTTTCCAGGTTGGGAAAGTGCCGACCCGCCATACGTCACCTCAACCGTCGGGTCTCTTCCTAGGCACCTACCTAGGGTGGCAGTTGGCTCCTTCCCCGTTCATCCCGCAGATTCTCAGGAATGGAATCTTTTTTTTTCTCTTCTTTTTTTACCCTCTCCCAAACATCTTGTTGCGGACCACGGTGCTCACGGGGAAGAACCCCGCGTTGCTCCGAACCCCTGAGGTGTAGAGATTGGGGAACAACCATACCGTCCATCCGGAGAACGCAACAGCCCTCATCAGTCAACGACCGATGCCTTCGCGTCCACAGCGTTTTCCTGCGTGGGACAAAGGTCGGGATTATGGACAAGATGGTGCCGATGACGGGCACTAACAAAAATACAAGCGCAATGACGGGAGTTCTCATCATTGTCGCGCAGCATGATGGAGACAAAGAAGTCCGAACCGAACCGCGAGCTATCACAACTTCTCCATTTCTCCAAACCCAACTACCCATGGAAAGATTTCATCCAATCTCGAGGGACTGCCACACAGGCTGAAGCGGTTTCCGGCTTACCCCATGCGAATGGGCTTGCAGCAGACGACTTCCCCACGCGGGATACCCATCAAACGACTTGATTTCACCTCATCTCTAGAAACCAGACTGGTCTGCCGAAGTCGAATGGAAATCAAATGCAGGAGCCCGAAGACTGACACCTTTCGACCCATTCACTAGCAACTAGCATCCTTGGAAATGTCGACCCAAAGTTCCCCGCACTCAAGAACAGGTTCAGAGTGGCCTAGAGCTTGCATGAGAATACGCCGGCCGTATCAGACGCAAGCCACGTCGGGGCTTATGCATTGCCACCGACTCCCCGTTCCCTACACAAAGGGCATTTCAGCATGCTGGAAATTGGCGTCAACAGCCAGATTTCGAAACATTGTTGCACAGAAACTTTCGCAGGAATGCGTGGACTTTCTTCTCTCGCACGCGAGAGTGGCTGGCCCAGCGGTCCGGGTCACCAACTCGCGCGCAATTGATTCCTCAACTCTTGGGGGACATTCCACGTCCAGACGCCGGACTAAAACCCTCCAACCTTCTCTCCGAAGCCACTTTGAGACTCTCGATGTCTTTTGAGGCAATTCTCATGCAAAATCGACCTTTTGGCCACATTCGTCGACATCAGTATGCCGGGTGTTATAAGCACCGCCAAGCTTGGGCTGGGATCTTACTGGAAGACAAAAACGTCGCCGGATTGTTTATTGATCGGCATGCTTCCCCTCAACGGCCTCCGAGATGAGGGCTGGCTGCCAAAATGACAGGTTGTGCGGCGCATTGCTTTTGCCAGCCGAGTGATTGAGAACGAATCGCTCAATAACCACTTGGTCAGGTGCCGGTGTCGAGGAACCTCGCCGAGCCGTCGGCGCCAGTACAGCATGTTGTGTTCAACCAGGCACCCTAAATGTTCACATTACCTGGCGCCGGGAGCACTACCGTCCAATCGACCAAGGCTAATGCGGGCCTGCAGCCATTTCCGTGTCCTACAAGCGATTCTCAAGCTCAGTTACAAGCAGGACTGAGATGCAGAGATCCGGACGTCGCAAGACCGAGGAGTGATATGTCCGAAGTTTCTCCTGTTACGGCATCCTCAGGAGAAGCCATTCTCGCCCCGTCGAGCGAACAGAGCAAGGGATATCATTTGACGCCCATCTTAGGACACTTTCGAACTTCCCATGTCCCTGATCGAGGCTCTCATTTGGTGGGGTTTCCGCTTTACGCTACCTTACGGATACAATTCGCTCATGAAATGCCAACCGGCGATCAGTCAAGGATCCGAAAGACCCCTGCAGCTTCCCAGACGACGCCTATGATCCCGCTTCATTCCAGTACGCGGAATACTTGATCACGTCGAAGCACGTCCGCGTCTCTCTCGCTGGCCGTAGGTCTCAACATCCGCTTGAGAGCTTGGAAGTACCTTGACGTACGATAGTCATGACTCTTCCCGTCATCAAGTACTGAACAAGAGGTAGGATATTGGAAATGTACCTGTCTGGAATTTCCCATTTCCGAACTTCACCATCATGAAAAGTCCACAGGAAGCTGTCAAGACGCCCACGCAATTAGTGGGGTACTCTTCTCTGCGCGACACAAGTGTCATCAACATAGAAGGCTCTCACGGCGAAGTGCACGGTTTCGTCGATATCGAACAGCAGGATAGAGGCCTTTTGCGGCTAGCGAGAGTCGTGTGCTACCATGCCACATCAGGAACCCATTACGAGATGGAATTGACCAAGAAGATGATCGCGTCCGTGGTCATCAACGAAAGTGCGAATCGCCCTCCAACACATCCGTCTGTCGGCACAGGGTAATCCCACGCCTGACGGTGTGCCCATGCGAGTCCCGGAAACATGGTCTTCGTGCCTGATACGCGCTGTGCAATTCAGCCTCATGTGTGGGGTGTTGGCAATCAACTGGCGACAACATGACAGTTGATGGTAAAGAAGCTGTCTGCGTTTCAGCTGGTCAGTGGCACGACATGGCTTTGAACGACGAATCCTGAGTCGTTCTAGTTATAGTCCTATGTTCCTACAACTGATTAGACGCGATAGCCGGGCAGGTCAACGGGGCCATCGGTGCGAGCGACGGGAACCGACAGAGGGAGATGGTCAAGTGATCCCAAGCGGTAACGATGGTCAATACTTGCACAGACGTACCTACTTTGCAGTATGGATGCTTAATGGTTCTACCGCTGCGGCCCCCTTTCAAAATTCGTTTTCTCCTCGTCTCTCTCTCTCTCATATCAAGACTCTTGGAAGCACCCTGACACTAATAACAACAAGGACAAGGACAATAGTAAACGACGACGACACGGCATGCAACGGCAAATGTTCCCGAGAGATTCGCGGCCTGAACCGCTAGTAACGACGATCATGTGTGTTGAAATAAGCTGTACCGTCTGTGGGCAAGGCTTTTGAGTTAGCGAAGGTTCGACGCAATACCCCCAGAGCTCCAGGTGACACCGGCGGCCGATCCGCGCTACCTCATCCGCAAGTCGGGGGAATTGCGCCCCGGATGGGTGAAGTCCAAGCTCCAGACCGTGCCCATCCCCACGTCTTGTCACACTGAGTATCCACGCCGGTCACTGAGAGCATGGGCATGCCTGTCGTAGGGCGACATGGAAAGAAGGAATCGAAATCCCTTTGCGGGTCTTGGGGAGGACCCCTGGTCAAGGGACCTTGGTCTCTGGTTGCCTGCCGAAACCGATCCCTCGTTCAGTCCGAAAGACTATCGATTCTCTGGTTCCGTAGAACGACAGAAAAGGATCCAAACAATCGGAAGAGCAAACTCGGAATGAGCCGCATTATGTCTTGCCGGGAAGTCGTTGCGGTCGAAACGGATTGTGGGCGATGTGACAGGGGGGCGCTCGGTCGGCGACGCCCTCGGCTGGCTATTGTATCCGTACAGCTTTGCTCAGATGCGACTTCATCAATTCCACCGGGATCAACGGCGTGCTCCTGACCGGCCACGAGAAGTCACCGAGACTAGCCCTCATTTTGCGAATGGCATAGACGCAGGCTCGTCACTTGTCAAGTTTTTGCCGGGTTTTCACCGAATCCAAGCGGGCTGGATGCCCATGTATCATGTGTGCCGCTCACACCCTCTGCCAACTTTTCAGTGAAGCGATGGCTTGCATATGAGAGTTGGATATAAGCAGGCTTCCGGTGGCACTGACAGGGACAGGGAAATTCTAACTCGGCGTAATGAAGGATTTACTGCGTAGGAGGTGGTTCTCGGATCAGATGAGAGCAACGAGACGCTAATGACCCAAGTTAACGGCAAAGGCTCACGGATCGAGAAGGACCAGATGGATGTCGTCGACTGATGATCTGATTACAGCTCATACTGGAATGTCGTCTCACATTCCATGCCCTGGTGCTAAAGGTACTCAAGCTCAAGTACCTTCACAGCAGTTGGCTCGCCGACAGTGCGTCTGGTCAGGTAAATACAAAGTCCTGGGACTCTGTCCGCCCCTCTTCGAGTGCACCCCCGTCGCATCACGGCCCTAACAACGTTCGAACCGCATTTCCCATGTTAGGTACGCAAGGTACCTTACAGTACCGTATGTAAAACATGAGGTATTCTGGGAGGCACTCGTTAAAGAACTCATGTGTATCTTAGTCTACCTTACCTGTTAAGGCACAGGCACCTTACCGCGCCTTCTGATGATGGGTGAGTTTTCATCGCACTCGTATCATCTTCAGCTCTGTTGGTGCTGCTAAGGACAGGGTACCTTAGGGCATCGCACCGCGTCTCGTCTCGCATTGCAGCATCACGCCGCACCTCAGTACTCACATTTTGGAAGGTGGCACACAAGGCACGTACTACATGCCCGATACGACAGTACCTTGGACCTAGACTCAGACCGGTCGAGCTGTCCATAGGTAGGTAGGTAGGTACCTTAGGGATCAATCTCAGCCTATCTGTACCTTACTGAGGTACTTATAGTGAGGTAAACCCTTATAGGGCTTAGTAATAAAAGGTAGGTAAACTATAAGATAAATAAACTTAGTACTATACTTAATACTTATATAAGAAGATTTACTTTAGTTTAATATAAAAAAAAATTATTAAAATCTAATAAATATATATACTTTTTATTATAAATAGCTTTAATTATTATAGTTTTAGATATTTCTCCTATAAATAGAGTATAATATATAAGAGGAGAATAGTTTCTATTTCTTTTCTTTTTTATTTTAAATTATTTTCTTTAAATAGTACTTTAATAATACCTAAATAACTTAAATAACTATATAAATACTATTTATTCTTTATATTATAGCTATAAATTACTTTTATTACTTTATAAACTATATAGTAGGATATAATAATAAAGTTATATTTAACTTTATAGATATATATACTCTCTAAGTAATTATTATATTAATTATATATTATATTTAGTAGATCTATGTTACGACCCGTTAGGCATAACCAACGAAGGACGCCCCACTAGGATACTGGGCGGTTATGACAACACACTTGTATGCAGGATCACGGGAACACGCAAGGATCCCTCAGGAACGGAAGAACTATGGTACAGGTCACGTGACGATAAGATAAGAGATTAGATCCGTATGACCAAGATACGGCATCCGTATTCCAGAAAGACGGAAGCCGTATGCCAAGGATACGGGAGCCGTACAGGGCATGTACGGCACCCAGCAATAGGACTACCCAGGACCTGTATATAGGATGGACTCGAGTCCGCTCGAGGACAAACTTCCATAGCTCTCCAGCAATCAACTTGTGATTATCACTCACGATACTTTCAGCTATACCTAAGTGACGATTACTCTACGACTCTTGTTGAGGCCTTGACTGATCACCAAGACCTTTGAAGACCTACGATTACTCGACCAGACCTACAAAACGACTGATTACTGTTTACAGTTCTCAATCCCTAACTTACTGCTAACACAAACCCACTGTCAGTTAGCTGGCCGTAACAATCTACTACTCTTTATACTATATATTACTATTAAGTAATATAGATAAAGTAATTATAAATATAGTTAATACCTTTATATAGATCTAGATATTATAGCTAAATTAATAATATATCTAGAGGTATTACTAAATATTATATTATATATATTACTACCTCTACTTTAGTTAAATAACTCCTAATAACTATATCCTCTTTATAGCTCTTTAGGCTATTAGCCTATTAGAGGACTTATATAGGGTATTACTAATAATAGCTATAAACTAGCTTTAGTAATATATAGCTTAAAAAGAAGAAGAAGAAGATAATTTAGGGGGATTAATAGGGATAATTAATACTAAATAGATCTTAGATAGGTACTAAATAAAATAGTAGTTAAAAAGGGGTTAAAAAGTAGTTAATAAGTAAGTATAAAATATTAGTTTTAGTAGTAGTATTAGTTAATAGACTATATTGAATAACCTGGCTGTTTCCTTGCGGGGGGAGCCACCCTATCTATACCTTACCTAGGTACCTAGGTACCCCCTACCTTACTTTAACAAGACTCAGCGAGCCCCCACTCTCCCACTCTCCCACTACCTATGTAGGTAGGTAGGTATCCACCGCCCACTTCCCCAGAACCTGGACCCGACTTGTGCTTAAGGTACCTACCTACCTAGGTAGGTAGCTCAACAGGTACGGATAGGTCATTGTTGACCGTCAGACTCTACCGGCAACAGCATCACGACACGAATGAGATCCCGAACATGTCCTACATAATTACCGACGCACTTGTTACAGACAACATCGACATCAACCTTTGGCCGCGCCGCAAACCCCAAGCTTCGAGAAGCACAGATAGATTCATTCCTGCCCTGCCCTGCGTTTGCGCGTTCTGCTGGTGTCTATCCGTGGCATATCTGGCCGGCCCTTGCATCGATCGACTTGGCAACATCATTCTTCAGGTATGGCAGTCTCGTCTCTCACATGTCGCGTCTCTCCCTTCCACACGGTAGGTGATGTACCTTCCATTGCCTACGCCTACCTTACCCCGTCCTCGTCGTCTCCTTCCTCGCGTTGTCCCAATCACGATCCCGTCCGGCCCATGCACTTTGCAGCACATCCACCCGACCTACCTCATGGATCAGTACGGGATGTTGGCCAGAACCAGATCACCGTTCGAATCTGATATGGTTTCCCGGAAGGCGACGCCTCAGCTGGACGGGACGGCACAAACCCAGAACTCGCCTGTTATCTCACTGCTGCGGTACAGGTACAGCACTCGTTCGGAGCGCCGGCTGCCGACCACAGCAACGGCGCATCCCGACGAGCCCTTCCTCCAGAGATGCGGGTGCCTTCCTCTGGTTTTCGACCCAAGGTTGGGAAGCTGGGGACGTGGATGGGATGCCACTAGTACTGGCGGACATCAACGGTTCGCTTCGGTTCGCTTCGCTCCAGGGGATTACTGCGTATCCGTACGCCGGTCTGAATGTATCCAGTAGCTGAAGATACCTGATATGCACCACAAACACAGGCTTTGAAACGGCAATCACCGACGAGAACTCGTACCGATACATACACACACACATACACACATAGGTAGACAAGTCCTCGTCTGGTCTACCGCGACACATCCGCCCGACGGTCCCTGTCTTGCTTCCATCCTAGAGGCTAGACTGGACTGCCCCGGACACGGCGCGTGCGAATTGAACGGCGGCAGCGCCTCCCCCAGGAAAAACCTCTCCGCGCCCTCCATTTCCGACCCGGCGTTAGCTGGAGATTCCCTCATCTCCAACAGCTCTCTTCCTGGCATCGAGCTAGTCGTCTCGTCATCTGTGTGCTCGCAATAGTGCACAAGGCTACCTTGCCCGTTGTACGTACGGAACCAAACTCGGTTGGGGTGCATTATCAGGGTTCGTTCGCCTTGCGCTCCAAGTGCCGCAGCGCACATCTTTCTGAGCGCAGGAGACCTTGCCCTGCCCAGCTCTGCTCTGCCCTGCCCTGTTCTTGAGATTCGATACCTTCTTACTTCAGTATCTCTACGAATACCTACCTACCTTACATGCTAGGTGTCTTGGCTGGACTCTGAACGGCGGATGACGGATGGCGGATGGATGGCAGACAGGCGCGGCATGGTTCAAGTCGTCCGTCCTTGCTACACCCCCGAACGCTACCTTACGCTTGGTCCATGGGCCCTTGGCCCTTGATCAATGGTCCACTCCATCCGCAACCTCCAACCTTGCCGTCTCTCTCTTTTTTTTTTAATCTTTTTTTATTTTTTGTTATTTTTTGTTATTTTTTGCCCACCCCCTTCCCCTCTGTCACGCAGCTTTCGCTCCTCCATTTTACCGCAACAGGCGGCAGCTCCATCATTAATACCACGAACTCCACCATCATCCACTTGCTAACCCACCCCCGGCACCAGCAATCAGCACCACCAGCTTACCTTGCCTGACCTCGCCTCACAGACTGTATTCATAGAAGAGGGCATCTCACCTTTCCTGCGCCGACTGCCTTTTCAGCTGGTGGCCTTGTTCCTTTACGCTTCGCCTCCTCCAACCCCTCGCGTTGCTTTCCGCCGTTAACTCTACCGGCGAGAGATCTCCCTTTCCCAATAGTCATGTTTTGAGAACCCCTCTCCAATTGGCTTTGGAGAGGCCCGAACCAACGACCACCAGTGCGATTCTGCGCACCCTGTTGTACATCACGAAAAAAACGAGGGTCACGAAAGCCTGGTGGACTGATTCGACCCTCGGTCACTGTTACATACTCGCCGCGCCACCCGGCCGTGGCCTCATATCGCTCTTTCAACTCATTTTTGGGGGGCCAAGTTGCACTCGCTGCCGGACGCCACTCTCACCATCGGCTTCGTTCAATTTTCGGCGCGCCTAATAGCAACAGACCCCGCGTCGCATACTACTTCGGCATCACCGACCTCCTACCCCGAACCGACTCGCTTGGAAACATGACTTCTGTGCTGCATGCGCATCACGCCGACTTCAACAGCTCGATTCCGCTCTCGCCACGAACTTCCACCAAGATGGCGCCAGGGCACGACCCACGGACCAGTCCGCACCGATTCATCAAGCAGGAACACGAGCCAGGGAAAGGAAGGCCGCGGGAAGACTCCGAGGACAAGGACGCCGACTTGCTAGATGACGACGGGGCTGACGGTGAAGATGGCAAGGCCGGCTCATCCAATTCCGACGGTGGTCCCGCGCGGAAGAGGCGGAGGAGTCGCAAGGGCCTGGACAAGAAATTCGAGTGTCCTCAAGAAGGGTGCGGGAAAAGTTATTCGAGAGCAGAGCATTTGTACGTCTCGAAGCGCAAACTTGGCAGCCCCGACTAACATGATTCTAGATACCGACATCAGTTGAATCACACGCCCAAGCAGATCTATGCCTGCGACTTTCCCGACTGCAGTCGCACGTTTGTTCGACTTGATCTGTGCAATCGCCACAGGGACCGCCATACGGCCAAGGGCTCGACGTTGAACCGCAAGGACTCCATGATGAGCCACATCTCGCCCACAACTGACCGACCTCCTTACCCGCTACCGGGGTCCGCATCCCCAGAGATCAGCCGGCCGAGCACCGGCTTCGCTCATGTGCGACAGAGCCAAATTCAATACCAGTCTCCCAAGGATGCCACCGGAAGCCCATTTGCACAGGCAACGCATACACCTCCCGCCGGGTATTCTATGGGCGCGCCGCAGAGCATGGACGGCTACCTGCACCATGAGGCTGGTTACGGAAACATCCAGGCGCATCGGCCTCCGCATCAGTCTCCAAACAACGGACAACGTCCAACTGTACAGACGAACGGGCCATACATGTCTCCAGTTTCCAACCAACATGGATACCACAGTCAGCAGCATGGCACCCCGCAGTCCGCAACCTACACTACTCAGCAAAACTTTCCGCCTTTCAACCTACCACCTTCCGACTTCTCCAATGGCGCGGGTAACGTACCCCGCGAAGGAGGCCAGCCGTACGCACCGACCACTTCGGCCGAGTACTCAGAACAAGGGCATCTCCAGCAATCAGGCGAGATGATGTTGCTTGATCAGATGTCGATGCCGGGGACGATTCCCGTCTTCGGGACAGACAGCATCTTGAGCAAGTCCCCGTATGTCACAATCCCGGAAGACTTCGTTGCCTACCTGTTCAACACACAACAAGGAGAGGGATCTCCTATGGGGCAGATCGTGCCCCCTCAGTACGCAAACAAGTAAGTCCATCCGATGTCTCTTCCGGGCTTCGCTAATCAACGTCAGCTACGGAGAATATCAAAACTCATACAGCGTTCCATACGTGGGCACAGATGGAGTGCCCATGGGCTACTTCCCGTCTGGCTCCCATCAGGTCATGGCGGTCAACAACTTGCTCGATCAAAATCTCCCGGAAGCCACCATCTCCGAAGAGAAGAGTCAGGAGATATACGACTTCATCAACCAGAGGTTTCACGAGAACGACCAGGCCCCCGCGCTGCGGCAGCGCGACAGCATTCTGGAAGGCGATCGGACCGATGGCGACCATATGCTCAGCAAGCGGATGATGCAGGCCTACATTGGGTCGTACTGGGTTCACTTCAGTGACCAGATCCCCATCCTTCACAAACCAACATTCTCTCCTGACCGAACACCCAACCTTCTGCTCCTCGCAATGATGACGATCGGTGCAGCTTGTCTTGACAAGACGCACGGACAGAAGGTCACCAAGGCCGGTGCACAATTGTCCAATTTCCTGGCGTGGCACCTTCGATGGGAGATCTTCATGGACCCCAACTTCCGGCCACCTGCAAAACTGTGGGTGTTCCAGACGCTCCTGCTGCTTGAGCTGTATGAAAAGATGTATTCGACTAGAGAATTGCACGAGCGAGCTCACATTCATCACGCGACAACAATCACTCTCATGCGCCGTGGGAGGTCACTCATTGGCAAGTCGGCCCTGGACTCGCCGCCAAACCCTAGAGACGACAAGAACAGCTCGAGGCAGTCTTCGGCGTCTGGTGTAGCACACACTGCCGACGAGTGGTGGAACCATTGGATCACCAACGAGTCGACGAGGCGAGCTGCTTTCGCGGCCTTCGTTATAGACTCGATCCACGCAACCATGTTTGGCCATTCCACCGTCATGGTGACACATGAGATGAGACTTCCGTTGCCCTGTGACGACGCCCTTTGGAAAGCAAACAGCGGTGCAGAAGTCGGGCGGATCGAATCCAACATCATGTCCAACGGTATCAAGCCAATATCCTTCCTCGAGGGTCTCAAGAGGACTCTTAGCGGCCAAGGGGTGCAGACCAACCCGTTCGGCCGCATGGTCCTGATGGCTGGGCTGCTCAGCGTGAGCTGGCATATGAATCAGAGAGACCTTCAGGTCAATGTGCTTGGCGGCGGTGTCTCTCAAGCGCTAGGCGGACGGGATAAATGGAGAGGCACGCTTACCCGGGCGTTCGATGCTTGGAAGGAAGATTTCGACAAGTCACTGACGAGAAACGAGGGCTCTGCAGATCCATACCGGTACGGTTCTGGGAAAAAGAACGAGGCCAACGTCGTTTTCGAAAGCCGCACGGTACTGCATCACCTTGCTCACATGGCAATGCATGTCGACATTGTCGATTGCCAGATTTTTGCCAGGGCAAAGCGGCTGTTGGGAAGGGCCATCGGGCAGCAGGATCTCAATAGCGCCCAAAGAAGGATGAGAGATCTGTGGGCGCCATCTGCGAAGGCTCGAGATGCGACCTACTACGCTCTAAAGTTCCTTGCTTCGGTTCTCATGCCTGACGGCGGAGGCTCACCGCAGTCGAATGTTTTCAATTACGACGAGCCTTATACGGCTCGAGACGATGTCCTCTTGAACAGGCCTTGGGTGTTATACTTCGCCGTGCTGGTCGTCTGGTGCTACGGATTCGCTCTCGAAGGACCATGTCCCGGAGTTCCCTCGCCGACTACGAAGCAGGAACAGGTGCTACAGATGAGGGACTATCTGATGAAGTACGGCGGCGTTTCCTCGCCAGAAGAGCTCAAATCTATGAAGGGCATCAACACCAATACGGCGCTTTTGCTTGTGCTGAAGGATTCATTCGAGACGACACGGTGGGAGTTGCTTCACGAAGGAGCCAACTTGCTGAACAACTGCCTCCAACTGAATTCTGGAGCCACAGCGTAAGTGCGCACAAACAAGGAACAGTACCGCGATACCTCGCCGGTATCGAATTTAGCCGACTATCCTGTCGGAATGAGACACGTCGGCGACGCTGATGACGGGAGGACTTGACTTCGAAATACCACTTTCTGCGCGTTATCATTCGGGACATTTCCCAGGAGTCGGGACGATAATTTGGCGTGACAGGCCTTGTAACCGCATTTCTTCATTTTTTTATGTGCTGCATTGTATCTATACCCCAACGATCGCTCTTCCCACGAAGGCGTGTCGCTTTTGTTTGTGGCATACGAATAGCATAACGTCCGAGGCATATAATACCGAGTGTCAGATAGTACATTTGAGAAACGGTCTCACCTCATCACATATCACTTTCGCAACCTGGGTATCATTCTGTTGCTGACCCGGTTTTTCCCTCCGGTGATAGATGCGTCGTGGCGTGTTGAGAGACTAGAGGCGGCGGCGGGACATGTGCGAGTGGTCCCAGAATAAATCCCACCTATCCTGATCTACGCTGGGAAAACACATCGTAAAGAAAACCAAAAAAAAAAAAAAAAAAAAAAAAAAACCGGCGAGGAATTTACCGGGACGGAGATGGGGATAATAACGGCAGTCGCGACATCGGGTTGGTGGTTTCATTTAGGCTTTTTGAAAGGGGTAGCGCGTACTGAACAAGGTGGGTGGGTGTGTGCATGACGGGCAACATGGCTTGAGGTGTGCCACATCATTTATCTTCCGTCTGGATGTTGTCTCCTTGCAATAAGGGACCCACGTGGGTTTGGCGGCACTTCGGCCAGCAAAACGGGACGGTCTCCATGCTTTTTTTATTGTTTGATCTGGAACTTGCTTTCTGAGATCCGGAGGGAGGCAAAGTCCGCTATTTTGCGGCGGTGGGGCCCGGAAGATCCGGAGGTCAGAATGGATGTGTTGTGGTTTTGATCGAGGCCGTGGGCTCCTCTGCAATGGCCTTATGATACCGTCTGTGTAAGGCGTTTGGTTGGAATTGAGTTGGGCCTCGCTTTACGAAACGTCGGAACGATGGTCTTTTAACATACACTGTACTTAGGTGCCGTAGCTGCCGAGGAGGCGCGGTGCGCAAATGCGGGGCCCCGGCTTCCGCCTGTCTGGACTCGGCTACCGGACAGAGCGGGTCTATCGGAGTGGAGACATCTCTACCCGTAACACTTGAAGGTACCTAGGTAAGGTAGTGGAGTGACGCGATGCATTATGAGCGCCTTACGTCATGGTCGATTGCACTTGTAGCGCTCCGGAGCGTCACCTCATGCGCGAGATCGGAGGCTGGAGAAAGAAGGCCGATGGCAGCCACAAAGCCTCACCATTCACGAAGCGGGAGAGTATTGGAGAGGACGAGAGGATGAGGAGGAGAGCACATCTCGACTGGCGAACCGTGATGGCGCCAACTTGCCTTATTCGGCCGTAGTCTCCACTGCGCTGATACGTCGGAGCTTACCTCCTACCTCCGGACAGTGTTCACTGATGGCCCCGTTCTCTCGTCCCCCCGCCGCATGATGACCTACTAGGTAACTATTGTACTAGGTAGTTCACCGTGGTGGACCAACCAAGATAGACGACGTAAGTTTAAGCTTCCGTTCCGTTTACTCATTCAGGTCCTTCCCACCCGACTTCACCGCGACCACTTGTGCGCTCAATCCTGTTCCGAAACGACTTCTCATTCGTGATTGCTCCCAGTGTCTACTTTTTAAGGTGCCGAACAGATGGGTCTCGCTGGCGGGCCATCGTCCAAGATGCTGCATCTTAACCTGCTACCGGCCGAAATCCTTCATCACATCTTGTCCGGGGTTGAGCCGCGCGACCTCGGCCGCCTGCCCCGCACATGCCGCTTTTTACACGACTATGTGAAGGGAAATCAGAAGTTATGCAAGGACGTCTATCTGACCAACTTGGTGAGAACCTTCTTCTGGTGGTGATGAATTTGGTCTAGGTCTAATCTCTACCAGGATACGCCGGCGAATGCGGATCTAGATTGGGAGAAGGAGCTGCACGACTACGTGAGACTCAACTTGCTATGCGCCAACGACAAGGTGAATGAGAAGGTGAGTTGCCTTATTCGCATACTCGATCACGGAATCGAAGCTCATCATGGTCTACAGGCTCATGAACTACCGTTTGTGTACAGCACTGTGAACAGGCTTCTCAAGAACGCATCTCCAACAGGCGAGACGCAGAATGAGTCCGGAACCCATGCATCGTCCCGCAATGCCGCTATCCTGGCCCGACTCTTCCGCGAAGAGCCAGCTCGCTTGGCCTTTCTCTGTCGCTCCTTCATTTTCGAGCGGGCCCGCAGCGAGCGTCCTCTCCGCTTCCCTGACATGCCCAAAGAGGAGCACCAGCAGAGCGCAAAGCTTCACTGTCTGTACGGACGTCCTATTCTCAACTGCGGGCGCACGCGGTCATCGAGGGTTTATCCTTACGCGTGCTCTAAGGTGTATGACCTGCGACAGTACACACCGCGGACGAGATGGGGACCGTTCATGGACGACGGCTCGGATCGAGTGGATTGGGAGAAGGTTGAGGCCATTTTGATTGTACTGGGGAGCAACATTCGGGCGCAGAATCTAACGGCCAAAGTTTTCAGTAACTTGTGGGAGAGGCCATTTGCTGGGTCGTGGGCGAGAAGTTACTTGCCTAATCCGAACAGGGGGATCCAGGACTTGGATATGAAGGACCCATACGGTGTTGCTGGGACGTGGCTGAGGGTAAGTTACATTCAAGATGAAGACGTGTTGATGCTAATTGATGAGAGTAGGTGGTCTGCTTTGTCGACTACAACGACTTCTTCAGCTACAACTTCCCCCTCGGCGATCAGATGCCACGAGAGGTTCCACGCCGGCCCCTCGATGTGGGCGAAGCAACCCGACTCATCGTCATGAAGATTCACGTTACCGACGTACAGCCTCCCGGCGAGGAGGACGGCAAGGACCTACCCGTGGTATCCTTTGAAGGCATTTCGCGTTCAATCGACGACTCATGGGACGAAAACGCCAACTCAGACCTCCGAGGTAGGTGGGCGTGTTTTGGTGTATCTTGTTCGTTGTCTTTGTTAATTCTCGTCTAATCAGCAGTGAAAGGCACCGTCCGCCTGACGAAAGAGGGCGAGGTCCGTTGGACCACGTTTTCCATCTTTAGCGGCCACGCGAGGTGGCGCAGCGAGGGGATCCAAATCGGTGGTGTGCGATCTGCGCGCGGTGTCGTGGGACATTGGTTTGACACGTAGGTCCCATCGCCACGGTTATGTGATGGAGGTGCTCACGACGAGAATAGGGACTACGATCCCCACGGACCCTGCGGCCCCAGCGCGTATTTCAAGGTGTCTGATCGGGCGCCGAATCCGAAAGGCGACGACCAGCAGATCAGCTTCCACGACTTCATGCCGATTATGGACTTTGATGCGGACTTGGCCAGCGACGAAGATGATGACGAGGACTTCGTGGTCGGAGAGTGGGGCGAGGACGACGAAGACGATGAGCTTGAGGAAGGCGATGAGAGGGAGGCTATGGCGCAGGATCTTGCGGCGCTGGCCGCCGCTGATGTTGAAATTATCGATCTCGTGCTGAACGGGCATCATGTCATCTAAGTATTGGGTATATTGCATTGCACTGTTCTGTTTACATCGTCTATCCTGTACGTTGGTAATAGACCCAAGCGCCGCCCACACTCCATCTTCTGCCTTGCGCTCTGCTTCACAGCTTGCTCGGCTGCGGGTCGACATTGAACTTGTGATGCTCGCACGTCGTGAAGATGGCACCATCGCTCTTCCGGCGCAGGACACCCTTCAACTGGCAAAGTGTGCGGCCGATGGCAACGATCTCACACTCGACAATGCACTCCTCGCCACAGGGGGCCGGGCGGACGTAGCTGCATTGCAGGGTGCGGGAGACGCCTAGATACTGCCAGTAGCCCGGCCTGTCGTTGATGAGAGCCAGGGGCAGGGTGGTGAGGAAGTCGAAGAGGGTAGCCGCGCAGCCGCCGTGGAGGTTGTTTGCCCTGTTGCAATGGTCCGGCTGGACAGTGAAAGAGAAGGTCGCTGAGGGGTGAGGTCCTTGGGAGTTGATGGAGAGAAGGGTGACGTGAGGCATGATCTCGCGCATCCAATTCTAGGTTTGTCGATTGTTAGTTGATGGACTCCGTCAAGGGATTGTGAGGGAGAGTGAGAGTCAAACGGAGTCCGGGGAGGGAGACGTACACCGGACTTGAGCTGGCCGTTCTCATTCTTCTCGAGGCTCATCCATGCTCGTATCCGATCCTCGGGGTCTTCGGAATCGAAGATTGATGCAAAATGAGGCGGGGTGTTCGGTCCTGCGGTCTCTTTGGGGGCGGCGTCTTTGGTCATGTTGATGAGGTGTAGGAACTGAAAAGAGTTCTGTGCCCAAGACAACGTCACACGTTTCTCTCAATATATATGATGCAAATAATTGATCTTTCTATCGCGACCCTGAAGCAAATGAGTCTATGGTTTGTTGAAATGAAGGGTGTAAATGTCTGTTGTGAAAGTCAAGTCCCAACGAGCGTCCGAAATGACCCCCTGTATCGGGTAGGTGCCTTGGCTGGGGAGTCCGTCAGCGTGTCTCCGCCCTGCTAATCGCTGCTGATTTCCCCGGGTTCTTGGTCCCAATTTCGGCGCGCTAGCACTGCGTGCCTCGGCAAATCCTTTCGATACCTAGTACCTGCAACTTCCCGTCTCTGGCAAGCCGAAGACCGACGACAGCCTCACATCGCCAGGGCCGATGCCTAGACATCGCCATTATCCGCTCTCATACCAATCCCATGACCATTTCACTTCGATGAGCCTCCGCGATCGCCCGCTATGGAGTTCATGACCGCCCTCCGGGGCTCTTTCGACGACCAGAAACCCTCCCTCTTCGAACTCCTGTCGGAGCAGCAGCTCAACTCCCTCCTCCCACCCACGATCCGCTACCTCCTCACCGTCGCGACCCAGCGCTACCCGCGCTACCTCCTCCGCGCCCTCAACTCCTTCGACGAATTGTACGCGTTGTGTATGCTCGTCGTCGAGCGCCACTATCTCAAAACCCGCGGCGGCAGCTTCACCGAGCACTTTTACGGCCTCAAGCGCGAAAAGGCTCTGCACGCAGAGATCCCGCGCGCCAGCGCCAGCGCCCCGAACGTCGTCCGAGACACGCTCAAGTTGAGCTCGAAGGATGTTTGGATGAACTTGGCCGTCATGGTGGGAATACCCTATCTCCGCCGCAAGCTGGACGAGGGTTACGAGATCAACGCTCCCCGCGCGCTGCTGGGCGCCGCGTATACCCAGATGCCGCCGAACCCGACGCTGAAGCAGAGGTTTTTACACTATTACCGCTGGTTTCTGCGAAACATCTACCCGAGCGTCAATGCGGCGTACTACTTCGCCCTGTTGTCCTTCAATCTCGCGTATCTTTTCGACAACAGCAAGTATCACAACCCGTTCATGTGGCTCATCGGCACCCGCGTGCGGCGCATGACGGGGGCGGACTACCAGGCCATTGACGCCCTGACGAGCGCCAAGCCGGCAAGGGGCGGCGCGCCCCCGGGCTGGCGCTCGCTGTTTTCACCGCGGGAGATGGGTCCACGGTTGCTGGGCAGCTTGTCTATGCTACTGCCCATGAGCATCTTTGCACTCAAGTTTTTGGAGTGGTGGCACGCCTCGGACTTTGCGAAGCAGCTCTCCCGCAAGGCGACAGAGACGCTGGACCTCCCGCCACCCGTCGTCTCGGGAGTGACAGGCAAGGGAGCAGTCGCCAAGGGCGCGGCGACGGAGAAGGACAAGGGCAAAGACAAGGCCGGCGGTGAGGAGGAAGCGGCTGTCCCGGCCGCGGAGACAGCGCCCATTGCGACGCCCTCCCTACTGCCTATTTACACGGTGCCCGGACCCGAGGACTCCGGGTTGTGTCCTGTCTGCGAGCAGCCCATTGTTACGCCAACAGCATGCCAGACCGGCATTGTCTTCTGTTACACATGCATTCATCGCTGGATAGAGGGTGTTCATCCCAAACAGGAGGATTTCATGGCCGACAAGGAAGGGAAGTGGGAGAGCGGGCAGGGACGGTGCGCGGTCACTGGCCGACGCGTGCTTGGTGGCACGGAGGGTTTGCGGAGGATCATGGTGTAAGAATAGAACGAAAGACGACTGATTTACGGGAAGCATCGAGAAAAGGGACTTTTCTCAGAGCACGGGCCAGAAAGGCCGGCGTTTGGGTCATGGAAACTGTCATATATAAGGTACACATGAGTAATATACCCCCTTGATCTGAATTTGTGTAGCGCAAATTTGATAGACAGTTGGCAGTTCACAATTGAGAAGCGGTCGAAGCAAGGGCTTCGAGAAGGAACGCGGAATGTTCACACCCGCCGCCGTTAGGAATGAAGAAATTCCCCATCTCACGCGTCTAGCTGTTTCGGTGCTGACCCCACGTTCTCCCTCTCTCGGGGTTTCTTTCTTTTTTCTCTTTGCCCCGATAGCGACACTCGATACGAGCCTCCTGGAGTATGTATTGGTTTGAGGCCGCGGCAGCTTTACCGGCTTGAAGACACGGGTCTCGAACTTGAACGGTGCCAACCCTCACGTCAGGATGTCTTGGTCATGTTCTAGGCTGGCTGCTGCTAGGAGGCAACTCCGACCCACGCCAGCGGTGCGTCTGCATTCCCGGTGTTCCTTTTTCCGCTTTAGTTTTCTTACTTCTCTGGGGTTTGCCTGATAGCGGCCTGCGCTTGAATGGGATAGACTGTATTGAATTCTCTGTGAGAACACCAGATGGGACCAAGTCGCTTCAGCTCCACCTCGGCCCTGTGCTGCCGGTGAACGTCATTCGTCGAGAGGGGTAGAGGGTCCTGGACGATGAGGAGGCTGGGGAAGTCTTGGAGCAGATAGTGTCGGCGCGGCGTTTCTCGATGTATGGAGGGGTGACAATGGTGAGTAGGTAAGATGGTCTTGGGCTTCTCTTTTGGGTATGTTGGAGCGCTGATGCGGTTTCTGGATCAATGTAAGGGAGATGAGTATGAGTACGATATAAGCATGACTTCTCGATATTTCTCTTTGGGGAGTGAAGTATTGGGATGTTATTGTCCATCTACGAACCCTGCCTGCGTCAGTCCTTCGTTGCCTGTCTCTCTCATCATCCCTCTCTCGCTTGTATTCGGTTATTGGTGGCTTCTATCACTCACTTTCTCTCTTTGTAGTTCTTTTCAGGGAACAAGTCAGAGCGCGGGGAGGCGTAATAACAGAAAAGGTGGAAAACATGGCATATAGCCTATCGCATTCGTACTTTGGGGCCAGCTTCGTCTCGGATTTCAACTGGATTAACTACGCAGACCCTTCCAATGGTTTCGTCAAGTAAGTCCAACCTTTTTTTCTCAATATCATGCCTGTAGCGGGTCGAGGGGAGAGAGGTAGGTGCTGAACTTGCGAACAGATATCAGAGCCAGCCAGATGCCCTCTCCAAGGGCCTGTATTCGATTGACCCCGCCACGCAGGCCGTGACACTCGGGGTAGACCATACCAACGTCTACGGCCTCGGTGAGGGTCGACCGAGCTTAAGGCTTGAGAGCAAGCAAGTTTATAACTCAGGTCTGTTCATTGGGGACTTTGCACATATGCCGTCGTCGGTGTGTGGGCTGTGGCCTGCGTGTAAGTCAAACATTTCATTGCTGTGATAGACAAAAGGCAGAATTTCTCATCGTGCGATGACGTACTGACTATCTTGGAAATCTGCAGTTTGGATGTACGGTCCCAACTGGCCAACCAGCGGAGAGATCGACATCATCGAGGGCGCAAACCAGGTCACCAGAAACATCGTCTCTGGGCATACGTATGGATGGCTTAGGAGTAATACACGTGAATATGGGGACTAATTCGGGGTAGAACACGAGGCTGCAGTCTGCCGAGTACACCAGCAACCAGCGGGCAGGCGCTCTCTACCGACTGCACGAGTCCAGGAGTATGTCCTCATGTACACGTCTCAGCGGCACTTGCATACTGACAGCTGAAAAGGCCAACAACAACGCCGGCTGCAACTACCTCCCTCCCGCCTCGAACTCGCATACCTACGGAGACTCGTTTAACGCCGTGGGTGGTGGTGTGTACGCTCTCGATTGGACAGAGGAGAGCATACGTATATGGCACTGGCCGAGACAGAGCATCCCGGCCGATGTCAAGTCCAAGAAGCCTGATCCGTCTACATGGGGTTTGCCGACTGCCTTGTTCGGAACGTCGACCTGTGAGGTGGATAAGTATTTCAAGGACATGAGCATTGTGATTCAGACGGTGAGTCTGCCAAACTCCTGGCACTACTTCCGGACATGGCTGTAGCGTGGCAATGGTGATGAAGCTGACTGGGAGGCTCGCAGAATTTCTGCGGTGACTACGCCGGTAATATCTGGGGCCAAGGGGACGATACTTGCAACCAGCGTGCTCCGACCTGTGTAGAATACGTCGCGAAGAACCCCGGGGCTTTCAAGAACGCGTACGTTCTCAGCGGGATGCGGCTGATCAAAGGCTTACTGAAACAGGTTTTGGGAGGTCAACTACATCGACGTGTACGAGCGGGGAGCGACCAACAACACCAGCGCCGCAGCCCCTCAACCAACCACCACGACGACGGTCAAAGTCACGTCCACAGTCTTCACAACGGTACCAAATCCCGCAACACTCTCAAATACCATGCTCATTTCAACCACCATCCAGTCCGTCAGGCCCTCCGTCTCTACTGCCCCAACGAGCCCGTCTACTGACCCGCTCGTCCCCGAACGACAACCGGCCACCATCGAGGGCTACGCCTTCTTGGGCTGCTATGGCTCCGTAACTGGATTCCGCACGTTTAAATCCCGAGCGTCGGCTGGCGACATGACTCTGAGGAAATGTGTCAACCTTTGTTCGCCGGAAAAATATGCTGGTGTCCATGAAAGGTACGCCTGCCTCCCTGTTCGAGAAGGTGAAGACGAAATGTGGCTTACGCGTGATGTTCTAGCGAATGTTTCTGCGCAGGCGAGCTCGACCCAGATACTAGAGCTGAAGCGGACCGGCTGCGCTGCAACATCCCGTGTCCTGGTAACAGTACAGAGCCGTGCGGTGGAAACGAGAACTCTTCCCCGATCCCTTCGCGCCTCATACACATGCACCTCCATCGCCGCGCCGCACCGGCGAGCTACCTCCTCACCATTTATGGCCGGGTCACCGACGAGACGCCCCCGCCTGCGCCGCCTCTGGGCGATCCTGAACCGCACACGCCCTCCACTTCGACTGTGATAACGACGGTGACCTACACGACTGTCATCAACGGCTCCATGGGGCCCACAGAGCACGCCACTACAATTTTGGTTCCAGGATGTAGCAAGTACTGTGGCAGCGGCGGGCAACCGAACGCTGTGAGTGTGCCAATGGCTACCACGGTAGTCCCATGCAACGCGTGCGGTCCCCATGGCGAGAGCGAGGCTACGATCACGGTGCCATTGCAGATCGCCGCAGCCCTGGTGACAACCGCCGCAACGGGATACTGGCCCAGCGGGGGACCAGTCACAACAGCTCCCCCGGAGGCAGCAACGCCGCGTCCGTCCGTGGTGTCGATCAACTCGGCGCCGGATCTGCATCTCGGGTGGCCCGTGTGCGTGGGTGCCGCTATTGCGGTGTTCAGATTCGTATTGATGTTCTTCTAGAGACATGGCATCGGCCTTGGAGAGGATGGGCTGGCCCCGGGGCATTTGGCGGAGCATTTCGACTTCTTTTCTAGGTCTTTTTACTATACCACGTTCATTAGCCTAGATCACATGATACCACACCAGCGCAACGGGCGCACGTACTGCTAGGTTGCAAAATAAATGGCAAAGGATGATTGTCTTTTGTAGCTTATAGATCCACTACTTCGACCGGATTCCCGAGTCGTCCTGTGTTTCCGTACATCTGGGCGGCGTTTATCATCAGGCTGCTGGTGTTGCCGCCGGGACCGACCATCAACCACTTCCAGATGACACCGTGTATGCCGTAACCTAGAACTCTGAGAGCATCCAACCACCCGGAGTGAGGAAAGAAGTCGCGAATGAGACCACGCGGGCGTTGGTCTATGAGGGCTTCATAGGCGCGTTGGCAGTCGTCGAAATGGACGGTTTGGCGGCCATGGCCCCAGTGTACGTGGCCGAATACGTGGAGCTTGGGACGCACCCGCCAGACCTCCTCAAGCAGTCCCGGACATCCAAGGCCCAAGTCCATATGGCTTTTCTGGAACGTATTAGAGCGAGTGAGGTGATGATATGAGGAGACGTACCGGTGGTGCATGAGTGATAAGAATGTCAGTATCGATGGGAACAGTGTTAGCCCAAGGCGGCGAGGCGCGGTCGTATTGGAAGGCCATTTCGGCGCCGCCACAGGCAGGAATATCAGGGGCTCCATAGACTTTGAGGCGACGGCCGCCTTTGAACTCCAGCGTTACCGCATCACGAACGAGATAGCGGATGCCTTTGAAGTCAAGCGTCTTGCCGCGGTCTTCAGGCAGACGGGAACTGGGGTCAAAGTAGCTGTCGTGGTTGCCGCAGACGATGATCTTGTGCTGATGAGGGAAAGAAGCAAGCCAATCGATCTGGGCCTGGATGTCGGCAGCGGTACCGGCATTTGTGAGGTCGCCGGCATGGATGAGCAGATCGCCCGGAGGAAGGCCGACATTGGTATGGTCGTGAGTGTCCGAGATGCAGACGACTCGAACTGCGGGCTTGTCGCGGGGCGGTCTGAAAGGGCGGCCGCGAAGGAAAAGAAAGATATTGTAGATTATCGTGACGAGAAAGTGGAGAGGTGAAATGAGGAGCGAGTCGAGTAGTGTTGGAGGCTCCCAGTTGTTTTTGCGGCGAAGGCCGAGGGCCGTAAGGATGCTCATTGGAGGCGAGAGGCGATCCGCTGCTCAGGAGCCTTGCCTTGATGTCCGAGGGTGATTTATTTGAGGTCATACAAGATCCATGCGGCTGCGGGTTGCGAGGGGTAATGGTTCGAATTGAGTTGAGGCTCAGGGAAATTGGCGAGAATGAGGTTGAGATCTTCACATGGGACGGAAGAGCTCCAGGAGCTAGTCGCAGCCCGCTGAAACCCCACGGATGACAACACCACCATCACCGCCAATCCATTATTTTAGCGTGGCAGCCGTCGGTCGTACAGGGAACACTTGTGAACACTGAAGCTGGGATGGCGGGCGGTGGGTTCGATGAAAGACACCGGACACAACTCACTCGCTACTCACTCACCCACACACTGACTGGCCGACAGCTGGCATGAGGGGCGGGTCGGTCTGGTAGGTAGATGGCAGTGGAGGGGTTGGATCATTGCGAGCTGGAGCTTCCATGTTCCCTGGAAAGCAGCGCCCCCTGTCAAGCTGGAAAGCAGGGCCCTGCGTGGTGACGTGACCCTCCCGCGCCCAAGCTTTTGCTCCTGCAAAAAACCTGCCAAGCAAGACATCGTCGTTCCGTCATTATTTCAGCCACTTGCTGCCTTTAATTGTTCCAAACGACTTGCTTATAACGCCTCGGCCTCGCCTTCCATTATCTGTCTGGGAATCTTGGATAGCCAGCCGAGGGATTGCGTCCCAACTTTGCCGACCAAACCAACCACAAGCAACCTACCCGTCATCCGTGCTCAAGCTCTCGAGCTTGGGACGAACTCCTTACGCATTCATGGCAAGCATCAGAGACCTCTACAGTAACAAGGACACGGCTGGATTGGATCACAACTTTGGTGTCGATTATGTGATCAATTACAAGATCCCTCAGGAAGGTACGACTTAGCTCCAGCCCATCCCATCCGTAGAGAGTCTGGCCTTTCTAACAACGGTGCATCGCAGAGAGGGTCGAAGCTGAGGCCAACTTCGTCGAGCTCATCGAAGGCCTCACCAGCGTTGGCCTGACCACCGAGGTCCGTAGAGGTGACAAGCATTCGCTTCTCGTCTTCGTCAAGATTGCCTCCGACAAGTTTCTCGCAGACCAGGTCTACCGGTCCCGACTCCAGGACTGGCTACATGGTGCCCGTACCGTCGGCCCTGATTCCGATCTCTCTCAGGCTCTGCGCGATGAGCCCGTCTCCGAAGCCGAACGTCTGCGGCTTGTATACCTGCTTATTGTGAAACCCAGGAATGAGGGCGGCGCCGGCATCACTCCCCAGTCTGGCCGCTGGAAGCACGTGGACTGCATCTTTCCCCTTCACAACCACACCTTCAACAAGCAATGGATCAAGAAAATGAGCACTAAAGGCCAGACCGATGAGGCCGACCTCGATGAGATTCGCGATAAGTTCGGCGAGAACGTCGCTTTCTACTTCGCTTTCATGCAGTCGTACTTCAAGTTCCTCGTCTTCCCTGCCGGAGCCGGCTTCGCCGCTTGGATGTTCCTTGGTCAGTTCTCCTGGCTCTATGCTCTGGCGAGCTGCCTGTGGTCTGTCGTTTTCTTCGAGTTCTGGAAAAAGAAGGAGGTCGATCTGGCAGTTGAGTGGGGCGTCCGTGGCGTCTCCAACATCCAGCATCCGAGACCACAGTTTGTCTATGAACGCCAAGCTGAGGATCCCATCACCGGAGAACCCGTCAAGATCTACTCGCCCATCAAGCGTCTGCAGACCCAGCTTCTTCAAATCCCTTTCGCCGCTGCCTGCATTGTGGTTCTAGGGTCTCTTATTGTGACCTGTAACTCCCTGGAGATCTTCATCAATGAGGTCTACAAGGGTCCTTTCCAGGCGTATCTCGTAAGTGTGCATACTGAAGGAATGGCTCTTAACTGACATTTCTCAGGGCTTTCTTCCGACGATCATCTTGGTTGTCCTGACACCAACTTTCTCCACTGTGCTCACCAAGTTTGCCAATCAACTCACTGAGATGGAGAACTATGAGACGATCGATAGCAAGTTCTGTCAGCTAAGCTTTTTAAAGACCCAACTGACAATCTTCAGCTCATCATGCGGCCTTGGTTCAGAAGGAATTCGTCCTCAACTTTCTGACCTCGTACATGGCCCTCTTCTTCACTGCTTTCGTCTACCTGCCGTTCGGCGACCGTCTCACGCCTTTCCTCAACTTCTGGCGCTCTACCGCTCAGATGCTCACCCCTAAAGATGCCAAGTTTCAGACCCAAGACTTTGTCATCAACCCGGAGCGAATCAGCAAGCAGATGTTCTACTTTACCGTCACCGCCCAAGTCGTCAATTTCGCCACCGAGGTTATCGTTCCGTATGTCAAACGCCAGGTTTTCCAGGAAGTTCGTGAGGTGCAATCCAAGATGTCCAAGGATGATACAGCCGCCAAGATCAAGGACCCCGTGGAGGAGGCCGCCTTTTTGGAGAGAGTGAGGAATGAGGCTGAGCTTGAGACGTATGATGTTACTGGCGACTACCGTGAGATGATCATTCAGTTCGGATATCTCTCCCTGTTCTCGGTTGCCTGGCCCTTGACAGCCTGTTGCTTCTTGATCAACAACTGGGTTGAGATGCGTTCCGATGCTGTCAAGATTGCCATTAGCAGCAGACGTCCTATCCCCTGGCGGGCAGATTCGATCGGCCCGTGGCTCAATGCTCTTGGATTTCTTTCTTGGCTGGGAAGCATCACCAGCGCTTCAATTGTATTCCTCTGCAGCGCCAACGGCGATGGACCTAGAGGCACGCCCTCCAGCATCAAAGCCTGGGGCCTGCTTCTTAGTATCCTCCTCGCTGAGCATTTCTACTTTGGTGTGCAGTTCCTCGTTCGTCTGGCTTTCAGGAAACTGGATAGCCCTGGATTACAGAAGGAGAGAAAGGAACGCTTCCTCATGAAGAAGAGACTCTTAGAACAGAACCTAGGCCAAGGCGTCTCAGATCACGCTGCTACGCCTGGCATTGAGAAGACCGAGGAGATCACCCTGCAGGCGTTGGAAGAGGAGGCCCGTAGGATCTCAACCCAAGGCCATGGAGGCCCCGAGGAAGCGTGGGTTTTTCTTTGTTTCTCATATCGAACACATGCGCGCAGACCAGCTAACTATAAGGCAGGTTCTGGCGTCGGCAGCGCGGTATGGCCGAGACCATTCAGATTGGCCGCAGCCTGATTTCACAGGTCAGTATGTTTTCCTCGAGATGGTAAGTTGCGAACTAATGTATGGCGTAGAGTACTTCTGGCAATGAGACGAAGGCGTAGACTTGCGCCTTGAAAAAATTGGAAGCGTGTGGAGTTGGCGAGACAGGTAAACGCTCATCCAGTCATGAGAATATGAGGGAGCCTATTCGGGTGTGTATTATTAGCGGTCATACTTATCAGGAGGTCACTGGCAACCGTGTGCATTTCAGACTCAATGGCGTTTGAGCCCTTTGACAACTGATTCGGTTACTTGGACATGCGAATGACGTGTACTGGTGATGAATCTCAGTTATGTGTTGACTGTGAAAGTGGAAAGACTGGAAGCAAGTTACAATCGGTGACGGAAAGGTCGACCGAACCCAGCTGAGCCATTTTGTCGACTGGGTTGCAGGTGACTGACTTTAATAGATAATTGCCTGTTAGGCATACCGAACGGCTCCAGTCGGTGTGCGCCAACACGTATTGTCATTAGGTAGGCATTCTACTCTGAAATGATTGTTTGGGAGGACGGATCCATCTGGGCACGACTATTGGGCTGCGCCTCTCGCTAGTCGTCGGCCTGCATGTAAAGAGAGACACACATTCAGTCGGTTGTGCGCCACAAAGTTTGTACGAAGCGTGCGGATGGAAGTTCTGCCTAACTTAAGGTAGGCAGCTTACAGAACGATGGACTTTGATCCAGCCTCAATTCGACCGACCATGCCCGCTACAATTCAATTACTTGGAAGCACCAATCGCGAGACCCAGTCAAGGAATGTGCCAGCCACAGCTACCTAAACAGCCCTATCTCGCATTCAGGCCTGTCGTTTGCTTCCGCGTTTCCATTTCCGCATCCTCGTTGAGGTCTTGAACCCACAGCCCGCTCATCGCCATCGCCCTCCATACCGAGTTCGTACACAGACTAGGCTTATCCTGGCGACCGTTCACGCGAGTTTGCGCGCGATCCCGGGCGACACCTTGCCGCCTGCTTTTCTTAAGAAAAGGACATGCCAGCTCAGCCCAAGGCTTTCTGGAGGGGTGTCTCGGCAGCCGTCTGACATCCGGAACGCCCTGCATAACGCCCACCATGCGTGCCCATGTCGTGTCGTCCTGTGGCCTAGAGCTGTCCTTGTTTCTGACCTGAGCTGCCTGCTCAGCTGGGAAATCTTCTTGAAAACCTTACCCTGATAGTTTTGTTCTTTCTTCACCTTCCTCTCTACAGCCGAGCGCGTTTGGTTCGGCGACAACCACTCGAGAAACTACAGTGAGTTATACCAGAACTAGACTTCTTGTTTTCAAATAAGCTTACTGATAGTCTGTCGCAGCTGTGCAACTTCCGTGCTCATCTCAGATTTACCCCGCCAGAACGACGGCCTGGTGATAATCATGGACATCGTCGCTGATTTGGTGACGGGTCCCTTTGAGGAGATTATCGAAAAGGGGAATCTTGCGATACATAATGCGGGGGACAACAGGGAAATGCTCTCCGAGAGTCAGAGGGTGGTCAGGGGGGCTCAGAGATGTTTGAGGATCATCGAGCCGCTCTGCGCCCGACATGTAAAAGAATCGGAGGCCAGGTTCACGGATGCGCTGAAGGATAACAGTATGTGATCGGCCAAAATTTACATTGCCAGTTGGTTAACTGTAGACAGACGAGATTGCCGAATTTAGGTTACAGCTGACCCATACGTTGTGGGACTTTGAGGAGTATATAGAGGCCGACACCTTCGATAAAGCAAAGTTCACCGAGCTTTCGGAGCTTTGCAAGAAGGCGGGAGTTGGTATCGGAGAGATACTCAAAAGAATCAGGCTGGAAGCAGGGCCGACCACCCCGCTGATAGCAGCGCCATCGCCCTCTGTCACCAGTATGTGGGGTTGAAATCGACACTTGAGATGCGCTGACCGTTTTCTTTTCCCGCAGGCCATCTGGAACAGCCTCCGCTTGTTGTTCTAGACGCAGGCCGCGTCCAAAGCCAACCCCAAGGGAACTTGCCAGCTACCGAGCCAGAGCCCAAGGTCCAAGTGGTGGAACTTGAGCCCCCTCCTCCTCCGTCCACGAACCCGTGGGACTTGCGGATAAACCCTCCGATAGACACGGGGATAGAGGTCTATCTGAGCGATAACGTCGAGCGACGCCCTCCAGTGTCGAATCTGAGCTCCCCGACATCCGAGCCGAATAGCCCAGAGCACGAAAGGAGACTATCGCACGGCTCGAGCCGTCGGCTGGATACCGGTGTCGATCGACTGCTGACCGAAGAGGAAAGATATCTTGTGAGTCCCCTGGACATGCGGTCCCCTATACTTTCGTTGGGCGGCGGCTCTCTTTCGCCCAGAGGAAGAACGCCGTCGACGTCTTTAAGCGCGTCTATCCCCGAGAACCAAGCAGTTCAACCGGGCCAGCTGCCTCATAGATACTCCCAGGCCAGTTCTACCCAGTCGCATCCTTCGAGACAACGGTCGCAGGAATCCATGCATAGTTCTATATTTGATGGCAGGAGGAATGATGGAAATATCAGCCCTTCTATGACGGAGCATCGCGGCTCTGCTGCTTCAGGCCATGATGAACACATGAGCACCATATCAAGAGGACCGATCATACCCGCAAACTTTCCACCAGGAGTTCACGAAGGCATCGAACCAGTTCCGCTTGTCGTCGACGAAAGGGAAGGACCGATACCAGTAGAGACCGAGTCATCACAGAGTTCAAGACCAACATCCATGCAATCAACCCGTCCTAAAGACTGCAGCATTGGGTTGAGTAGCTCATTCTATCTGTATAAGGGTTTCTGCGAGGGCGCGAAGGAAGTGGTTCGAGGAAGTCCCGGCATCAAGGTCGTCAAGAAGCCTGTGAGTAACTCAACATTCAGACCAAGCCCCTTTGCTGATTCCAGGTCGAGGGGTTCTCCGGTGCTCACGTCGTCGCCAAATGCGAGAGCTGTTTTTATGAGGTTGATCATAAGCAAGTCCAGCAGGACGTTAACTACTCCGGTTTGTACCAGCATGGACTGCCAACGTACATGTAGCTTACTTGTCACAGACGAAGCAAACTACACGCTCAACAAAATCGGCTTTCGCTTGCGCTTTCTTCAGAAAAGCCACATTCCCACGAAACGCGCCGATGAGATCCTCTACGGTTGCGTATTCTGTGTCCACACCCAACATACCCTCGAAGAATGCGACGCTACCGTGTTCTTCAGCCAAAAGAAGCTCTTTGAGCACCTCGCCCGCCACCCACGACCACTCCCTCAAGTCCCCGGCATCACCGTAGTAGAGGAAGGCGAGGTTCCTTTCAACCTGAAGAACAATTACGATCTCCACCTCCGCTTGCCGCCGAAGCCGTCGCCGCTAGTTAACAAACAGCTCGAGCTTGTACAGTTGCCGAGTGCCACCGCCACTCAGACCGTGAAACGAATGTACGGCATGCGTCTCTTGTACGATCAGACGCCAGCGTTCGAACTTGCAAATGGAGCCAGACTGAGTGGTGTTGAATTCCCTGCCAAGTACAATGGCGAGTGGGTTATGGCTTGGCATGAAGGGAACTATGGTTCCGCCCCGGCGGATGTGGTGAAACTTGAACGGCCACCCAAGGCCGAGATCAAGATGGATACGACGAGTAACATATCTGCAACTGCGAGATGGAAGTTCGCTCCCCGGTCCAAAGATGGGGGCGATTGGCTTAAGTTTGACGTGGGAGAGAAGATTACCAGCATCAGTTGTGAGTTAACCCGCATAGTGAGATGCACGAGTTGCTGACTTGCCGGCAGGGGCTTGGCAGGATCACTGGTGTTGGTCAGGGACTAATGCCAAAGGAACCTGGGGAATCTTCCCCCAGACGCATATTGACAGCAACACAATACGTGAGAGCACGGATCGATCGAGTATCTCAAGTAGTGAAAGGAAGAAATCCGAAAGGTTCTTCGGGAGATTGACTAGTCGGAAGAGTTCCCAGAGGCCACCGAGTGTGGCGGAGGTGATGGTTTCGTCGGGTCCGCGGCCATCGGTGTTTTGAGAAGCACAGCGACTGGGAATTCACCTAGCGATGAGATGAGATTACGGGGTTCTATAGGAGTTAATCACAGGAACGGTTTGGAGCTCTATACCCAAGATGTTTGACGAGTAGATGAACACAGCAAAAGTTTCTTTCAGCTTACATGCATCTCACTTGCACAGTGATTTTCAGCCCGCACGCATTTGGGGGCACTCGGGACACGAACGTGTATCCTTACTTACTGATGCTTGCCAGAGTGTAACTGGTTTCGCTACTTGATACTCCTGCTGCCACAGGTGTGGGACCGAACGGCTGCATCTACGGAGTACACAAACAAGGAACTAAAAACAACCTATCGATAGGCATGGCATACAATCGAGGTGAGTTAAATACACCCGTCCCGTTTCTATCCGTGGGCCCGCGAGCTTCCGTAAGGGTGCTCGGATCGGAAAGGTTCATTCAGTCGGTTGGAATGAACGCGTGGGAGAATTGAAGCGGCGACGGGAGTACCTACCTAGCTCGCAGTTCGGGGATAGCCCGGGTTGGGCCGGTGCCTTTACACCGAGAAACGGGACGTCACCGATTGATTACCCCGCACCCCATTGACCCGAGGTGGGCCGCTAGCGTGAAGCGGGAGCCACTGTGGAGAGCGGCAGTGTCTGACGGTGCAATGGACAGCGAGCTGATGACCATTCATCGGTTTCGCCCCCGACCCAACCCCTTCTCGGCTTCTCCAAGCGGCCCCCCAAGGCCCAACGGCCCACGGTGTCGTCGAGACGATACCTCTTTCCCCCGAATTAGTTTACACTGTACCTATCATTATTTTTCTATTTTTTTTTATCAAATTATTTTTCCCCGGTTGGAGACCGGTTCTCGGACCAAGCTAATAGACAACATCTAGAAGTTTTTCTGTCGTGTGTCCACTGCCTCCCCGTCATCGGTCTTGTCCCCGGGCTCTGTTGTTCTGAAATTACTTGGACCTGAGCCACTCAGCGGTTTCCTATTCCACCTTACATCTAACCCCGTGGAGAAGCGATTTGCCAATTGCTGATCTCTACCCCGGATTCGCCCTCCTCGACATCTCAACCTCAACTCAAATACCCCTTTCGTCCGAAACAGCGAGATATCCAAGTCCAGCAAACAAGATGGGCTTGAAGGGCGACGACATCGCGAAGCACAACAGTGCCGACTCCTGCTGGGTCATCGTCCACGTAAGTTTCGCTCGAAATGACGCGTAATTTCTAGTTGAGCGCAGTCGATTGACCTTACGCCACTCCAGGGCAAAGCCTACGATGTGACCGAGTTTCTGCCGGGTGAGTTCTGTGCAAATCTTAACCCTCGCGACGGAATTAGAGCTGACGCTGTGCTTCAGAGCACCCCGGTGGCCAGAAGATCATCCTCAAGTACGCCGGCAAAGATGCGACAGAAGAATTCGACCCCATCCACCCGCCAGACACACTGGACAAGTACCTCGATAAGTCGAAACATATGGGCCCGGTCGACATGGCTTCCGTGGTCGTCGAGACAAAGGAGGAGGACCCCGAAGAGACGGAGCGTCTGGAGAGAGTCGAGCAGAAGCCGTTGCTGTCCCAGTGCTACAATCTTATGGACTTCGAGGCCGTTGCGCGCAGAGTCATGAAGAAGACGGCTTGGGGATACTACTCTAGTGCCGCCGACGACGAAATTGTGACGAGACCGTCCTTCGAGCTCCAATCAAAATGCTGACTGGCTTTACAGACACTGAGAGAAAACCACGGCGCATTCCACCGCATCTGGTTTCGACCACAAATCCTTGTTGATGTCGAGAATGTCGACTTCAGTACCACCATGCTCGGCGCAAAGGTCGACATGCCTTTTTACGTCACGGCTACGGCTCTAGGCAAACTCGGTCACCCCGAGGGCGAGGTTCTCCTCACTCGCGCCGCCCGCAAGCACAACGTCATCCAGATGATTCCGACCCTGGCTTCCTGCGCCTTCGATGAGATGATTGACGCTGCCGAAGGCGATCAAGTGCAGTGGTTGCAACTTTACGTCAACAAGGACCGCGAGATCACCAAGAAGATTGTTCAGCACGCCGAAAAGCGCGGTTGCAAGGGACTCTTCATCACCGTCGACGCGCCTCAGCTCGGTCGCCGCGAGAAGGACATGCGCTCCAAGTTCACGGATCCCGGCGCCAATGTTCAGTCGGGCCAAGCGACCGATCAGAGCCAGGGTGCCGCGCGCGCTATTTCCTCATTCATCGACCCTGCGCTGTCGTGGAAAGACATCCCCTGGTTCAAGTCGATCACCAACATGCCAATCATCCTGAAGGGCGTCCAGCGCGTCGAGGACGTCATCAAGGCTATTGAGGCCGGTGTCCAGGGAGTCGTTTTGTCTAACCACGGTGGTCGCCAGCTCGACTTTGCGCGGTCCGGCGTTGAGGTGCTGGCTGAGACTATGCCGGTGCTGAGACGCATGGGTCTCGAGAACGCCATCGAGATCTATATTGATGGTGGTGTGCGCCGTGCTACGGACATCATCAAGGCGCTCTGCCTGGGTGCTAAGGGTGTCGGTATCGGGCGGCCCTTCCTTTATGCCATGTCCGGTTATGGATTCGACGGCGTTGACCGCGCCATGCAGCTGCTTCGCGACGAGATGGAGATGAACATGCGTCTCATCGGCTGCACAAGCGTTGACCAGCTGAACCCGTCACTTCTCGACACCCGCAGTCTTTTCAATCACGGAGCGACGCCGTCGGACAACCTCGCCACTGCAGTTTACGACCCGCTGGCGACGCCGACTCAGCGACCCAAGGCGCCCAAGTCCTCCAAGCTGTAGAACTGGGCGGTTCGAGGGAAGGGGGAATGTTTACGACTTGAGGGTGATTTAGAGCATGCATGGATTGTTTTGAGACTTGATCTATGCATCAGATGTATGATATATACACATATACACACTGCGCCATATAATTGTGAGCCATTCCATAGAAACCCGCGAAGGAATATTTTACATCTCGGTGTCTGCCTGCATTGAAACACTTGGTGATTTCAACGTTGAACTCAACATTCAACCCGACCCAGGAAAACTGCCAAGTGAAAACTGCTGATGCCGATGTCGTGCCATTAGCGACAGGAATACACGGATCCGATCTTCATGCATCAGAACTGTCACTGAATCACCCAACGCTTGATTGAATATTCTACGAAATCTCTCAAATAAAAGCGGACCACTGAAAGGATTGGTGTTGTCGATTGCTTAGGCAGGAAAATGGGCGACATGCACTGAGACCACGTAGGTATAGTACCTTATATAACACGTCCAACGAAGGCTAGGTACTTCTTACCACTGCCAGCGCATATGCAACGTTCAAGACCTTGCGGAGTAATATCACCAGATTATTAGTATCGACTCACATCTGCGAGAACAAATCCAACGGCCATGCAAAAAGTTTGACCGTTTACCGGGGTTTCCTCTCGCGTTCTCTCAGTTAGATCTAATGCTCGTTGCAAAGACATTCAAGCTCTCGATCGCAATTATTCTACGCTGGGGTCTCATAGCTCAATGATGCCGGACAGACGAGGCCAATCTCGCTGGCGTGCTTCTCTCACGATGGGACAGTAGGCCTACGATAACATACCTATTCCTCGTATTCAGTTTCAGATGGTCAGTGCGCCGAGTAATTAGTTGCTGCGAAAATGCCGAGGTACCTTACGGCCACCAGCGTCATTGATGCGGGGCCGATCACCGGCTGAGTGGATGAGCCGGGGAACGCCTCGCTTCCCACGCAATTATACCGTCTCCGCCGGAGTCGGGAAACACGACATTATTAATCATCTCTTCACAAGCGCGACCTTCCACGGATATTAAGAGCTTGCGGTGTCCAGTGCACGAATTAAGGTGTTTTGCACGGTAACAAGAGACCTGTACCGAAGAACTCATCGCAACGATGCCTAACTCGATCACCGTCAAACAAATCGAAGGAAAACCTGGAAGGGTTTACTACCCGTAAGATACTAGCTTTGGTTCGTTCGGAAACTCGACTTACACCCTTCAGTTTACAGCTCAATGAGGTCCCCAGGCCTTCTCCCGGACCGAAAGACGTCCTTGTTCAGTTAAGAGCCGCAGCACTCAACCACCGTGACCTGTTCATCCGACGTCATCTGTATCCTGGCATTTCATTTGACCATCCTCTCCTTGCTGATGGCTACGGTATCGTAGTGGAAGTCGGCGAAGACGCCAACAAAGGTCTCCTCAACAAGCCCGTCGTTATCACCCCTAGTCGTGGTTGGGCCTCTAGTCCCGACGGTCCCGAGGACATTCGCAAGTTCAGCGTCATTGGGGCCACGAAGTCTTATCCCGACGGTACCGCACAGGATTATCTTGCTCTTCCCGAGGGTGAGGTTGAGTTGGCCCCAGAGCATCTTACCCCGGCTGAGGGCGCTGCGCTGCCTCTTGTGGGACTGACCGGCTGGCGTGCTCTGGTCACGAAGAGCGGCAACGCTGAGAAGGGCAGAAACATCCTTGTCACAGGCATTGGCGGCGGCGTCGCCCTTCAAGTGCTACAGTTCGGCGTTGCGTTGGGTTGCAATGTCTACGTCACGTCCGGTGACGAAGCTAAGATCGAGAAGGCCAAGAAGATGGGTGCTGCGGGCGGAGTGAACTACAAGAAGGATAATTGGGAGAAGGAACTGCAAAGTCAACTCCCCAAGTCACGTCCGTATCTCGATGCAGTGGTTGATGGGGCTGGTGGTGATCTTGTTGGCAAGGCGGTCAAATTGCTCAAGCCTGGCGGCGTTATCAGCCAGTACGGCATGACGGTATCGCCGCAGATGGACTGGCTGATGCAGGCGGTGTTGAAAAACGTGGAGCTTAAGGGAACGACCATGGGTTCGCGGGAGGAGTTCAAAGACATGGTTGCATTTGTTAGGGAGAAGAAGATCCGGCCCATAGTCAGTCGTACAGTCAAGGGCCTGACCAACCTGGAGGGCATCGACGGGCTGTTCAAGGAGATGGAGGCTGGAAAGCAGTTCGGTAAGCTGGTTATTGAGTTTGAAGAAGTTGGTGCGGCGTCATCTAAGCTATAGACCGAGAAGTAATCGGGTTTGAATCAAAGGAGTTCATTATATAGCTCTTTCAAAGTGAACTTAATACGATCGTATCGTCGGCGCAGCGCGGACTTATTCCCCCTTAGCGATGTCCCTCTTTGGGGTAAAAGTTTCAGACACTCAAGGGGCTTGCATCTGGAGTACCCACTGAGCAGTGTATTTATAAACTTCCAACATGTCCATACACATACAGTTAATCGAAGGCATTTGGTTTCTCGTTAGTAAAGAAGACGGGAGGCAGCTTAGTTAGAGGATATTGGGAGTTACAGAGGAATAGTAATTTTGATTCCTCCGCGATATCCACGTATAAAGAGAAACCCTGACTAGAAACTCACGTACCAACTCAAATATTCTCGTTTGCTAATAATGAACATTTGAGGCGATCTTCCTTGGCGATCTCATTGTAGCTTCCGCAGGTGACATCGGATGGCTTTTAATCAAGGCCCACACCCTATAGCAGCCCGAGTACGTTTGAAATACATTTCGACTGTCTTATATAGTCCAGCTGCAGATGTTTGGCTAGATGCTGCGTGCTACGGAGCCGCAGGGGTTGATACTTCTTTGTTGAATCCTGCTTGCCCCCTCGTTTAGTTCTCGGATTTCATTCCTGTCTTATGAACACCGCCCACCAGCAGAACTTGCCAGACTGGCTCCTTCTTTTCCGGCTTCGTCGAGTACCTCAGGTAGGCGGATGACAGATACTCTCCCAAGCATTGAATTTAGCAAGACCCCATTAGAGCCACCACTTCTTGAAGTGTTACTCACTCTCTTTCTCTACTCGTCTCGCTTCGCAATAGTCATAGACACTCTCACTTCTTCATATTTCACCACCATACGAACAAACCATAAGAATCGATACCTACCCTCACCCGAGTGCCCAAGATGTGGCACGAAACAAGTCTCTTCTTGACGACCATAGTAATCATCCTCCTTGCAAGTGTGGACGCTTTTGATTCTTCAAAGGCCATCGCCACTACACTTGCCAACGAGGGCGGTATGCTCTCTGCGCAGGCCTACGTCAGGGACGCTTCTGCAAAAGGACACTCTAAATTCGCTCTCGGCCTTCACCTTGCCCCCAATACATTCCCTCATGACAATCCTTTCAACATTACTGAAGATCACGCTCTCGAGTACGGCATCAAGCTTATCCCCGTCGACAAGGAGCATTGGAACACGCTCGTCAACATCACCAACCTCAATGACTCCGCCGCCAGCGAAACCCACAATCTCCAGCGTACCCGCCGCGAAATCGACCCTCCTAATCCCACCGACTGGTGCACTCCCAATAAGAACCCCAGCCAGTGCACCTTTGGCGCTTGGTGCCACGAAATAAGTCGGAAGGATGTCCCCAACCGCGCCTGGGTTTTCTATAACGACTGCGAGCTCACTGGCGATCTTCACCCTTGGGCTTGGGGTAGTTGGGAGGACGTCTACTCCGGCCTCCCCTGGGTCACCGTCTTCTACGTCCACCCCATGTACCGGCCCCGGCTCAAGTATGCTGGCCGTGAGTGGAACAACTATGCCAAAGGCTGGGAGCTCTACTACCCGTACGGCACTGATGGTCAATATTACTATCGTCGGTACTTTGACTGCTCATCCTGAGTGGGAAAGATGATGAAACGATGCACTGGCGGGACCGGAACGTGAGGAAAGAACGAGCCACCAACGGAAGCATTGGCTCTTGGTATACAGCGGCAAGCACCGAGACGGAAACGTTGCGAGTTGGAAGAAGGCTGCTTAGTAAATGATTTCATATGAGACTGAAGCCATCTTGCTTCTCCAGGGTAGCTCTGTCACCGCTGGTCTTGAGTCAACTCCATTACACCATAATTGCTTCCATCGTGACAACACGCATTCTGATATACAACTTGGCTCGATGTTATCCTTGTAGTCTGCCACTGTCCGGGTGAGAAGGCTCCTCGACTTTGGAATGGAAGGGTATCTTGGGTGAGCTACCCTCTCATCCACGCACCTGGTGACCCTTCCTTTGCTGAGGAACCTTAGGCAAGCTCCGCTCCATTACTGACAAGAAACCTCACCACGTTTCACATTGCCACCCTTCACTCGTCGTCCTCGCTCTTCTTCCTCTTCTTCTTCTTGTGGCCCAGCTCTTCGGGTGGTACAAAATCCTTTTCCCTCTCGCGCAACTTCTCCTCCTTCTTTTGCTTCTGCTGCTCGATGCGGTCGGCCTGCGCGGCCTTGGACTTGGCCTCCTTTCCGAGGAAGTACTCTCCCGACTCGATCTGCTTGTCGACCTTGCTCTTCTCGGGCGCGGGCGGGAAGGGGGTGTACACCTTCTTGGACTTGTCGGTAACGGAGTGCGGCACACGTCTCCTGCTGAGCGTCTTCTTCTTGAAATTGGGTAGGAAACGGTCCCAGCTCTCGTTCGCAAGCTCCGGATCCTTTGCGAGCTCACGCTTGATCATGAGCTCCTTGATGTGGTAGATGGGGTGAATGTTGGCCATGCAGTCTTCGACGACGCGGCGTACTTCCTTGAGGCCTTTGAAGGGTCCCATGACGGACACTGTGCTTCCCTGTACGAGAATGTAGGTCTGAGTGAGGAGCTCGAGGGCCTTGAGAGTTGAGCCGTTGGGGCCGAGAATGCGCTGACGGCGCTTGACATAGCGCTCCTTGTTACGGACGAGGTTGCGGATCTTGATGACGTCGCAGGCAACGCCGTCTTCGAGAATCTTTATTGCCTGCGGCGCGGGGACGCTTCGGGCGAGGAGCTTGACGAGGTCGCGGGCATTGAGGATGGCAGCGGGATCAAAGGTTTTTCTTTGCGTCGCGTGTTAGCGCAAAGCTATGAGAGACGACGGGTACTGGGAAGGTCTCACCTTGTCGTCTTAACAGTCATGGAACCCTCGATCAAATCAAGCGAGCAGGCGATGCCCGTCTTTTCGAGGGCCTTTGTGACAAGAGGCCATGCCTCCTTGAGGTAAACTTCGCGGTACTTGGGAAAGACGATCGCGAAAGACGATTCTTCGGCGAAAGTGCCGCCTGCATTGTCGGCAGGCGTAAAGGGGTCGACCTTCCACTTATCGATGTCGTCCGTATCCCACGGCTTGTCTTTTTTGTATGTGGAGGGCATCTTGGGTGGACGTCGTCGTGTGCTTGACAATGGAAGTTTGTTGTCGTCGGATTTTGAGAAAAAGTAATGCGGCGGCAGCAAGGACTTCAAAAAGTTTCTTATCGATAAGTGTAGGCAGTGGGGCGCCCTTGGTGAGCGCGCCCGGACCACCTCAAGGAAGGTTGCGCGTTCCGAACAACGGTTGATCTTTTCATGGCTGGAACTGCGCGTCTCTTGTCTACAATCATTATCATCTTTCTTGTTCTGATACTGAACTGACTTTTGTTATTCTACGAGGTGGTTCGAATTACTGATATGGCCCGGGCACTTGGTACGCGTTGCAATTGATCAGCCTTGAAGGTCAACTCACTGTACCTAGACGGCAACTATAGGACCTCTCCGTCTCCAGTATCCCCCCCACGCGCGCGCCAGAGCATCAGACGCGCAGTATGTCTAGAAATGGATAGAGTCTGCAGACCACGTTTGCCTGCACGGATAGAACCGTCAGTGGCGGTCTGAGAAGAAAGGATTGAAAGTCGGTCTCCCAGCTTGATAATTCAACGTTGTGATAATCTGGAACCCACGTTTATTGTCACTGCCAAGTATGGGACCCTCGACGGTATCGCCGTTCATTATCGGCGGATCAGATAACAGCATCACCTCTCTTCCTTAGGTAGCTGAACAGGGGCGCTGATATGCCCCTATTACGTTGACAAAATCTCGGGCTGGCCCATCTCAATCTTCACAGTAAGGCTGAGGGGCTCTCCACTTGCCAGCAAAGCATCCGGTCCAATCAGTACGCATATTGAATGAGACCCCAGACGGCGACTAAGCAGAACAACGTGATAGGTCGGGCTTGTCGCGTACTGACCGTTCATTCAGGGGATGAGCGGGAACATGGCATCGCTGTCGAACGTTTCTTTTTTTACGCCGACAAAAGTGACAACTGCTGCTGCGTTCCAATGTTTGAGACCCGGTTCTTGGAAGAACTAGACAATTCACCATAGTTGTTTCCCCCTCCCGGCCAATTCAAGTCGGTTTCGCAGGGTGCTACCCACCTTGCGATCGATCTACGCGCTCTTGACTTGCGAGTCGCTCTTTCGGCCGTGCTCACATGCAGCACTGATTTTTTTTTTTCTTCACTGCCTTCCTTCGCCTACCTTACCGATACGTATCCAAACTTTCTCCTGCCTGAGCCACGCACCCGCTGTGCAATCGAACCTGACGCAGGCTGACTTCGACACTTCGGACGAGACTCACAACAAGCCAACACGTGGTTCTACTTCGCTGAGAAGTTTGCAGTCTCACGCGTCTGACTCGACATCGCGCAGTGGACTCGCGACCCTCCCTGCCCGGATCAACACCATCAGCCGCCAGCTATCAAAAGAGACTTTTCTTGCGCCCACATCGATTCTCGACAAAGTCCGTTAGGAATTCGATAACTGCGGCGTCCTCCACGAAAGCGAATATCTTCAGCGCCTTCTCTCGATAGCCCACCGTTCGCATCCCCTTCCGGGGCGTCTATTCGATCCGATCTCTCCTTCTCAAGCGCACGGCGATCGAACTTCCATCCAGACGGCCATGGAAGAAGGCACAGCACTCTCTGGCATGTCGCTGCCGCCGACGACCCTCGAGCCCATCTCGCGACCGAGTTCAACCTCGACTTCGGCCTCGGCGTCTCTTCACCAGTTGCCGGGCATCTCGGCACTCGCTCAAGCAAACTCTGCGACGAGCTCGCCACAACTGCGGTACGTGGACACATGGAAGAAATTGCAGGATCTACCCGCACGTTGGACAGAGACACCGACCAGCATGATAAGGCCGGTTCTATGCGCGCGGAATCAGCGTTACTCTATTTGATCGTGGATGATAAGAACTGACAATTGATCCACAGGACCGCGACTATTCCTGCAACTGCGCCTGCGCCTGCGACAGCTCCAGCTCCAGCTCCAGCTCCCACCCACGCGCCAGCGCCAGCGCCCACACCGACTCCCGCCGCGCCAGTTCCCGCTCAACATACCTACGCTTCCCCCGCGGCTACCATGGGCGGAGGACCCGCTATTGGCACTGTAAGTACCTTATTGTCTGTCTCTTGCGTTCCGTATTCAACCACCCAACGGATATGATCCAAGTTCCGCGCGAAAGTTGGCGCAGGGCGAGGTGGTTGGCTGGCTTTCTTGCCGTCGGGTACCTTATCTTTGATTGATAACGTACCTGGTCCCAAGTGGGACCTTTAAAAGTGGGGCGATAAGAGGATAAATTTTGGTCAACTTTCCCCCCTTCAAGAGTACCTACCTTATCCACCACGGTCCGCATCATCGCGGAAAGCAACAAGGCGGATTCAGACAGCATAGGCAATCGACGACGAACAACAACGAACACACCCGGAGACAAGACAGAAACCGCAGACAGAGATGATGGCCACCGCTAACCACGAGCGCGTCATTCCGCAGCCCACATGTCAGAACTGCCAAACATCCACAACACCATTGTGGCGCAGAGATGAATACGGCTCCGTTCTCTGCAATGCTTGCGGTTTATTCCTCAAATTACACGGAAGAAATCGACCTTTGACCCTGAAAACGTGAGTTGACCATCCCTGGCTCTGTGTGATCCGTATTGCTCAACGTGGAATAGCGATGTCATCAAGAGTAGGAATCGCGTTAAGACGATGCGCCCTGATCTTGCCTCGAAGAAAAAGGTATGTCACCGCGCTTGAGACTACAGGGCATCCAGCTAACCTGAAATGCGACAGCAACAGCAGCAGCAACAACAAGCGAACTTCCACGGCGCAACCGATCCGAACGGTCTTGACCTCAATGCGCAACGCAGAAAGTCGGCAAACGGCAACGCCGATGGCTCCGATTCTCCCGGGTCGCGCAATGCGACGCCGTCGTTATACAACCCTAGCCTTCCCGTCTTTGGTGGTATGGACGATTCACAACTTTCGGCGTTCGGTGTGGGATCAGAGAACCGCTCCGCTTCCCCCTTGAATGGCGACCGTCACCTCGAAGTGCCTCAGACCCACGAGCAACTCATCGCCGCGAACTCGGCTCTTAAGACCCGCGTCAGCGAACTCGAGCTGATCAACGAGCTCTTCCGCGGAAGACTGAGTCAAATGGAGCAAGATGAGGCGAGCGCAAGACGAGGGCAGGAGATCAGTGGCAAAGCCGAGGCCCAGTTGCGATCTCAGTTGGAGACCAGCAACAAACAGCTGGAAGAAAGCCATCGAAGGGAGAACAACCTCAAAAGACGTTTAGATGAGATGGAGCTTGAGCTCAAGGAGGTAAGAGAGGCATTTGACTCAGACTCCGGTAGGGCAGCCAAGAAACTCCGCGTCGCTGATGTGGTTGGTGGCGTCGGCGGCGGCGCCGAATCCGAAGTCTCTACCCCTCAATCCACTACAACCTGACTGGTATAATTGACGGTACGGATGACATCGGGTACGCATGACGTCGGATAACGGAGGTGGTGCCGGACTGCGGCAACTGGGATAGCGGAGGCCGGCGGAGACGATAGCAACCAAGCCCACGGTGACGAAGACGGCAAACAGCGCATCGTCATGCACCCTTTCGATTTTTTTTCTTCCCTTAACTGACCTGAGCGCTTACGCAACACAAACTCTCCCCTAAAACATGATGGACTGTGCCGGGGGCTCAGGGGCCGGCTTTCCCGACTTCACACACTTATACCTATAATGCTGCGTGTTTTCTTGTTTCTTATTTGCTCTCTAGTCAGCGATCACGTCTATACTGCATCGCTCTCCGCGATGAGTTAGGGGCTACGAAGGTTCGGGCTGGTAGAGAGGTACAGGCGTCGTGGCCTGTTGGGCTCGTTCTACATTTCTTGGTTTTCGAGCGTCCAAAGAGGTCGTAACGAAACGGAAAGAAAAGGGCGGTGGGCTGGTTGAGACCAGCGATGATTCTAGGAATGGGATTTCTTGCGTGGAGTACACTGCTCGAGGCGCGGGTTACCAAAAAGTTTTTCTTGTCAACCAAAATAGAGGCAGTGCCCGCCGATTGATGATCATGAATTCCTTTCCCTCCCGTCGCTTGCCGTCCTTCCTGCTGTTATTTTCGTCGTCGTACGGTTCGTGTCCCCGATATTATTCTCGTTGCATCCTCGTCCCTATCACGCCAGAATAGGAGCACGAAGCACACAAAGATATCGCCAGCTTCGTGAAACACACATAGATTCCCACGGACAGTGAGCTCGCGCCTGCAGAACACAGCTTCGTTCAGTCCTGCGGGAACATAGTGTCCCCTGCAGTCAGCTTTATTCCCCCCGGCTACCTTTCGCTTGCCCTTCCTCGTCTGCTCTCTCTTGAAGACCGCTGACTTACACCGCCGATCTGCCGCCGCATTGGAGCGACAGCTTCCGACCGGCGAGCCCTGCGAGTTTGTGATACATCTATATGAATTCGGATGCCTACTCTGCAAGTACGTAGACGAAGTAAATAACCCAATCGTTCAGTAATGTACAGTTGCGCCTTTGCCAATTTCCCCACCATCATACCAGCCGTACACGTACACACATTAAGTCCCTTGTAATCTTTCCACCTGATAACGAGGGGAAGTAGAAACATGCCCGATGAAGACGGGCGGACAATTCCACATTTTGACATTTATGGTCGTATCAAAACATCACATTGACGGCCGGACATAGTTTGCTTCCAGCGCATCCCAGTCAACCACACCAGCCTCTCGCTCTTCGACATCTGGAGCGTGGTAGGACTCGTCATATACTAGCCTCGTATCGTCACGGTAAATGAAGCTCTGGCGGTGCCATTCCTCGTCGCTTGGGGCCTCAATTCGGCCAAGGGTGATGTCGAGCTGCTCGATAACGCTCTTTGAGCCAGGCGTCTGCCCGTCGTCCTCCCATGCGATCCAGGCTGTTTTGCGACCGCCCTCGATTTCGACCTCGGTCGAAGACGGTGTCCATTGGAAGGTGCCGATGGTATGCTGAGGGGCTATTATCTCAACAATCTGTCCACGTCTTTGCGACTGTTGGTTATTGGCAGAAGACGATGTAGATGTTATCACGCGGGTGAGTTTGACCTCGAAAACGCCCTGGGCTGTGGCAAAGCCGCCTCTGGCAAAGCCAAGCCACTTCGTCAGGTGCGGCCGAACGGTCCATTCAGACCCTGCTGGAGCAAGGAGCTGAATACCTAGAATCTCGCTGGTAAGAACGGTCGTTGGACCCGAGGACCAACCGTGGCAGTGAGAATTACGAGCAGCGGACCAGTATGCCGGGTACTGCACGTCACCGTCGATACGGAAGCCTTCTGCGAGAGTTGAGTTGGTGAACCCTGGCCCTTCGAGTAAGTATGCCCACTCTAGGAGCATCAGTTCAACGGCGGCATCGTGGTTGTCAGCGGCGGAGTGAGCAAGAAGCTCAAACGAAGATGCGAATGGCGAGATTGTGTTGGGGAATTCGACGGCGGGCGCGCCGTACTTGGTCCAGCGAGACCGCAGGTTGCGAGAGACGAGCAACCCGCGAGAGTAATGAGTTGCGCCGGAAATCAGAGCCCAGCTGTTGCCATCTTGCGGGTCGGTGTGCTCTGGTCCTCGGCAGCTGCGTCTCCCGATGTTGTCGGAGTACAAGCCGGTGTCTTCGCAAAACAGTTGCTGGAGGCCGGCATTCATAACGGCGCGTAATCCGGACCACACGCCGCGGGGTCGCGCAGCCGGGCGATCATCACCCAGCCACTTGGCTAGCTTGACGCTCTTGTCCAGCACCGTGCTGAGGATGGCGCTGGCTTCAAGATTATGGCCCGTCATACCAGGCCGTAACCAATCGGCGCCACTGGTAACATGCATCAGGCCGGTGTGATCGACCTTGTCAATGCTCACATTCAGAGCTTTAACGTACGCAGGCCAGCGCTTTGCAAGCCAGTCAAGGTCCCCAGAAAACGTGACATAATTGTAGGCACCAAGCAGAGTATGCAGGTGGTAAGTATCACTGAACTCCCCGCGATAGCCCAAAGGGGGACCTGCGTACGGCAAGGACCCGTCGGGATACTGGTGATCAAACAGGACGTCGAGGGCGTTGCGGATGGCAACCATATCGTAAGTACTGACCGCGATGCCCGGCACAGCGATGTACATGTCACCAGGCCAGACAACGCGATCGCGCTTTGCTCCATCAGTCGTCACGGCAGAGCCATTTGCAATGGTAAAGTTCGAATACCAAGATCCCGTGGGTGACTCATTGTGGTCAATGTTGCGGTTGTAGTCGATTATAGACGACCCTTCTTTGGGGTCTATAGTCGAAAGCTGAAGGGTGTATGCGCCGGAGTACCAGATGCGATTGAGCATGTTGCTGGAACTGTGAAAGTATCCCGAATACGCTCGGCCGTTCGATTGCGACGGAAATGCTGTGCAATTGACCCATAGACCCTTGAGTGTCACCCATGGCTTGTCGTAAGGGTTTCTGTCGGAGGGTTCAAGCGGCGGTTGATCGCCTCCCAAAACTGCTTGATCCTGCTCACTAGCCTTTTTTACCACCACTCTGCTCGACAGTACAGGATACTCGGGCATTTGAAGCGTGAGATACTTGAAGGCGCCCCGTATGAAGTCTTTCCCCACGCAGACAGTGCCAGTATCATCATCGAATTTGAAGAGTAAGGGTAGGTCGCGCTCTTGTTGGTCTGTCGTGGCGTCCGGGATCGGTCCTGCAAAGAGGGAGGATTCGGAGTAAGCCAGGTAGATCTCGGGGTCGTTGCCGACGGAGGAAACGTCGAGGCATACGCTGGAAGAGCACCAGAGTTAGCCAGGAACCAAAACACAGATCGGTCAGTACTTCAAAAACGAACCGGCCAGAGATGTTCTCTTCGAATTCGAGCGTCAGCTCGCCGCCGGGCCCAATAGTGATACCATGTTCGAATGTATATGCCGCCGCGGCCCCAACCTCAACTGTCCGATGCGAAGTGGTGATGTTCCCTTCAACTTCCCAAATTCGATAGGGAACAATTCGGGATTTGTCCTCGGGTGCTTGGATATACCTCTCCCAAGGGCCCTTGAACAGGGAATCTTGTAGGAGAGCCTCTGGGTTGATGAAGGCAGGTCGAACTTCCGCCAGGGCCATACGCGACGCGATAATGGCAAAGGCGGCCCATTTCGCATGTGGCGTAGTAAGCTTCATGGCTGTGGCGAGCTCACCACCATTGATGTTGGTGTCGACTAGAGATGGGGGATCAGAAGCGTCGAGGTTGCGACAGGCCAGTCGAGGCCATCCGGACAGCGTTATTTGAAGCCGTGGACATGCGCAGTGAGTGGGTGGTTGGAAGATGATGGGTCCTTCCGACAGGAAAGACGCACAAGCTCTGTTGTGGTTGTGCGTGTGGCCATTGCTGAGGCGCTGCTGCGTAAGTCCGTTGCAGAATGAATTGGGGAGAAGGGGGTTGGTCACCACACCCACCCCTCGCTCAGCAGCGATTGGGTACCGAGCTACCCCGCGTCCCCCGGCTCGCACCCCGGACGCTGATCTCCAGGAACTTTATGCACCTTTCCCTTTCCAGGTAAGGGAGGGCCCACATCCGTTCTTTCGACCCAGATACTCGTCACTCGTAGGGTTTGAAGACGTATCAGTCTGCGTTCAGAAACATGTCAGCAAGTTTCTCTTGACAGTTTGATATGAAAATTGCGGGTATGGCGGGAAGCTGAAAATTCTTCTGAATCTTTTGAATGCCGCGAAACCGCGTGGATGATGTTACTTATGGGCCGCGCTACGGATAACGAGCTTTGGAATAGGCACCTAACACAGAAGAGTATGCCGACGGGCGACAGAAACTGTGTCGACTAGCACGGCAATAGCATTAAAACCATAGCGGGGACGAAATCTGCGTCGACAATCCTTTCAGCATCCAACGCCGTTAATGAAGCAGCCAAGACCAGTGTATATCCATCCTATTGTCTATTGTAGTCAGTCATGTACGCCTCTCTGAACCGACGTGTGACCGACTGTCATGCATCTAAGCCATCTAGCTCTACCAGCCTCCCAACCATCTTGATGACCTCGTTTTCCGTGAGGTCCAGCCCCGGGTTCTCAATTTTCAAAGCTATCACGTCGTCAACCATACCACGAAGTCTTGATACCAGGACTCCCAGTCGCGCCCAGCCTCGAAGCCGCACCCACTCATCGACCATGAGTCCTCTTCCCAGCGTATCCAACGTGATGGCACCCGAGAACAGAAGTAATGTGTACGAGTTGAAGGCTAAGATACGTCAGTAACATGCTTCTGACCACTCACAAACTCACAACTTACGTGTCAGGTCCCGAATGAACGTCTTGCTGGTGGAAATCATGGTGAAATACGACATGAACGTCGCATTTCCAGAGAACCCCTGACTGTCGAACAACGTGCTGCTGGGATGGACAAACACTCGCCCGTTGTCCTGGGTGAAGTACTTGATCATACGGGCTTCGGGATCCAACTCCTTTGCACCTGAGACGGTGCTAGTAAACTTCTTGTCGGGGTACTGAATACGCGCGATTTGCGGACTGAAAGCTGATGCCGTGAGCGCGCGGAGTAGCGCCATTCCGGACCTGCTCTGGCCTTGGGACGAGGTGACCTCTCTGGCCCCAACGATCCCAATCTCTCGAAGTGACGAGTAGTACTGTAATCGCGTGGCAGAGATATCAGAAAGCGTCAGGTACGAGAGGAAATTCACGTCACAGAAGGAGCGCAGTTGCCGCTGGCCCACGCCCTCATATCTCATCTGTTCCCATTGCTGGAAAGCTTCGAGATCGGTGAGTAGATCGCCATCTCCCCGCGAGAACCGCATGCGTGCCTCCCTTGCCTCGTTCCGTTTGTCTGAGGGTGACATGAATGGACTGCGAGTGCTCAGTATCGCAGATATGGTCACGCAGTCGTCCAAGCATCCGAAAATGGCACCGTACACCATGAGTTTTGCGCACCGAAGATCAGCGGGGATCATGGCGAGTTGCTGACCCAGAGCTGTCATTTCATCGCCATCTAGCGCACCCATTCTTTGCAGCAGCTTGATAGCTCCCTCTACCGCGGTGCTCTCGGGTGGCGTCGGCGATTGAGCAAGGAACGCTGCTACGTCCCGCATACCCATCGCACGAACCGAAAGACACATCTGTTCAAGGGGCACTCGCCTGATCTCAGGCTCGGGCCGTTCTGCCATTTGCTGCTCGAGGTTGCGCGTGTACAACTTGTAGCATTTGCCTGCTTGAACTCTGCCCGCGCGACCACGCCGCTGCTTGCATGCTGCTTGAGACGCCCAGTTTTCTTCGAGTTTTCTCATGTTGTTCAAGGGATCGTAGGTTGTTTCCTTCACCTTTCCGCTGTCAATGACGGCAACAATATCGTCGATTGTGATAGATGTCTCTGCCACATTCGTAGCAACCACAACCTTTCTCTTGCCTCCAGGCGGTGGAGCGAAGACGCGCTTTTGTTCCTTGGTCTCCAAAGAAGCATGAAGTGGAAGCACGTGCAACGAGGAATTCGTCCGCAGCGCAATGCATGTCTGATTAATCTCCGCAACACCTGGGAGAAAGATCAGGATCCCACCAGATTTCTGAGCATAGGAGAGTTCAGCATCAATAGCCTTGACTGTCTCGCCGAGCAGGCCGTAGTTGATACGAGCGCCCAGCTTCTGAATCGTCTTTCCCATGGCATCGCCTTTGGAGCTGTCAAAGTCGCCGACCTCCCCCATAAAGCCTGTCATATTGATGACGTCGTCGAGATAATAGTCCTCGACAGGATATGTACGACCAGAAATCTCCACCATGCCGACATTGAGTCCTTGAGAGGTGAAGTAGTTTCTGAACGACGCAGCGTCTAGAGTGGCACTCATGAGCACTAACTTCAGGAGATCCTTCTTCGTCTTCATGACCTCTCTGACAATGGTTAGAAGAAAATCTGTGTCCAAGCTGCGCTCATGCACTTCGTCAATGACGATATGGCTAACATCGGCGAGCGACGCGACGACATCCTCGATCCGGCCGCCAGACGTCTGAAGTCTCCTGAGAAGCACGCCAGTTGTTACGAACGTAATGCGTGTTTGACTGCCCCTGCGGTTCTCGCCACGAATCGCATATCCGACTTCGTCTCCAACTCTGGTGCATCGTTCTTCAGCCACACGGTCTGCCAGACCAAGTGCAGAAATTCTCCTGGGCTGAGTGACAAGCATGTTGGCACAGTTGCCAAGCCCTCTACTGTAGAGTTCGTCGAGGATGAACTGCATCGACTGGGTCGACTTTCCGGAACCAGTCTCACCGCTGATGATGGTGACGTGGTTCTCATCGACGATGCGGACGATATCCTCCTGGACTTGCCACGCGGGAAGGGTCTTGCGTTTGGCTATCATCTTCTTCCAAGAAGAGTCTTCCTGTCTCCTCAACCATTCCTCACGTGTCCGAGGATCTGGTTTCCACATGATAGGCTTAGGAGGTTTTTGCAGCCTATTGCCTCTTCGTGGCCGAGACTCATTCGGAACCTCGGATGCTGTGGATGCCACAGCAGCGATGTCCACCAACTTTCCGGGCCGTTCGATGATGTCGTTGATGTTTTGTTGGATCCAGTCCACGGCGACGAAAATTCTCATAGGCTCTTCGCGGTAAGACTCGTCGAGGAAGGCAACAGTTTGCTTGATGACGGACAGTTTGATTTGCGCTGGCAATTGTGCAGCAACGGAGAAGACAAGTCGAGCCGGGTAGTTGGGTGACTTCCGCACCTGGATAGCTGCTTCAACCGACTTGTTTCCATTCTCGACCGATTCAAGCTTGATCTGGATGATGTCGGAAGAAGATTGCTTGAAATGGTCGCCGAAGGAAGACTCCATAGCAGCCACTTCGTCCTGCCAGAGCTCTTCTTTCGACATGCCCGGAGGTAGTAGTTCCTCCACCGTCACCTGCGGAGCGTCTGTGGACACTTGTCCGACTAGACGCTGCTGCAATATCTCGGCGGCCCTTCCCTCGCTATTGCCTGCCTCTTCGAAGACACGAGCGCATAAGTCGAGAGAGTAACCCGATGCAGACAGACGCTTGATTGCCGCTTCTTTCTTGAGATCCATCGATGCAACTGATATGCCTGCCGCATAGCTCTCCGGCAATGCCCAGGATGGTATGTCATCCTCAGGGACGTGAATGAGCATCCACTCTAGAGTCTCCTCACGGTCCTTGCAGATATCCGTTGCTTCTTCCACGTGGCTCCGTCTGAAGCCCAGCTTGCTTAGTTCTTCGATGATGTCTTTTCGCTGGGCGGGCGACATCTGAACCTTGTTCGGGTTCCAGACGACATATTTCTGAATGAGAGCCTCAATCTGCGTTCGCGAGCGCTTGCCCATCTCAATCTTGGGGGCCTGCGTCCATCCCTTCATCACGTTTGATCCGCCGGGTCCGTTGTTGACGACCAATCCAGATGCACCGGGCTTGGATTTTGCCCTCTCTTTCGCAGCCTCAGCTTCCTTTCGTTTCTTCTCGGCGGCGGCTTTGGCATCCTGCCGATCCTTGAGCGTCTTGAAGGGATCCGCATCATACATCCAACCCTTGCCGTCCTTGACGTCCTGCTTCTTGATTTCCTGGAAGTCCTTCCACAGAGATTTGTAATCTGGCGGTAGGACGGTGTGCTTGTTTTGCATGCTGCAGACTCTGAACAAAGCATAAGTGGCGGCGCAGTGTCTTGCCTCTAAGGCGGTAGGCCTAGTGACGAGATGCTTGAAGTCTGGATGGATTTTGAAAGGGTCCAAAGTTGTCAGCTCTCGGGTCTTTGGGTCTTTGGCGGCAATGGTGACGAAACATGCGTATCCCTCAGGGGTTTTGCGGACATCGTAAACAGGCTTCTCCCATTGTTGTTTCTGACAGAACTCGTTGAATAAGTTCAGTGGTAGCTTCCCGGTCCATGAAGATCCACCAATGATTTGCTTGACAGTTGGCTTCCCAGAAACAGGACCAGCAGCCTGCTCCATGGCAGACTGGCCGCCAGCCTTTCTTCCCTTGGCGGCATCCTTAGACGACGAAGCGGCAGCGGGTTGCGCCGCCGGGGTAGGGACGGCGGCCTTATCTTTTCCCTTGCCCTTCTTGACCATACTCGGCCAGTTACTCGGTGTGTCGGCTGAGGAAAATACGGGCCATGCGGTGCTGTGTTCGTGCAGGTGTAGGGACGACACAACAAGACGGTCTGAGTGAGGTTGGCGTAATGTCGGATTTTCTGATCCGCCTAGAGATTTTGCTAGGTAATGGAAGCTCAACGCAGTAGCGGCGGTTGCAGAGGTTGGCGTGCCGAGCGAATGGCAACGGGTGCCGGAGACGGGTGGCGGGGCACGGCTGCTCCTGCAGCTACCCCGCTGTGGGTAAACCACAATACACCGTCTAGTGTCGTCCCCAAGCTGCGCTCTCACGTACCTCGTACAACACCCACATCATCACTCTCAGCTCTCGAGGGCGGACTTGTGAGTCAATGACACCACAGAGACTCTACACTAGCATGGTCGACTGAAGCCTCAGCTTTGGCGAGGAACCAAGCCGGCTGTTTCAACAATCCCGAATACAACTTCTCGCCAACGGAAAACCGAAAATGGCCAGCACCGACCCAGAGTCAGAAGATGCAATTACACAAGACGAAATCCAGGGGATTGCTCCCACGCCAGCAGCTCCGAAGAACGCATGTATATCTCCCATCCACCACTATGGCTGCTTAGCACCGACCTAACATGCGCTCACCCAGTCACAGAGCTCATGACACGAAAACGCAAGCCTGAGCCTCCAGCCGCCCCTCCCAAGTCCTCTCGAGGAAAGTTCTTTAAGAGCCGCGACGGTCTCGGTATCTACATCGACGATCCCGCCTCCTTTCCTGCCTCACGTGTCATATACCATAATGACGATTTCGTCGCGATCAACGACCTCTACCCCAAGGCTAGCGTCCACACGTTGCTCCTCCCTCGATCTTCAGCGCATAACCTCCTCCACCCCTTCGAGGCTTTCGACGATCCCGAATTCCTGGCGTCCGTACAGAAAGAGGTTCTGAAGCTAAAGAACTTGGTGGCCAAGGAACTACAACGAAAATTCGCCAAAGGCAGCAAAGCCGAGGCGGCGCGAGAGGATATCTTGAACGGGGTCGTCGAGTCGGCAGGCGATGAATTGCCTCAGGGACGGGACTGGCTAGCCGATGTCGTTGCGGGGGTCCACGCGCACCCCAGCATGAACCATTTGCATGTCCACGTTCTCTCTCGCGATATGTACTCCGGGTGTATGAAGCATCGCAAGCATTACAACTCGTTCAACACCGCGTTCCTGATCGATTTGGCCAACTTTCCCTTGCCACCAGACCATCCAGGTCGCGAGGGGCATCACCTGAAGAGGGATCTAGTTTGCTGGAGATGCCACCGGAATTTTGGTAACCAGTTCGCTCGGCTCAAGGAACACTTGTCTGACGAGTTTACCGAATGGAAAAAGGAATAAGAGCGTCGATTGTGGAAGCGGCAATCAAGGGGGGAAACCACGCCATTATCGCATGCAACCGAACGAAGCAGTCAAGGGAGTCTTGTGGAAAATATGCAGATCGAAAAGTCTCTTGTTCAGCGAGTAGCTTGGTATCTTAATAATGGCCGAATCCTTGTGTGCCTGGCGGTCCTCGGGCGGAGAAAAAAGGGACCTCGACACCATCTCTGAGCAAATTCTAGAAGCGATACCCCAACGCCTTTGTCTTTTGAACCCCCAAGACCAAATCCGTAGTCAGGTGTAGAAGTACATTGTTCCATTCGTCCGTTTACTGATTGTTACATCGGTCAGCCGAGCAATCCTCCCATGATCCTCAATGGGAGCCATGGACGCACCCTTTTAGGCAGAGTCCTCAGCCTCGGAGGGCGACTTCACGCCAACATCTCTAGGGGCCTTAGCTGCATAATGGTGAGCTGGTGATCTTCAACTTTGAGTTCTTGGGTGAAAAGGATGGCAGACTAGATGTAGCGAGTGTGCGCGCTCGTGACAGTACGGGTGCGGCTAACCTTCCTCTTCGGACGAAGACGAGTCGGCCGGAGACGACTCCTTCTCTTTTGCCGCATCGCTCTTCCTGCCGCCCTTCTTCTTGGTCTCCTTCTTCGGGGTGGGAGCAACGGTGGACGCGTCCGATTTGCGGGGACGGCCGCGACGACCCGGGGTTCCTTTCTTGGCCGGCGTCTCAGTGGCATCGGCAACGGCGGCCTCAAGCGCGTCGCTCTTCCTGGGTCTGCCGCGTCGTCCGGCCGCGGCGGTGGCGGCGGCGGGCTTCTTGGGTGTAGTCGCCTTCTTGACGCCTCCGCTGCCCTTGGGGCGGCCACGGGGGCGTCCCGTGGGGACATAAACCTTCTTCTCGCCGGGCACCTTGGGGGGTCTGCCGCGGCCTCTCTTTTGGGCGGGCTCCTCGGTCGTGGGCGCCATCTTGATTGGACCTGTGAGTGGGTTGGAAGTGATGAGGGAAAGAATATGCGGAAACTAAAGAAGAAGAAAAAAGACGAGAGCGGTGAAATGCGACCCGTCGTTCAGCTGCTCGTGTGACGACAGAGAGGAGGTTGTTGAGGGGGTGAAGTGGTTGCGAGTAGAGAAGGGACAGAAAGAACGGGGAAGGATGTTGATGGTTTGGGTATTAAGGTAGTAGGTCTCCAATTGAGGTGTATGCAGCAAGAGCTAATAGCCCGGCGCGGGAAAAAGCGCGTTCATGCGCGTTGGCGTCGTTGGAGCTAGGGGACACGCTCTGGGGTAAGGTAGGTAGGTAAGGTATAGCTAGCTAAATGCTGAGTAACCTGGAACCCCTTAAGCGTGACATTGGGGACCTCAGCCATCTATCTACCTTAGTATACCGTAGTTATTGTAGGATGGCTTCTTTCTTATTCCATCAAAATGAACTAACCCATCAAACGATTCGCAGTTACCTTGGGACACAATTTTTTTCTTTTTTTACAGATGAAATAGAAACAGCCAAGAGACGGTAGAAAAGATCGTATCGCGACTTGTAGCTATCTACAGCCTCTGTCAGCATTGTTACTACTGCTGTCGTTGATTGCTATTGCAACAATTGTTGTCGTGGCAGACGGGATAATGACGTTGATGAGTACGACGAATATTGTGACAACGGTGATCGTCACATCGACGACGGCACCCACGTCGGAGGGGATGATGACAAGGGAGCCCAGAGTACCTGTGCTCGTCTGCTTTGTGGTTGAAGGGGCTGCGGGTTAAGCCGCCCCAGCCACACAGCTGGTCCACCCTAGATAGGTAGCAACGGGGAGATGTTCGTCTTGCTTACACCCCTTTTCAGAAACTGCATCCTCTGCGAAAGAAAGCTTTTGATATTTCTACAATATGTTGGCGATGTGTCTGCCTAATCTGCAAATATTGTACAATGCTTCTGTTTCGACCTTCCTCATACAGTGCGAAAGGGAATGCCTGGAGGGCTTCTTTCCATCCCAACGAAGGCTTTCTTCCATCGTCTTCCGATCGACGCAAGGCAAAAGTCTTGGTCAGGCCCGCCTGGTGCGTTGCTTCACACGCGTCATAGGCGTAGGTGTGCTGTCATCCTACTCAGCAACCTTGGTCTTGAGCTTGCCGCTAGCACCACTCTTGACACGCTTGGCAACAGGGCGGTTGAGGTGATGCTCAGGAATCCAGCTCTCATCGAAGCTCTTGCCGGTGGAGGAGGCAACAGCAGCGGTGTCGGCGTCGGCCAAGGGAACAGTCACGTTGACCTGGCGAGCCTTCTTAGAGGTCTTGGCTTTCTTGGCCTGGGGGAACAGAGCCTCGATCCATGTCTTGTAGACGAAGTAGAGAGTACCAGCGAAGGCACCAGTAAGGAAGAGGTAGAGAAAGATGCTGTGCAAGCTTGTCAGCGCGGTCTCCATGAAGGTAATGGGTGGGTGAGTTGGGGCTTGACGTACATCTGGGGGTCAAAGATGCTCGTGGGGGGCTCGACGACGGCGGCAGTAGAGTTGTATGCCTGGACCTGGAAGACATCACCCTTGGAGTTGGTGACAACAGCCACGAGCTGAAGGAGGACATCCTGGGGCTGCATGTCGAGTGCGAAGGAGTAGGGTACGGCCTTCTTGTCGCCAGCCTCGACGGTCAGGTCGTAGCGAGCAGCGGTCAAGTTGCGGAGGATAGAGTCGCTGGGGTTGGCCTCCTCGGCAAGCTCTTGTGTGCTGGACAGCAGTCCACCGACCATTGCGACCTGAATGGGCGCATCCTCGTGGTTTGTGAACTCGACGATAGCCTTGGTGGGGCGACCGTTAACCAGCTTGACGCCGAAAATGTCGGCCTCGGGGAAGGTGGCCGCGATGTCGGCCTTCAGGGTCGGGGCGGTAACATCGGTATCAACCTATCGTCGGTTAGAATTGCGTGGCAACCGTGATGCGATTCCCGAATCAGGGACTTACTGGAGCGTCCTTCTCCTCGGCAGCGAGAGCACCAAAGATGGGAAGGGCCAGCAGGGCCAGGAGAGAAGCCTTGAAGTAAACCATGGTAGCGGATCGGGTGGCGGCAGCGGCAAGAAGCGTCAATTGAATGCGACTTGACCAATTCAACGATCGCAATCAATGATGGAGTGCGGGAGGGAGAGGAAATGGAGTAGTGAAGCGGGAAGAGTGATGGAAGACCAAAGGGGGTAGTCGTAGTCCCAATCCAATGCAGATCGTTGTCGCTGAGGTGTCACGTTGAACTGGGGCAGGTCAGGTCTGGAGGCGAGGCGACGGGTCGGAAAAAGTGTCGCATGCGCAGGCGCGGCGGAGGCAGGTTCGCGTGAGTGAATCAGCGAGCATGGACGCAAATCAGCAATGTGGCCTCACAGCGTGATCCACTGGAGAATGGAAGGTGAGTTATTACAGGTAAGGTACCTTAGGTCCAGGACCCCGAATGTCTTTTTTGTCGAGGTCTGGGGCTGTTGGCCAATCAGAGCTGCCATTGGCGCGTGGAGGCTTAATGGCGCAAGTGCCAAACGGAGAGCTGCCCAGCCAGCCCGCCACCCGACCCGAACCTACCAGAAGCCAGCCCGGGGATACTGCAACTGTCCGCTCAATGAGCAGGCACCTGGCAGAGAACTTGGCCAAAGCTCCAACGCAAACCTGGAATAGTACGAAAGACATCTTACCTAAGGCAAGGTACGTCAGGTAGGTGTTCCAGAGGAACACCATGACAGACTGCAGGGCACCAAGAACGCGCATTTCTGTCTCAAGATATTCATTGTCTCAATAATAACCCAACTACCGAGACGTAGCCTTCGTAGCCATGCCAGCTGAAGCTCTAGCTGAACTGTAACAGTACATAGAAAATGCAAATCCCTTTGCAAAAGAATTATAACTCATACACAAGTTGGTGCCTGTCCCAACCCTCGGGCAGCTCATTTCATAGTCTGTGCCTTTCCGTCATCTATGCCATTCCCTTCCACCATCGTCATTAGCTTTTGTTGGTGCTGTTTTGCTCCTGAAAGCCACCCGCCCGTGGCCCGTATGCCTTGCCTTGCCTTGTCTTCTAGGGGAATCTTGCCTCCTAACGCCGGAACATGCTGGCCGCGAATGAAACAAATCGACGACTGCCAACCAAAAGAAATGAAAGGCCAAAGCCGAAAACCTGTCGTGGGTATCGTCACATCGTCCAATGTCGTCAACAAACCGCCTTGGCAGTCGTAAACATTGCTTGGGAAAAGAAAAAAAAAGTCGTGCTCGCCATTGCTGGACTAATCGTTGCGTGTCGAGTCGGGGCCGCGTTCCTACTCGTCCTCGAAATCGTCGTATTAAAATAGTAGCAGCGGCTGCCTTTGCAATCACAGTCGTTCAGAATAGAAAAATTTGCTCGCGTCGAGCCAGGCGCTTCGTTGGTGTCCGGGTAAAAGTCCTCTCCCACGATAAGAGGTTGCTGGTCGAGCACAATTGTCCTACTAGCCTTGGAGCTCGACAGGCACCTTGGCGTAGGCAGCGTTGCCATCAAAATCGCCAAAGTCAAAGGCTGAGGCACGGCCGATGGAGTGGCGGTATGGCAGAGTAAAGCCCTTCTTGAGCTCCGTCTGGACGTACTCGGCCGCGCGCTTGTACCTCTTGTCCGAGTACTTTTCGAAAACTGCAAGGTGGTGCTTGTGCGGTGAATGGCAGCACTCCAAAATCATGGAGACCAGGTTCTTGAGCTGGCCCCATGTGTATCCAGAGTAATGGACATGGGCAGGAGTCTGATTCGTATTAGCCATGTCGTCATCAGGGGAACCTATGTGCCAAAACTCACCCAGTCACCCTTGTTCAGAATCAAGCGGGATAAGCAATGCGCCGCCGCAGCGAGGAAGCTGGGCGGGCTGGCGACGAAACGCTCATCCATGATGGTAACCTCAAGGAAATACTTCGCCAGTGTACGCGTCTCAAGGTCGTAGTCGTCCGCCTTACTGACCCTTCGGAGGAAGCTCATCGGACCGGGAAAGCCAAGCTCAAAGCTTAACATGCTAAGCATGAATCGCTCAGCCTTCAAAATCTCGTCAACCTTGTAGCCGTTGTCCACCATGAAGACAATTTCTTGCAGCGACGGGCAGTTAATCTCCTCGTACTTGGAAGCAACAAGCAGAGCAGTAGCACCGACAAGTTGAAGCTTTCCGATGGAGACGACCTTGTATGACAGGAAGCGGTCAATGTAGTTGACGGTAAGGAACAGCGTCTCGGGCAAGAGGCTGAAACGGTGGTGAACTTGGACAAGCCAATCCATCAGGACTGAGCGCATGGACCACTGGATCTCGGCTTGGTGATCCATGTAGTGGGGGTCGGGTAACATCTTCATCTGCAGATTTCTGTCAGCCTTGACTCTCGCCCGTGACGGGTAGGCAAACGTACCTCGAGCTCCCTCATGTACTCAAAGATTTCATCGCCATACTCTGCAACCATGCAGACATCCCAGACCTCGTCGTCAACCTCCTCTTGAGTACGGGTACTGTCGACAATGGCCCGGGCCGTGTCCAGCTCTTGTTGCACCTTATCGGTGACCTTGGGGGCAAGTACTGTAGTGGCACCGCCAGTAGTAAGGTCACCCCGAGACCGGTAAGAATGGGCAGTTGTGTATCCCTGATCGTCGTACAGTTCCTCCTCCTCCTCCTCCTCGTCCCAGTACTCCTCTGGCTCCGACAGGACGGGAGCGCCGGCCGACTCGGGAAGGGAATTCGTGGCCGAGTCGACAGGGACGTTGTCGTCCTGGAAGTCAACCTCAAGCGGGCGGACGTCGTCCGCCAATTCGACCGAACGGCGGTGGTATGGGCCGTGGTACTTTTCATCACCGATGTGTTCAACAGCGTCCTCATAGGCAGCTTCGGTCACGTCGTCCATTGGCTTATACGACTCCACAGCCGTGGCTTGTTGTGCAGTGGAAGACAGCTTGCTCTGGGTGCGCCTCAGGACGTGCGCAGTAGGCTCCTTCTTAAGCTGAGGCTGGGACTTGTGGTGACGAGGCTGACGGCTGGAAGACTCGGTCGTGGCGAGGATTGGATCTTGAGCGACGTACTTGCTCTTGGCGGGCCTGGCGTCGAAGTGGGCTACCGAAGCCCTTTTCGCGACCTGCTTGGGCTGCGCATCATTGCGGACCGAGAGTTTGGGTTGCTTCCACTCCGCTATAGCGGGAACAGCCTTGTTGTTCAGCGCAGCGGACCGCTGGGCAGGTCGAGCGAATCCGTCCTTGCCATTGACTGCATTCTCCTTGTTGTAGCTGGGATCAACAGCCTTAGCCTTGCCCTTGCCTGCGAGGTCGGTGGGAAGTGCGCCGAGATTCTTTGCCGTGTTACTGACGTCTCCAAATGCGGTACGCTTCGCAGCGACCTGGAGAGCGCCATTGCGAGGCATGGCTTGGAGATTGCCGGTAGACTTATGTCGCTGATGTATGGAATCGTTTTTTGAAGGGATGTTATTCTCGTTGCCACCGGGATGGACTCGAAGCCGCTGGGGCTAATATGAGGAACGTGAGTCAATAGACCGATGGAGAGAAGCGCCCATGTAGCCCTTGGCAGATGGGATGGCACGCCGGCGAGGGAGACCTCAAGGGAGAAGGTGACTTACTCTAGCGTCCATAGCGATCGCTGGGCTCGAGATACCTAGGGCTGCTGACTGATTTTGCTTGCGACGGCAACCTGGAGGGGTAGCGAAGAATTCTGAAGCTGCGGTCGATGAAGATGTGTCGTGGGAATATCCGTAGTCGCGTCCGATAGAATGTAAAAACCAAAGGCTCCCTCGCCTTTTTTTCTGCAGGAGCAGTCCCCGAGTCTAGGTAGCCGGCAAGTTCAGAGACGGCTTGGTTCGAGTGAAGGGATGGATGAGGGAGATTGCGACTGGTTAGTGATGTAACGATGGGAAGACCGTTTTATCTGGAGGATTGGCGAAGATGAGATAGAGCAAGCAAGGCTGCCTCGACAACGACGGACTGGAGGAGGGAAGGATGTAGAGAGGATTGAAGGCTGGGAAACAGCTTTGGACAAGAATAAAAGGTCTCAGCCAAAGACTGTATGGTGGTGACTGCCGCGACGGGGCGGATTATGACCAAAAAGCCGCTCTACTAAGGTTGGAGCGACCCTGTTTATTATTTTCCATGAAATGTAAATAACGGCAACTGAAATGCGTAGCTACGTACCCAAGACGCGAGCCCAACGCGCTTTGGGATTGGCTCGCTTCGGTGGGACCTCCGTTGTCCGGTTAGCGGCTTCCAAAGGGGCGGAGAACCTAGGTAGGTCAGGTTCCATTGGATAGGTAGGTAAGGTACCTCCAACTCTGGGCGCCGCACCCTTCGGAGGTAGCAGTTGAGTCGCACCCTCATTACCTTGCCTCACTCGGATCCAATGTTTTGAACTCCTCTCATGCATGTCAGTGTTTCTGCGCAACGACACGTGCATGAACAAATCCGGGGAACAGTCAATGGCAACACGATGCGAATCCAGGACAGTGGTATTCAGACGACGTCTCGGTGATATCATATAACCAGGACAACCATTGTTATGATCGTAAACTGGTGTCACGCCTGTGACTCGTCTGTTGTTTTCGCCAGGTTTTTTTCCATATTCAATCCGGTCAATCCCGTTGAAAGTAAGCTGCTGGATAGACACATTGAGCAACCTTACCCCTTTTCTGTCTTCAAAGACCATCAACGTTTTCTTTGTCAGTTGGATCTGTGAAACGGAGGACGTTGGCTTTTCGCGGACTTCGAGGTCGAGGACAAAGGCGTACCACGTTAGCATCCCGAAGCTGGCGCGTGGGAAAGGGCGACACGAGGCATGTTCATGGCAAAACCTATTAGCTGCCTCGTCTCTTTGACAGACGTCGACGTCGGGCTCCCTCAGTCTGGAGGCTCAGGGGGGGGGGGGGGGGGGGGGGGGGGGGGGGGGGGGGGGGGGGGGGGGGGGGGGGGGGGGGGGGGGGGGGGGGGGGGGGGGGGGGGGGGGGGGGGGGGGGGGGGGGGGGGGGGGGGGG